>NC_088221.1:4317000-4635000 GCF_036934945.1 Oncorhynchus masou masou | reverse complement strand
ATATTCTACATTCCACCGGCTAATATAAAATGCATAAAATACTAGTAAATAGCCAAAACACAGGAAATAGAGAGAACAAAACAATAACGTTACAATTCTTGTGGACCAATTTAAGCTAGAGATATCTATTTTTTTGTCAAAACCCACCTTATCCGCTAATGGCGGGCTTCCACATCTGCAGTGGAAGGTGGCACCGCTGCAACAATGATTGTCAGACCATGAGACATCCCAGAAATCGGACTTCTCACAAAAAGGTCTGTAGCACCCAAACGGTTGGGCCTACAAACGAATGTGACCACTCTATGGAAAGCTGAGACTCTCATAAACACGATGGTGTTCTCCACTTGCTCTGATGCTGATCTTCCCACTTCTGTCTATAGCTTCCGAACAGTTTGGGCTACACACTAATATGATGCCTCTGTGGAAAGGTGCGACTCTCACGAATACGTACATGTCGGTCGTTGTGCTCTAGGACATTAACAAATGAACGTGTTGTGACGTGACTATCATTTATGTGATGACGGCTATTCATCGATTCATCGTTTAATTATTACGTGATTAAATGAGTCATGTAACAATGAATTCATTAGTAACCTGAGGCACCACTGGAAAAGTTTATTTAATGAGTTACTGTTTTCCAAATTAACTCAACAAAACATCAGCATATCTCGATATCCTACCCGTCATCCATCAATCATTTCCTCATATCAGTCTCATTCTGAACGTCAATATTCTATAAATCTGCACGAACCCTAGTCTACATGATGACTCAGCTTACACAAATTGGCTTAATTATTTATTTACTGACTAACTAAATAATCACACAGAAATACATAAACACACATAGTATAGGTTGAATTGATTACTAATATAATGCAATGAAAAGTCCCTAGTGGACTAACCTGATATGACGGCTTGTTACACAGTGGAAAGGGAGGGGTAAGATAAAGAGAGCGGGAGAGACAAAGAGAGTGGGCTGGTACATACATGTGGAAACTATGCTCATGAAAAATGAATAATATGCGCATGAACAACCGCTCATTCAAACAGAATTGCAATGCATATATTTACACTTGTATGCCTTTGTCATCTCTCTGAAACCACTCATCCGTCTATGGCAGTAGTTCGATGTAAGTCTCTGGTTGTCCACCAGAGGTCACAATGTCCTTAGTAGTTGTAATAGGCTACTTTGTCTCTGAGTGTTCGTTAGCCTGGATCCTTCAGAGGTACACACACGGTGGATCCTCTGTCGAGTTTACTAGGCTATGTTACATGCAGAGCTGCAGGCGATGCTTAGTCTAGTCTTCTTCTTTGCAGTTGAAAGTTTCAGAGTTTGTAATCATTTTGTAATTCTGTCAGTCATGCTGGTCGGTAGAGATATAACCATTTGTTTCAACGTGTAGCCAACGCTCCACGCTTTCCGGTCTCAATGGTTGATTATTCAGGATTCAGCTCCCGACCATTTTACAAGCCAGTAGTAACCCGGCAATGTACTGGTCTAATGTAAATTTCATTTGGATTCCTTTATAAGCACTCTAGCAAAAGGGGCATTCCATCCTTTTGGCATAATGTCTTTGCTCACATGGGCGTGGTTACTGACTGGGTAAAACTTTATATGAAAAACTATTATCTCATTTAGAACGCTAAAAACACATTTCATCTTCTCACAAATAGGTTAATATCTAATCATATAAGGTTTGCAACATTTAGTTGTAACTCTGACATGTACATTGTGAAAGCTCATAAAGTTACAATGTTTCCGTTACAACTTCTTTAATGATATCACAAAACAATCAATTATCTAAGATTATTATTCTTTGGATCCCCACCAACCTTCCCAAATGTTTGGATTTCAAAACTTATGTTCCAATGTCCAATCTTTTGATGTTAAAGTTTTTAACAAGAGTCTCAGAGTTTACGACTGGCATTAAGTCATAAAGTCACAAAACTTACTAACAACATCAGATGGCGTAAAACTCTTTGGTAGCACGTAATAAAGCATTTATAATGGAATAATAAACGGTTTATTCATTTATTAATCATTACGCCATTTATTAGATGTTTAATATAGGTCCTTATAAACTATTTACTAATCATTAATCATTTGTTAAGTCTTGTTGTGTGGCCTCATCTAAAGTGTGAGCTATTTATACTTTACAAATGTTTTGAGTGCCCAGTGTAATTTCAGACAAAATTACGGAAATGTCATTGGTCGACATTGCAGCAGTACCTGATGCTGCTTAAGGTCTCAAAATAGCCTAGAACATACCAATGGTAAAATAATAAGCACACAATACACAATGTTAAAGGCAGTAGCGTGCCGTGGTTCTGGGGCCTGGTGTCACGCCTTGGTCTTAGTATTTTGTGTTTTAGTTTATTAGTTAGTCAGACCAGGGTGTGACATGGGGTTATTATGTATTGTATTTTCGTATTGGGGTTTGTAGTGTTTGGGATTGTAGTTGATTAGGGGTGTGTGTGTGTTAAATAGGTTGGCTGCCTGAGGCGGTTCTCAATCAGAGTCAGGTGATTCTCGTTGTCGCTGATTGGGAACCGTATTTAGGTAGCCTGGTTTTTGCCTTGTATTTCGTGGGTGATTGTTCCTGTCTCTGTGTAGTGTGCACCAGTCAGGCTGTAATTGGTTTCACGTTCTGTTTGTTGTTTTGTATTTATTAGTTGTTCATGTATAGTTCGTTCGTTTGTCTTCACTATTAAACATGAGTAACTTACACGCTGCATTTCGGTCCGACTCTCTTTCAACTAAAGAAGAACGCCGTTACAGAATCACCCACCACACTCGGACCGAGAAGCGTGTCAACAGGCAGGAGCAGCGCAAACAGGAGCAGCGTGTTAACAGGCAGCGACAGCTGGAGCAGCAAAGGGAGGAGGAATTATTCGAAGAATGGACATGGGAAGACGTGCTGGATGGTAAAGGTTGCTACACTTGGGAGGAGATATTGGTCGGAAGAAATCGCCTCCCATGGCAACAGGTGGAGGCACTAAGGAGAGCAGAGGCAGCCGGAGATAGGAGCCGACGATACGAGGGAACACGGTTGGCAAGGAAGCCCGAAAAGCAGCCCCCCAAATTTTTTTGGGGGGGGCTATCAGGGAGTAGGGCTGCGTCAGGTAGGAGACCTGCGCAATCTCCCTGTGCGTACCGGGGGGCTAGAGAGACCGGGCAGGCACCGTGTTATGCAGTGGTGCGCACGGTGTCCCCAGTGCGGGTGCATAGCCCGGTGCGGTATATTTCAGCTCCGCGTATCGGCCGGGCTAGATTGAGCGTCGAGCCAAATGCCATGAAGCCGGCTCTACGCATCTGGTCTCCAGTGCGTCACCTTGGGCCGGTTTACATGGCACCAGCCTTGCGCTCTGTGTCTCCGGTTCGCCTACATAGCCCAGTGCGGGCTATTTCTCCTCACAGCACTGGCAGGGCAGCCGAGAGTATTCAACCAGGTAAGGTTGGGCAGGCTCGGTGCTCAAGAGCTCCAGTGCGCCTGCACGGTCCGGTCTATCCAGAACCACCTCCACACCCCAGCCCTCCAGTAGTAGCTCCCCGCACTAGGCTTCCTGTGCGTGTCCTCGGCCGAATACCACCAGTGCCAGCACCACGCATCAGGCCTTCAGTGCGCCTCGCCTGTTCAGCGCAGCCAGCGCTTCCTCCCTCTCCTGCGCTGTCGGAGTCTCCCGTCTGTTCAGCGGTTCTAGAGCCTTCCTCCTCTACAGCGCTGCCGGAGCCTCCTGTCTGTATAGAGCAGCCTAAGCTGCCAGTCTACATTGAGCAGCCAGAGCTGTCAGTTTGCATAGAGCAGCCTGAGCTGCTAGTCTGCATGGAGCAGCTAGTCTGCATGGAGCAGCCAGAGCTGCCAGTCTGCCAGTCTGCATGGAGTTGCCAGTCTGCATAGAGCTGCCAGTCTGCAAGGAGCTGCCAGTCTCCATGAAGCCGCCAGAGCCGTCAGTCAGCATGAAGCAGCCAGATCTGCCAGTCAGCCAGACTCTTCCAGATCCGCCAGACAGCCAGACTCTTCCAGATCTGCCAGTCAGCCAGACTCTTCCAGTCAGCCAGACTCTTCCAGATCTGCCAGTCAACCAGACTCTTCCAGATCTGCCAGTCAGCCAGACTCTTCCAGATCTGCCAGTCAACCAGACTCTTCCAGATCTGCCAGTCAACCAGACTCTTCCAGATCTGCCAGTCAACCAGACTCTTCCAGATCTGCCAGTCAGCCAGGATCCGCCAGTCAGCCAGGATCTGCCAGATCTGCTAGTCAGCCAGGATCTGCCAGTCAGCCAGGATCCGCCAGTCGGCCAGGATCCGCCAGTCAGCCAGGATCCGACAGTCAGCCAGGATCCGCCAGTCAGCCAGGATCTGCCGGATTCTACTGCCTGGCTGGGCTTCATCTCAGTACTGGGCTTTTTCTCAGTGCTGGGCTGCCCCTCAGTGCTGGGCTGCCCCTCAGTCCCGAGCTGCCCCTCAGTCCCGAGCTGCCCCTCAGTCCCGAGCTGCTCCTCTGTTATGTAGGGTTCTGGGTGAGGACTATTCGGCCATGGTTGGCGGTTAGGGTGGATTATCCATGGACGCGAAGGGGAGGAACAATGTCATTTATGAAGTGGGGTCCACGTCCGGAGCCGGAACCGCCACCATGGACAGACGCCCACCCGGACCCTCCCTATGGTTTTGAGGTGCGTTCGGGAGTCCGCACCTTAAGGGGGGGGTTCTGTCACGCCTTGGTCTTAGTATTTTGTGTTTTAGTTTATTAGTTAGTCAGACCAGGGTGTGACATGGGGTTATTATGTATTGTATTTTCGTATTGGGGTTTGTAGTGTTTGGGATTGTAGTTGATTAGGGGTGTGTGTGTGTTAAATAGGTTGGCTGCCTGAGGTGGTTCTCAATCAGAGTCAGGTGATTCTCGTTGTCGCTGATTGGGAACCGTATTTAGGTAGCCTGGTTTTCGCCTTGTATTTCGTGGGTGATTGTTCCTGTCTCTGTGTAGTGTGCACCAGTCAGGCTGTAATTGGTTTCACGTTCTGTTTGTTGTTTTGTATTTATTAGTTGTTCATGTATAGTTCGTTTGTTTGTCTTCACTATTAAACATGAGTAACTTACACGCTGCATTTCGGTCCGACTCTCTTTCAACTAAAGAAGAACGCCGTTACACCTGGGCCTTCAGTGAAGTCCTACACAGTCCCACCCGAATTAATCCACCTCTTATTACCATCATAATGATGCCATAGCTCTAGACACTATACATTTAGACAGAAACACAGTATAACCAGGCGTTGCGTCACCTTGAAATTGACATTTTTATTCAGAGAATTGCAGGGGAAGAGTGCAATACCTTTTCATTGTGCAGCTTCGTTGTCCTGCGCGCTTGTTCGTTGAGCTGTAGATCCACTCGGGTGTCCCCAAAAGTTTTCAAAAGCACCATTGTTTGTAAGTGCCCAGCTGTACTTTGTTGTCTCGTTGCTGCCTTGGTTACACAACTCAGGTTTGCAAAGCCAGTGTGGCTCCAAACACCAAATCGATCACTTGAAAATAATAGGCATTCCCAGCAGTACAGTTTGCAGTGCTTCTCGGAGCCTGTGAGTCATTGATAGCGCCCATAATTGAAAGTGGCGAACTAACCCCTTTCCCGCCTGTGACAGGCTTTGTAGCGTCGGCGTCTACCTCCCCTGACAATGTCTAACTTTTCTCGAAAAGTTTGTCTTGAGAATGGCGTTATAATTATATCCTTGACCAAATTGATATCTTCTACTTCCGCCATTGTGGGTTGAAAAAACAGCTTAGTAGTACGCAAATAAATTTCAGTTTCCTAGTTCTGAGACCTGCCCATATAGGACCTGCCTCTCAATATTGGTAATCCAATCAAAAGACGTGCAGGCACTACGCCTGCTAGCTGGCTCCTGTGTAATAATAATAATATATCCCATTTAGCAGACGCTTTTGTCCAAAGCGACTTACAAGTCGGCTGGGGCCACTACTTTTGCATATAGGTGGCCCCAGCGGGAATCGAACCCACGACGCTTGGCGTTGTAAGCGCCATGCTCTACCGACTGAGCCACACAGGACCCACACTGGAGCCAGCCAGCAGGCGTACAATAGCCAACTCTAAAGCTGATTGGTTGACACTAAATTTTAATTTCCATTCACTTTAAGCTACAAGTGCTCGCATTGTTGATTCTGAAGGCCTGAGGGCAGATTTTAGACCCCTGGCAACACATGATGGCTGAATATGATTGGATAAAATATCTAACATAAAGACCAGCCCTCCAAATCTCAACCTGGGGCTGGAAGCAGTGCAACCAAGAGAAACGCTATGAAATGAAGAGTGTAACTCTTACTCTGGGGAATAATTTAATACCTATTTGTGGGAAAATATATTTTAAAAAAAATATATATTCTGATGATGTTTAGGCCAGCAGAGAAGGCCTTGCTGGCCCTGACGGCCCACCACTGGTTAAAGGACATATATTTAACATTTTATTCACAAGCTATTGTGGACTTGAGGAATGTGAATATTTTGCTAATGTGTATGGAGAAAATACAGTCAAATAATGTAAATAGCTTCTTAGCAAAGAATGATTTCTCAAGGAAGAATTTTGCTAGGACTGTCAGTATGGCTGAGGAGGGGACAAGTGAAAATTAGTTGTTATTGGCAGAGATGTTTGAAACTCTCTTTTTTATTGATATATTAACTAATTTACTGCCTGTGATGTCACGACGGAAAGGCCATAGCTCTATCCCACCAAAAACAGGCTGAAACTTCAGGCAGTCTTTTCAAACAGCTCTTGAGAACCAGAGGAGAGAATCACTGGAGAACATCACTGAAGACAGGGGAGAATGACCATCTACCTCCCCGTATGATGTATCCTCCTTGAATGAACCTATTTTCCTCCCCTTGATTTGAAGAATAACAAAACTTGCGAAAAAAATGATCATATTTGGAAAATAGTTTGAAAAACAGAACTACACATTTCATTCATCCCTAGTGACGGTGGGCGCAGTGATAGGCTGTACCCGAGTGTCAATAAAGCTGACCAGCTGAGACAGCGGGACAGCAGCAGTTTTTAATCCCACACTGTGAGCACAACCCGTGTGGAATTCCCAAGTCTCTGGCAGCCTTTGGTACTGCCGATCTGAGGTAAAAAAATAAATAAAAAATCAGCCTACGCTGCCCTTCAGTCCATTTACTTTTTTGACCTTAACGGAGAAATAGATCACCCCAGAGAACTATTGCTGCAGCTGCTCCAGCTGCTCTCTCTTTATCTTACATTTTCTCTAGTAGCTATATTGACTATGTTAATATGGTGACAACAATGTAAGCTGTGTGTATCGCCCACCAGGTGCCCTTGTAGAGTTCCTTAATGTGCTTGACACCTTGATAAGCTCATTTTCTGACTGTGGCTCACAGCTCTTCACACTTGGCATCTTAAACCTCCCGACTTCTGTCTTGGATTACTTTCTTCCAACTCTCTCTTTCCTCTCCTTGCCTCTTTTGATCTCACCCTTTCCCAAACCCCACAATCCAGGCAATACACTTGACCTGATCTTTACTAGAGGCTATTTTCCTACTGATCTCAATGCAACGGCTGGCTCGGCCATCCCCTCCTGCTCCGTGGCTCCATGGCTCTGTGGCTGAGTGAATCATTGCGAGCGTACAGAACAGCGCTCTGGGCAGCTGAGCAAAAATGGAGGAAAACTAAACTTCCAGAGGACCTATCATCATTTCACTCAGTCCTCCCTACCTTTTCTTCCTCTGTATCTGCAGCTAAAGCCACTTTCTTTCACTCTAAAGTAACCCTAGGAAACTCTTTTCCACCGTCTCCTACCTCCTTAATCCTCCATCCCTCCCCTTCACTCCTCCCTCTCTGCAAATTACTTTGTCATCCACTTTGAAAAGAAGGTTGACAACATGCACTCCTCATTCACTCAGCCTACAGAGTCCATTGGTCCCACTCACTCACACATACCTACCAGACGCCTTGACCTCTTTCTCCACTCTCTCTTCAGATGAATCCTGCGACTAGTGAGGTCTGGCCCGACATCCTGTCTGCTCGACCCCATCCCCTCCTCCCTTTTCCAGACCATCTCTGGGGATCTTCTCACTCCAACTCCCCTCATCAACTCATTCCTGACCACTGGCTGCATCCCCTCTGATTTCAAAATGGCCCAAGTTGCGCCCAACTTCAAGAAACCAACACTCAACTCATCTGATGTCAAATGCTGTAGACCTGTATCCCTTCTTTCCTTTCTTTCCAAAACACTTGAGTATGCTGTCTCTGACCACATCTTTTGTTATATCTCTTAGAAGGATCTTCTTGACATTAACAAATCAGGCTTCAAGACGGGTCAATCAACCCAGACTGCACTTCTCTGTGTCACTGAGGATCTTCTGGACCCCTAACCAGTCAGGCTTCAAGACAGGTCACTCAACCCAGAGTGGACTTCTCTGTGTCACGGAGGATCTCCTCACTGTCAAAGCTAACAAATGATTCTTTGTTCTCATCCTCTTAGATCTATCCACTGCCATCGACACCGTGAACCGTCAGATTCTCCTCTCCACCCTCTCAAGGCTGGGTGTCTCAGGCTCTGCACACTCTTGGATTGCATCCTATTTGGCAGGCCGCTCCTACCAGTTGATGTGGAGAGGATCTGTGTCTAAACCACACACTCTTACTACTGGGGTACCCCAGGGATCGGTTCTAGGCCCTCTCCTATTTGCTTTATACACCAAGTCCCTGGCTCCATCATATCTTCCCATGGTCTCTCCAATCTTTGCTATACAGATGACAATCAATTACTTTTCTCCTTCGCCCCCCCCCCCTTCTGACAACCAGGTGGTGACACACATCTCTGCGTGCCTTGCAGACATCTTAGCTCAAAGACCTCTCAATCACGGTTGGCAATTACACAGTGTCGCCCTCCAAGAACGCAAAGAACCTTGGAGTGACCCTGGACAACACCCTTTCATTCTCAGCAAAAATGTTGTTGGTTGGACTCCCCGCTTGTGCCATCAAACCCCTGCAATTTGTCCAGAACACTGCAGTACGCCTGATTTCCAAACTTCCCATGATCTTCCATGTTATCCTGCTCATCCACACACTCCACTGGCTTCCAGTCTCACATCCATTACAAGACCATGGTGCTTGTCTACATTCCTGAACCAACACTTGCACTTGACTCACAGGATTGTGTAGAGTCACAGATCTGGGGAAGGATACCAAAAAATATCTGCAGCAATGAAGGTCCCCAAGAACACAGTGGCCTCCATCATTCCTAAATGGAAGAAGTATGGAACCACCAAGACTCCTAGTGCTGGCCGCCTGGCCAAACTGAGCAATCGGGAGAGAAGGACCTTGGTCAGGGAGTTGACCAAGAAACCGGTGATCACTCTGACAGAACTTCAGAGTTCCTCTGTGGAGATGGGAGAAACTTTCAGAATGACAACCATCTCTGCAGCACTCCACCAATCAGGCCTTTATGGTAGAGTGGCCAAATGGAAGCTAGTCCTCAGTAAAAGGCACATGACAGCCCACTTGGAGTCTTCCAAAAGGCACCTAAATGTCTCTCAGACCATGAGAAACAAGATTCCCTGTTCTGATGAAACCAAGATTGTGAACTCTTTGGCCTGAATGCCAAGCGTCAAGTATTGAGGAAATCTGGCACCATCCCCATGGTGAAGCATGGTGATTTTTTTCAGCAGCAGGGGCTGGGAGACTGGTCAGGATCAAGGGAAAGATGAGCAGATCAAAGTCTAGAGAGATCCTTGATGAAACCCTGCTCCAGAGCGCTCAGGACATCAGACAGGAGTGAAGGTTCACCTTCCAACAGGACAATGACCTTAAGCACACAGCCAAGACAACACAGCAGTGGCTTCGGGACAAGTTTCTTTATGTCCTTGAGTGGCCCGGCCAGAGCCTGGACTTGAACCCAATCGAACATCTCTGGAGAGACCTGAAAATAGCTGTGCTGCGACTCTCCCCGTCCATCTTGACAGAGTTTGAGAGGATCTGCAGAGAAAAATGGGAGGAAGTCCCCAAATACAAGTGTGCCAAGCTTGTAGAGTCATACTCAAGAAGACTTGAGGCTGTAATCGCTGCCAAAGGTGATTCAACAAAGTATTGAGAAAAGGGTCTGAATACTTATGTAAATGTCATATTTCCATTTTTCTCTGTCATTATTGCTTATTGTGTGTAGATTGAAGAGGGGAAAAAGTATTTAATACATTTTAGAATACCGCTGTAACGTAACAAAATGTTGAAAAGTCAAGGGGTCTGAATACTTTCCGAATGCTCTGGATAATAGTAAATGTAGATAACAACACTCCGACCAAGGACCTCAAAAAGTTAATAATGTCTATTATGAGAAGATGGAACTGAGAAGCCATAAGATGAGATGCTCCCTGTGAAAGTGGAATGGGGGTACATGTGATGATGAGCTTACATTATCTGATTGATTAAATAGTAGCTCGCTATTCTCATGATAGAATGTGAAAGGCCTGTCAATTGTCTTGTGGAAAGACTCAAAATGACTAAGAATGCTGAAAACGATGTGCTGTCCTATTTTATTATTACAAATCGAGTGCTGCCATTATTTACATCGTGATTCAAGTACTTTCCAATTAATTATACAATTTCCACGTGCTTGTGAAACAATTGAACTTATAGTGTTAGCCATGTAATAGATGATACTATGCCACAAAAACAGAACAGCTATCATGGTCTTCAAGTGTGTTCTCCTTTCTTAATTTCAAATGAATACCAACACTTCTTTTTCCGTTTTCCTTTATTTCTCACACCGGACGAGATAGGACACCTGCCTGCTGTGGACAGTCCTAAAGGAACGGACTCTATGTCAGCTGGAGTATTATCACATTCAGAACCAGAATACAATACAAGCCTCAAACGTTGCTGGTAAGTACTCAAAATATGACATCAATGTTCTTGTTTACACTTCAACACTTGTTTTGTCATGGGATGGTAATGGAATCCTTGGCCTGTCCAGACAGATCTATTATAACTAAAGGGCATGTAGCCTAATTGTCCTGCCAGGATTGTTTGGTTGACTTTTGGAACGTGGGGGGTTCCTTTGGGGGATGGTGCTCCCTTTCATGTGTGCTCAGAGGCACCCTTTATCTGACTATATCCACTACACTAATCGCTACACTACATTAATCTGATGAACTGTATCCGGCACAAAGATAATAAAATAAAAAACACTAGTAAATACTACAGTAATATCTGCAATAATTACAATAGTATATACTGTAGTTTTTACTATAGTAGTGTACCACATTAGGGGGAAAAGAATATGTGGACACCCCTTCAAATTAGTGGAGACAAACATTGGAACTAGGATGGCCTGTACAGAACAGCCCAGTGACTTTCATCTGTCATAGGATGACACCTTTCCAACGAGTCAGTTTGTCAAATTTCTGCCCTGCTAGATCTGCCCTGGTAAGTACTGTTACTTACCAGGGCAGCTAAGTGGAAACATCTAGGAGCAACAACGACTCAGCCATGAAGTCGTAGGCCACACAAGCTCACAGAACGGGACAGCCGAGTGCTAAAGCGAATAGCACATACAAATCATCTGTCCTCGGTTGCAGCACTCACTGCCGAGTTCCAAACTACCTCTGGAAGCAACGTCAGCACAAGAACTGTTCACCGGAAGCTTCATGAAATGGGTTTCCATGGCCGAGCAGCCGTACACAAACCTAAGATCACCATGCGCAATGCCAAGTGTCGGCTGGAGTGGTGTAAAGCTCCATTGGACTCTGGAGCTGTGGAAACGCGTTCTTTGGAGTGATGAATCTCACTTCACCATCTGGCAAGCTGACGGAGGAATCTGGATTCGGCAGATGCCAGGAGAACGCTACCTACCCCGTTGCTTAGTGGAAACTTGTAAAGTTTGGTGGAGGAAAAATAATTTTCATGGTTCAGGCTTGGCCCCTTAGTACTCTTAATGTTTCAGCAAATAAATTACATTATACCGTAGATGATTCTGTGCTTCCAACTTTGTGGCAACAGTTCAGGGAAGGCACTTTGGTATTTCAGCTTGACAATGCCACCATGTACTTTTAAAAAAGTAAAATATTTAACCTTTCTTTAACTAGGCAAGTCAGTTAAGAACAAATTCTTATTTACAATGACGGCCTACTCCGGCCAAACCCTAACCCGGACAACGCTGGGCCAATTGTGAGCAGCTCTATGGGATTCCGAATCAGGGCTGGCTGTGATACAGCCTGAAATCGAACCAGGGTCTGTAGTGACGCCTCTAGCACTGAGATGTAGTGCCTTAGACCACTGCACCACTCAGGAGCCCCGAGTGAAATTGTTTGTCGAGATCGTTGTGTTAGAAGTTGACTGGTCTGCACAGAGCCCTGACCTCAACTCTATCAAACACCTTTGGGATGAATTGGAATGCCGACTGCGAGCCAGGCCTAATCGCCCAACATCACTGCCCGACCTCACTAATGCTCCTGTGGCTGAATGGAAGCAAGTCCCCGCAGCAATGTTCCAACATTGAGTGGAAAGCCTTGCCAGAAGAGTAGAGGCTGATATAGCAACAAAGGGCGGACCAACACCATATTAATGCCCAACATTTTGGAATGAGACGTTTGACGAGCAGGTGTCCACATAGTTTTGGTCATGCAGTGTACATCCGATAATGAACATTGAGTTCTGTTGACAGCGGTGCAGCTTTATTGCTGAAACTGTTAAGGATTTTAGATTTTGTGGTCGTCTTCTAAGGGCGCAAATAGCTAAATTAGCATGAATTAAATGTAAAAGGCTTTGAAAATAAAATCTTGGGGTATGCTTAACCATTTTGTTATGGCAAGGCTAAATAAGTTCAGGAGTAGAAATGTGCTTAACAAGTCACATAATAAATTGCATGGAGTCATTTTATTTGCAAAAGTAGTGTTTAACATGATTTTTAAATCCACATCTCTGTACCCCACACATATCCTGTAAGGTCCCTCATTTGAGCAATGAATTTAAAGCACAGATGAATTCACGAAGACCAGGGAGGTTTTCCAATTGTTCGCAAAGAAGGGGATCTATTAGTAGATTGGGAAAATATAAGACATTGAATATCCCTTTGAGCATGGTGCAGTTATTAATTACACTTTGGATGGTGTATCAATACACCCAGTCACTGCAAAGATACAGGATCACTTCCTAAATCATTTGTCGGAGAAGAAAGAAAACAGGGATTTCAGGCCAATGGGGAGTTTAATGGCTGTGATAGGAGACAACTGAGGATGGATCAACAATATTGTACTTACTCTACAATACTAACATAAATTACAGAGTAAAAAGTTGGAAGTCTGTATATGAATCCTGTTTTCAATATGGCACTAAAGTAATACTGCAAAAAATGTTCCAAAGAAATGAACTTTTTGTCCTGATACATAGCGTTATGTTTGGGGCAAATCCAACACAACACATCGCTTAAGTAACACGCTTAATATTTTCAAGCATGGTGTTGGCTGCATAATGTTATGGCTATGCTTGTCATCGGCAAAGACTAGGAAGTTTTTTAGGATAAAAATAAATGTAATAGAGTTAAGCATAGGAAAAATCCTGGAGTAAAACCTGGTTCAGTCTGCTTTCCACCAGACCTGGGAACAAATTCACCTTTCAACAGGACTATTAGCTGTAACACAAGGCAAACTATACACTGCAGTTGCTTACCAAGACAACATTGAATGTTCCTCAGTTATAGCTGTGGCTTAATTCGGCTTGAAAATCTATGGCAAGATAAAATGTGTTTAATTTTTTTACAAGTTTTCTTTCACTTTGAGTATTTTGGGTAGATCATTGACAAAAAAAGACAATTAAATCAATTTGGGTGTCGACCCGTTAGGAAGTCCAGGACCCAGTTGCACCAGTTGCACAGGCGGGGTTCAAACCCAGGTTCCCGAGCTTTGTGATGAGCTTGGAGGGCACAATGGTGTTAAAGTCTGAGCTGTAGTCCATAGGTATTCCTCTTGAATATGGAAATACTATGTCATGTCTGAAAGTCGATATCTATCTTACCTTAATACTGTATATTGTTTCATGTCCTCTGGATTTGAAAAGAAAGACGTCGAGTTCAATGGGAAGCCTGTCAGGTAGCCATAATTCCTGCACAGCAACCAACCTAGCTGACGCAATTCTATTTTCCTGATTTATGATCACTTTTTATCTGGCCTCTGATTTAGTCAAACAAACTCCAATACGTTTGTAACGGATTATGATAGAGACATGAGGTTTGGACCATTTATTTTCTTAGAGGATTATCTACACAATGAACATATTATTTTACCCCTTGTTCATAAGATGCACTTTGGATTGGACACCCTGTATAATTACAACAGGCCCATTAACTTATACGGGACCGGTGTCCCTTCCACAGGAAGATTGAGCAAACGTAGGCTAATGCGATTAACATGAGGTTGTAAGTAACAAAAAAACAGGACAGGACATAGACATGTCTGATATTGGCAGAAAGCTTAAATTATCGTTAATCTAACTGCACTGTTCAATTTACAGTAGCTATTACTGTAGCTATTAAATAATTTCATGATATTGTTTGAGGTGTGTGCACAGTTTTGAACATGAAAACTTGTTAATGAACAAATTAGGCACATTTGGGCAGTCTTGATACAGAATTTTGAACAGCAATGCAATGGTTCATTGGATCAGTCTAAAACATTGCACATACACTGCTGCCATCTAGTGGCCACAATTTAAATGTCACCTGGGCTGGAATAATACATTATGGCCTTTCTCTTGCATTTCAATGATGACAGTACAAAAAACAGTTTTTTGTATGGTCTTTTACCAGTTATATTCTTCTACATTCCTTTCACATTTCAACAAATTCCAAATGGTTTCCTTTAAAATGGTACCAAGCAAATGCATATCCTTGCTTCAGGGTCTAAGCTACAGGCAGTTAGATTTGGGTATGTTATTTTAGGTGAAAAATTGAAAAAATATCCTTAAGAGGTTTTAAGGTGAAACACCAGGTGAAAACTATGATCTCTTATTGATGTCACTTGTTACATTTACTTCAATCAGTGTAGATGAAGGGGAGGAGACAGGTTGAATAAGGATTTTTAAGCCTTGAAACAATTGAGACATGGATTGTGTGTGTTTCATTCAGAGAAAGACAAAATATTTAAGTGCCTTTGAACAGGGTAGTTTGGCACATACTATGGCAGTAGAACTGGTCCACCACCCAAAGGACATCCAGCCAACTTGACACAACTGTGGGAAGCATTGGAGTCAACATGGGCCAGCATCCATGTGGAATGCCTTCGACACCTTGCCCCAATGAATTGAGGCCGTTCTGAGGGCAAAGGGGATAAGCCTGGGTTCTGAGGGTATAAGCCTGGGATGTCATCCAATCAAAGTTGGCCTTAGTGGGAGTGACCATAGAATTCTATGGCAGTGACCTTACTGAGTAAAGTATTTGTCATCATTCCCCCTTGTCGTCACTAGTTAACACAGACACAAAGTCATAACTACACCTAGCTAAACCTAGCCCATTTCCACAATTTCTCTTCTTAATAAAATTAGATTTTAAACCTAATTCTAACTAATGAAGGCCAGACCTTCCACACATTTGGCAGGAACCCTCTGGGAACAAGATTAGGTGTAACGTGACTAACATGAGTTTGTGCAATCCTTCAGCACACCATGTCACCCTTTATAAAACACATGTTTATATCATATGTGACATAGTGGGTTATGTCACATTTGACATTGGTGTTTATGTTACACGGTTATATATAAGGATCTGTAATAAACATCTTATGAATAATCTCATGAATCATTTTTAAATACGTTACAAGTTGTTTATAAATGTGTGATTAACTAGGTTACTAACATTTACAAATGTGGGAGTAATGATTAAGAAATTTCGAATAAAGTATTTGGAAATTCACATCACTTGAATGAAAGGATTATAAATCTTTATTTCGATTGGATAAATTTTCCTAAATCCATTTTTTTTTTCATGTCTGCCTTTTGTGATTGAGAATCAATCAAATTTGTGATGGATTGGTTTTTGGCTAAAATGAGTACAGGTTCTTTAAGACCAGGCGCCACCCACTTATAGGATAATGTTTTCCCTTAATCATATCACAGTCAACTTTTACCAGGTGAATGCAGACACAAATATCAGACTATTTTGAATACATATTCTTCAGAAATATTTGATGAAAAATCTCCAAATTCTGTTTATATCTAATTAAATATGCACATATTTGCATGCGGTGCAAAAAAAAAATTCTGGATGCTGGATGAAGTTAGACTAAATATTATTGTTTCATTTTTATTAAGACACTCCAGCACGGGTCTTGACCAGAGCCAATTATGATAAATACGTATGTTCATTTTAAAAATACTAAAGACATAACGTTTTTTAAAAATCATTTTTCTAAAGAAAAATTGACAACATATCAACAATTCTGGAGAATAAGTCTGGAGAATATATCTAATGATAACCATACACATTTTGGTGAATGCAGATGCTTCTGAAGCTGAGAAAAACGACTTGGCATATGGGAGTCTCACTTCGGGAAATGGCAGTCAAAGACCAGTAAACTGAATTCACGCTCAAAGCTTATTTGTGACCAACCGCCTGGATTCTGTCTTATGTAGCAATTTATTTTTTATTTTTTATTTTTTACATTGGATGAAAGTAGAGACTCAGAGTTAGATATTGGTATATCATACACTACAGTCGAGGAACAATGGGAAAGTAATTCTGCCTTTGTAACGGCGTTCTTTGTTTGTCGAAAGAGAGTCGGACCGAAATGCAGCGTGTTGGTTACTCATGTTTTTAATGAAACAAATGACGATACATGAAATAACTTATAAATACAAAAACAACAAACGGAATGTGAAAAACCTATACAGCCTGTCTGGTGAACACTAACACAGAGACAGGAACAATCACCCACGAAATACAAAGTGAAACCCAGGCTACCTAAATAAGGTTCCCAATCAGAGACAACGAGAATCACCTGACTCTGATTGAGAACCGCCTCAGGCAGCCAAGCCTATGCAACACCCTTACTCAGCAGCAATCCCAATAACTACAAAACCCCCATACAAAATACAACAACATAAACCCATGTCACACCCTGGCCTGACCAACTAATTAACGAAAACACAAAATACTAAGACCAAGGCGTGACAGCCTTGAAAGTTGATAAACTTGTAACCCCACTTTTGAGAAAATGGCCCTTGTTTTGATACAGCTCTTCTTTGTATACAACCATTCAGCATCGTTCACACCCTCTTAAGCCTTAGTCCCACTCATCTCTTTAAGGATTCAAATGTGAGGCCATTTTGTAAACACATGCTATATCAAATAAAATCTATGTTTATTTGTCACATGTGCAGGATACAGAAGGTGTAAATGGTACAGTGATAGTACTTGCATAGTAGCAAATTCAAAAACAGAAAGTGTCCAGATCTTCTTTTAATCAATTATAAATATTTTACCGTTATTAGATGACGCTTATCCGACACACTTGTCTAAATTGATGGGTAAATGTGAGGGAAATGCTATAGCTGCCCCTCACCCACGTCAAGCTAAGCGGATGGGTAACTAATGTCTAGACATTCACACATGTTCATGAAATAGAATCAATGGCCGTAATCAACCCCCAGACACACCTGCTAATTTGATGGGTCACTAAATAATCCGTCCGAAGTGGAGTATTTTGTTTAGCCACGTAGCTAGCTAGGTAGCTAGTTAGCTAAACAATCAACCAGCATAACCCCAACTCATACTACCAGCAATAAAATATTGTCATAGCTGTAGTATGAATCTGCAGGTAGCTAAAGCTAACACACTAGGTCAATGTTAACTAACTAATATTATAACTAGCAATGTAAATAGATTTTTTATTCAAATAATTTTGCTACACAAATCATATATGAAACGTTAGCTAGCGAGCCAGCAAGTTAACGTTTACTAGCTAACTAACAGTATGCTTTAACTTGCAATAACAATGACTTTCTGACTAAATTTGAAACTTATATCTGAAAATGTAGCTCGTCTCTTACCCGTATACATGGATGAACGCTTCACGGCAGACTGGAACTATTTAACTGTTTAACTGTTTTGTTTGTAGCTACATCTTGTTTGGCCAGCTTTGTATCAAGTCACTCCGGTTCACACCTTGGGCGTGTGCAGAAAGTAGCCCATCACTTTTTCCTACTGATATGTCGATAGCGCCTGTTAATTCAGAGCATCAATTTTGTTGAGAAAAGTAGCAAAACTTTTGTGATTCTCGATGGCTAAAGCTGTATCTTTCAAAAACAGTGTGGTAGAAAGGATTGTCAACACATATTGAACAGCTCACGTTATAGACAGAAGTGAACTACATGGCAGACCAATCCAAACTCAACTCCTGGCATGTCCAGCCCATACATTATCTCAGCCAATTCTGTCTTCTTCCATGGCTAAACATACTAGGCTCATAATTAAAACGTATTCGTATTTATGGATGGAATACAAGTTCACATGTTCCAGATGGCATTTCTGCCCCCCCCCCCCAAAAAAACACATTTTGATAAAAAAATACATGTTTCTGTTCAAATGCTGCTCCTGTTAAGTAGTGACGTACGACATATGCCTAGTTTCCTAAAACAAGTCACATTTACACCCAATCACCATCTCTCCAAAACAAGTTACTAAATATAGATTGTGCTTTTCAATTATGTTTAAATTAATGTATTGAGATTTGAAATTATTGATGTTTGTCCATTTTAAAGTGGTTGAGATTCATTCAAATGTTGATGAAGGTAGTATGATAAACTGAAGAAAATACACATTTTCATCAGGGTTTTTTTCAAAATTGATCGGTAGATGTAAAAATATCATTTCATCTTGTGGAGTCTGGCCTTAAATTAGCAAACTTTCTGTCAGTCTCCTGTCTAAACAAATCTGAAGAGCAGCAGGCAAATTTGTTATGCCTAGAAGATATTGGAGCTCATGGGTCCCATTATGGCTGTTGAAAACCAAGCACTGCATTCCACAGTAAGAACCTCAAGCAGGGTGATGGTAGTATGATGGTTTGAGAATACTTAAATGCCCCATGACCTGGAAAAATTGCCTTAATAGAAGGAACCATGAATTCTGCTCTGTACCAGATAATTCTACAGGAGAAGTTCAGGCCATCCATCTGTGAGCTGAAGCTGAAGCGCAGCAGGGTCAAATTTAGAATTTTAGGACCCCTTTAGGTATCACTTTAAAAATATATATATAGAGATTTTCGCCTTTACTACTCAAGCCCATAGAAAACGCATTGCATAGCACATTTATAAATGATGAAACTGACATTTACTTCAATTACCTTGACTAACCGGTGCCCCCGCACGTTGACTCTGTACCGGTACCACCTGTATATAGTCTTGCTATTGTTATTTCACTGCTGCTCTTTAACTACTTGTTACTTTTATTTCTTATTCATATTCATATTTTTTAAACTGCATTGTTGCTTAGGGGCTTTTAAGTAAACATTTCACTGTTGTATTTGGCACGTGACTAATAAAATGTTATGTGTTTGAAAATAAATGATAAGAAACAAGGTTTTGAAGTGGAGATATAAAAAAACTCAGGAAATACTTTGTTGTTTTATTTGCACATATTTAACCTCTTTTTTTGGGATAGGCACAAAACTACCTTCATACTTTCATTTGTTTTTTAAGCCAGTGCCGGTTACCTGCGGTGAAAGTGGTGTTTGTCAGACCATGAGACATCCCGAAAATTGGTCTTCTCATGTAAACGTTTGTAGCATCCGATCAACCTACAAACTATTATGACCACTCTATGGACAGGGGAGACACTCATGAACATCATGGCATCTGTTTTGCTCATCGACCCCCACAAGTGGCAAGGCACTGTAAAGTGACAGACTTGATGGGATTATTATTATTATTATTATTTTTATGTACCGGTGCGTCAATCGACTCTAGGGGCTTAAACACTAACCTGTGGAGCTTCAAGCTGGTCCCCGGATGCCATAATACTTCAGAACCACTCTGTTTAACGAGGTAGTTACAGCATGGTATTACATGCTGTAACTCTCCATAACAGTCATATATTCACGTCAAGAGCAACATAAAGTTATTTTCTCATTTGTCTGAGAAGTCAGAGTAATTTGTGTGAATGTTCTTTTATACCTCCCTGGTGATACATACATTATGAGCAGCACTTTATGGCTCTCCAAAATGATATGTTTTCCCTCAAAACGAGTTGTTTTTCCAGTTTTGTCTTATTATTTTTTCGGTCAGTCTATCACAGATCCCTGATTCATTGTTAGATAAATGTATTTTAGAAGGTTCTAATGTCGAAATATTTTCACTAATAATTTAAAAATGTTCTTCTTTTTCAATTACTCTCTCAGACTCCACATCTGTGAAAATCACAGAGGTTTCGGAAATGGGGTGATTTCACGTTTTCTCAAGACTCATTACTCAACAATAATGTTTTATTTGATGTAATGTGTGTACTTCTGTCATCAATTAAGTCAATCTTTTCTTTTTTCAAGCAAATGTACAACCTGAGTGGTTCCAGGGCCATTAACAAAAGTCTCCTCTTTGAGCCAACGAGACTAAATACGTCACTGAAACAGTACTTTTAGTTTAGAGACACAATTTTGTCTCCATTCTTTTAGCGAGGATATTTTGCACCAAATGTCAAAGTGCAATTGGTTTATGGATGAAAAATAAGCAAACACAAATTCCAATTATACTGTAGTTAACTTCACTCAGTTATGGCTGACAGCATTGAGGATGTATTACTGTAAGTTATTACCAGAGAAGTTTCAAAAGGTTCAGTCAATTTAGAAAGTATGTGCATGGGCCTGTTTTACAGGACCAGAGGTCATTCGTTGAGGAAAAAAAGAATATGAGATATGATGAGTTTTGAATCTGTTATCTTTCAACACGTGTGCATGCGTGTTTGTGTGCCTGCCTGAGTGTGCATGAACGGGCACATCTGTATCTGTTTGAGTGTGTGTGCATGCACATGCACAAGTGTGTGTGTGTGTAAGTTATTCCACTTTAGCGACGGGAGTGGGAAAACAATTGTTCCTGACTGATTTTCCCCTAACCCCTTAATTTACCCCATGTGTACCTCTGAAAATCTAGGGCCTGGCTGAGCGGCACGGTGCAGGGCCCACTCTCCTGCTCTCAGCTTGATTAAAGCACCAGCCACTCACCTGTTCCTCATTAGCCTGGCCAGGACCCCACTAAATAAGTTAGCACCCGTATGTTACAATTCCCCATGCTTTCTACATGTATGTACTATTTTGTTTGTATTAAGTTGACAGGTTTCTAAATTATGGGACGGGATTTAGTGATGCTCTGTGTGCTCTGGGGGGAGGAGGAGTCGGCAGGGGAAAGAACCAGTGGTGGAGAAAGAGAGGAGACATCCTGTATTTTCGTGGCGGTGGAGATAAATGGGGGGCTAGGTTAGGAAACAATGGTTTTGCAATAATCAGCAGTGTAAAAAAGCATACAGATGCAGGCAGGGTGCCTAGTGTAGTTGTTTTTGTAGTGGCTAGATCAGATTTAATATTGCAGATAGATTGTGGCTTCTATCATTGGAATTGTCTGCATCTTTTCCATATATTTTTTGGAAAAAATATATATTTTTATATATTTTCCTTCTTTATTATTTTCACGTAACCCTATCATCCCTAGTGAACCTTAGTCTAGTTAGAATAATATTACATCTCACTACGTTCACAAGCAGTACGACAAAATCCAACCAAACAAACAAATGCAATATACTGTATTTGAGAGTTGTGATGGATATCGTGTGTATGGCGCTATCAAAACAAAAGGATGTATGCAATATATGCCAGACACTTGTTGAACAATTTAAATAAATAAATTAATAAATAGAAATGCACCAACAATGTTGGTCATTACTGAAACAGCTTAAGGGCATTGTGCATGATTAGATTATACCGTTAATGTCATTTTTGTCTCTCCCCTACAAGCGAGTGACTCTTCTGACCTCTGTCTGGTCGGCATGGATGCATATTAACACTCTGGGCTCTGAACAACATTTAAACAATTTGGCAAATTATCTGTGGGGCCACTTTTATAGGGCTTGCTCATTACCTGCAGGGTGAAGAAAGCCAATGTATACAAGAGAAATAAAAAGAGAGCGAGAAAAAGAGCAACCCCATTTCCATACATTATTGCAGCCTTGCCTTTCCCAGCAATCTACAGAGGAAACACCTGTTAGCCGTTCTCCCTGGCACCCCTCTATCCTCCTTCGCTCCTCTCTTTCATCCCTCCCTCTATCACTCCAACTTCCCTCCCAATAGTCATAGAACCACTCTACAAACAGGTGTTCCCCTTCAAAGAGCTATTTCTCCACATAGCGAGGGCAGAACCTTAAGATAGAGATAGGGGGCCATTGTAGACCTGTGGGGCACGGGAGAGGTCTGGGAGGCAATAAAGTGAACCACTGCAGGGGCCCCTGGAGATAGAGGGCCAAACTGAACGAGCACTGTCCACCAGGTGACCACACCTGGAGGTACAGTTGTTCCCCGGGCCCCTCCACTCCAAAACAAATTGTCAGAGGATATGTCTGTTCCGTCGGCAGAGGGGTTAAAGTTAATTTGATCGGGCATGTGTACTCTGGGCGAGTAGAACATCTGCAGTCGGTGGCATGGCCCCATTTGTTGCAATTTTGTGTCTCATTTCCATTTGCAAGAGAGATAACTGCTCACATATGGAAGCAATAGATAGAAGAGGTCAATGCAATTTCTTTCACCAGAGGGACAGAGAGAGGGAGAATGGGAAAAAAATCCTCATGCAGTAATCTCAGCTGGCATAAGAAGAAACAAAGATGTGGTTGGTGAGGTTTGGGGAAGGCATTCCTTCACTCCAGTGATTCCGTGATTCCTGCTCTACCAGCCTAAAGAAGAATCAAGCCCAACCATCTCCATACCCACTCCAATCATTCCTATTATCAACTGATTGGCTCTGGTGACATGATGTTGCAGAGCTATGCCCTCAGATATGTTCTATCTTAACCATGGTAATCATCTACCGCAGCATTTGCTCTTGCAGGAAAGGCCGTAGTTCCCATTCTAATTAGGCAGCAAACTGAACCTGACGGAGAGACTCTGAACGCTCTGCGAAACGATCAAGTGACAAATGACCTGCTGTCAATTAAAGTGATTTAGAAACCTTGTTAGACGTGTTTTTGGAAGAGAAAATTCGTATTTCAAATAACTATGTTCACGCCTCCTCTTATCTCCTCCAACCAGTCCCAAACACGTTCATATGCCATCAAACTGTCCTAATGACAGAAATGTGGTAAAACGTAGGTCTAATTTCTTGCAGCAACATCAGTTTTGATAGTTTATTTTTTTCGTGTGAAGTCGTGGCATTTTCAGCCAGGTGGTTTCACTACCACAAAGCCTTATTGCTTTATCAAATATGTATATCAATTATGGTAAAGAAGGAAACAACCTCTATGTTTTTAGGAAGTGCACGCATGCAGCAGGAATACAATTTGAAATACAGTGAAATGTCATGTCATCTCTCACCTGGCATCTGAAGACTCGTTGGCTTTGATTTCTGTCTGCAATATCATTTTTGCACTAATGAAACTTTAACCATGTGGTCGCTCTTCATTCTCAGGCACAATTATGTTACAAATTAGCAGACGACTTCAAAGCCTACATGAGCAATAGTCACAACAAAGGGCAATAGGAGCTTCATATGCAGACGGCAAGATGATTTCAATCTCCTCTTTCATTTGAGACTAAAGAGCATCCAGCAATCACTCACTCCTTCCTCGCTCTTCTTGAAATCCTCTAATAAGGCAACTTAAACCCCCAGCTTCCAACGGGTATCAAAGTCACCAGAGAGCAATTAGGATTTAGCCGGAATAGTTAGCAAAAGACCAGAGGAATCTCGTTTCCCGCCATAATGTCAGGACTTTGGAGACTAATCTAATTGAGTGTCTTTTTTGTGTGTGATTATTTATGATTATAAAGCGTTAGTGGAGAAGTCTGGAGGAGATACAGTATCTGGAAATGGGGAAAAGTTTGATGTGGATCAGTGTCATAGTGATCCCACTGATTAATTATGTCCGGAATGCCTAATGGGCTGCCTTTCATTCAGTTTTAAGGAAAAAGCCCCAAACTTTTTAAAATTTCTTTGAAGGATAAATTGACTTTAGATACATGGAGTTGGAGTGATTAATATTTTCTGGATTTGAAAGATGGTGTGTTGCTTCACATGCTGTACACTGGGGCTTGTGAGAAAGCCAAAATCATTTTCAGAGTAAAACATTAAAGTTCAAAACGTGATCCAACCCATGATGTACAATACATTTTTTTTATTTTACCTTTATTTAACTAGGCAAGTCAGTTAATAACAAATTCTTATTTTCAATGACGGCCTAGGAACAGTGGGTTCAGGGGCAGAACGTAGGAGTCTGTTTTATCAACCCCAAAATACAAATCTATGGTACATTCCTCCATATTCGACTTATTAAATGTACTCACCCTTACCACAAGTGGGACACTAGAGAATTAGTAGAATTTAAGGGGCTATCCAAAACAAAAACAAAAACATCTATGAAAAAAAGTTTACTGATTTGACCATGTATGAGAGTAACATTATGAAGCTTTAGAAGGAATACATTTGGTAACACTGTGCACTATGTTTCCCCCTATTACAATGTAACTACACAGTAACAAATGTTCTAACAAGATGGTAGCTACGTTGGTATCGTTATATAATTACATGGTGATAGGGTTTGGTCCTAGAGTTGTGAAACATGGAAAGAACATAAAGGGGAGTAATCATTGTAAAAAAAAATGCAATAATTGAGCGACAAGAAAATTATCATTATCATTACTATGTCCTAAAATTGCATTCAATCGATCTCACCTTAATCATTCCACTGGGTTTTTGTTATTAGCGATATAGCTCAGACATGGTCTCTTCTCATCCCTCTGTCTGTGACAACAGAGCTCAACAGACCCTTTTTCCTCAGAAGTGCCCCATAAGCCCTCATTTCCTGTGGTGGGGCTAGGGAATTGGCTGAGGGGCACACTGGGTCTTGTGGGGGGGGGCTTCTGCCGAGGCTGAGAGACATGGCTCGTGTTCGTTAGGGCACACTGTAGCGCAACGTTTTGCAATGGAAAAATAACAATTTATGTTTCTTAATGGATAGGTTCAGAAAGTGCCTCACTGTTTTCCCAGATTCTGACTGTTTTTTTTTCTTTCAGTTTCATGTCTACTGAACATGGCCCTGGATTGGACACCACGCCATCTCTACCAATCCGGAGCCATACTGGCTGTGGGCTGTAATATAATCAAACTTACAGTGGTGAAAAATAATATTGATCATGTGCTGCCTGCTAAAACACAACCTTTAATATTTCTGAAGAAAAAAAATGAATGAATTGAATTTTGTTTTTACCCAATTAACATAGTGGTTCAATTGCAACGAACAGACAAACTTAACTTGCTGCTGCAGGTTACCGCTGGATTTCTTAATAAAACGCTGCTAACGGGAAACTATACGCACCTGTGGCTAAACTAAGCTTGATTGCATTGAAACACCCACAAGGATAAACCATCAGATCAGTTGATCTCTTGTTGTTACCGGTTCAAGTGATTATGATACCAGATAGCTGGTCTAGATTCTTTACTCCCACCCCCAATGAAATAGCATCGAAAACCGTAAAGCTGGTGAAAGTTAAAATACTTATTTCAGTATAAGAATATATACTGAATAAAAATATAAATGCAACACGCAACAATTTGAAATATTTTACTGAAATCAGTCAATTTAAATACATTAATTTGGCCCTTATCTATGGATTTCACATGATTGGGAATACAGATGTGTATCTGTTAGTCACAGATACCTTAAAATAATGGTAGGGGCAAGGATCAGAAAACAAGTCAATATCTTGTGTGACCACCTTTTGCCTCATGCAGCACGTAGAGTTGATCAGGCTGTTGATTGTGGCTTGTTTTCCAATCCTCTTCAATTGCTTTGTGAAGTTGCTGGATATTGGCGGGAATTGGAACACGCTGTCATACACGTCGGTCCAGAGAATCCCAAACATGCTCAATGGGTGACATGGCTGGTGAGTATGCAGGCCATGGAAGAACTGGGATATTTTCAGCTTCCAGGAATTGTGTACAGATCCTTGCGACATGGGGCTGTGCATTATCATGCTGAAACATGATGTGATGGCGGTGGATGAATAGCAAGACAATGGTCCTAAGGATCTCATTAGGGTATCTGGCATCAATTAAAATGCAATTGTATTTATTGTCTGTAGCTTATGCCTGCCCATAATATAACCTCACCGCCACCATGGAGCACTCTGTTCAACATTCATTCAACATTAACATCAGCAATCCACTCGCCCACACAATGACATACACGCTGTCTGCCATCAGCCCGCGACAGTTGAAACCAGGATTCATCCATGAAGAGCACACTTTTCCAACAGGCCGATGGCCATCAAACTTGAGCATTTGTCAACTGAAGTCAGATCAAGTCTCTGGTGAGGATGATGAGCACGCAGATGAGCTTCCCTGAGACAGTTTCTGACAGTTCTTCGGTTGTGCAAACCCAGTTTCATCAGCTGTACAGGTGGATGTCCTCAGGCAGCCCCATAGGTGAGGAAGCCAGATGTATGTGGAGGTCCTGGTCTGGCGTGGTTACACGTGGCCGGTTGGACCTAGGACCAAATTCTCTAAAAGGATGTTGGAGGCGGCTTATGGTAGAGAAATGAACAATACATCATCTGGCAACAGCTCTGGTGGACATTCTTGCAGTCAATTGCAAGCTCCCTCAAAACTTGAGACATCTGTGGCATTGTGTTGTGTGACAAAACTACACATTTTAGTGGCCTTTTATTGTCCCCAGCACAAGGTGCACCTATATAATGATAATGCTGTTTAATCAGCTTCTTGAAATGCCACATCTGTCAGGTGGATACATTATCTTGGCAACTGGGATGTAACTAAATATGTGCACAAAATTTGTGAGGAAAAAGCTTTTTGTGTGTATGGAACATTTCTGGGATCTTTTATTTCAGCTCATGAACCAACACTTTACATGTTGCGTTTATATTTTTTGTTCAGTGTAGAAGTAGTAGGCCCATTGTTTCTTCAAAAGTTTAAATGTGAAAATAATATAATATATGCCATTCGAAATAAATCACAATGTACTTGATTTAGTTACATATTTCAAATATAGACTGTCCAGGGATTTCTTTTACCCCTGATCTTGATAAGGAAAGACCATACCAGACAACTTTATTTTAAAATCAGTAGTAGATGATGGATTATACAAATTGTAAACAAATAAAATTAAGAATAGGCCATCAACATTTGTTTTCTACGCATACAACGTTGTGTAAGTTGCCACAGTAGATGTGTCGTGGTAAACTAGAAAATACATTATTTCAGTTGTACGGAACGATTGTTAAATAGATACATCACTCTAATTCTGCTCATGAAGTAGGACTAAGTTGTTCCGATGATTAGACCAACCAGAGGGCGAAATAGTCTTGAAAATTGTTGGCTGCGATCAACAACAAAAAGATAATGTCGAGAGGGTAGCCTAGTGGTTAGAGCGTTGGACTAGTAACTGGAAGGTTGCAAGTTCAAACCCCCGAGCTGACAAGGTACAAATCTGTCGTTCTGCCCCTGAACTGGCAGTTAACCCGCTGTTCCTAGGCCGTCATTTAAAATAAGATTTTGTTCTTAACTGACTTGCCTGGTTAAATAAAGGTAAAAAATCCATGTTAGGCGGGCGGAACATCGCTGGCCAATGTTGGTTGAAATTGATAATCAGCAGTGATTTTAGTGCGTATTGATGGTTTAATGAGTGATCAGCTGGTGATAAGCTGGTGGCTTCCAATGGTTGCTGTTGGCCCAATTTATTTTGCTTTCTCGTTCGTTATTTTTCTGCATTGCAGATTTTCTTCAACGCAGGTTTGATTAAACCCCAGACCGTGACTGAGGGCCAACTGTGTGGCTTAAACTGTGTGGACAGAGAGAGCTCATTAAGAGGACCTGTGTTTGTTTAACAGATACCGAGGGCTCTTTTTCCTCCAATAACAACCAATCATTAATGAGGGTTTGTGTGTGTAGAGGAATTAGGGTGGCTGTAGTCATGAATCATGAGACACATCAGTCTTGTGTTATTGATTTGATCTCAAACACACCACTGACAGGGATAAAACTGAGAGGAATCTGAGCGGCACGGAGAACAATATGCTCTCTTATATGCCTGCTTATACGTCTTCTCATACGCCCTGATTCAGTCATATAAAAATGGAAATCAGTCTATAGACTTCATTGTGTTTTCATCATTTTATAACAAATGTGGTGGGGAGATTAGATTTATTCTTCAGTACTTTCAGTTTATTCAGACACTGATAGTATGAAATGAGTTTGGAAACAGAGAGAGAGGGAAATGCAGAAAAGCTGTGGGGCCGGTATTCGTACCCACGCTAGGGTGGTGTATATGTGCTGGAGGCTGTGTTACCCACTAGACCAGTGTTAGGTATATCAAAGTAAGTTGGCTTCATGTGTATTTTAGAATTCTGTGTATTTTTAGGCAGGATAAAATAAGACTGGAACCTAACCTATGCAGTGGCGATTTTAGTATGTAAATCTTGGTGGGGCAAAAAAAAAAAATGGGGATGCATGCCAGCAAAGCCACTACACAACACAACACGAAGCAATACATTAATTACATTATAACAGCGCCAAACGGTGCCAACAAACTGTTAGGGTCTACATAAAACTGTCCCAACAGCAGAGTCCCACAACCTTACCACTGCTACACTTGGCTATCAGTAGAGCCATGTCTGGCAGCGAAACTGTCACGACTTCCTCCGAAGGTGGCTCCTCTCCCTGTTCGGGCGGCGCTTGGCGGTCGTCGTCACCGGTCTACTAGCTGCCACCAATTCCTTTTCCCTTTTCTGTTGGTTTTGTCTTTATTGTTTTCAGCTGGACCTTGTTTGTGGTTAACCATTTTGGGATAGGGGGCAGCATTTTAACTTTTGGATGAATAGCGTGCCCAGAGTGAACTGCCTCCTACTCTGTCCCAGATGCTAATATATGCATATTATTATTAGCATTGGATAGAAAACACTCTGAAGTTTCTAAAACTGTTTGAATGATGTATGTGAGCACAGAACTCATATGGCAGGCAAAAACCTGAGAAAAAAACAACCAGGAAGGGGGGTATCTGAGGTTTGTAGTTTTTCAAAGCTTGGAGGGGCTCATGAGACCTCTTTGAGTCAGTGGTCTGGCAGAGTGTCTCAGGCTTGTGAAGCGCGCTCCCGACAGAGTTCCCTCTCGTTCCAGTGCTTTTCTTCTGACATAGGAATTCTCCAGTTGGAAGCGTATTGATGTTTCATGTTAAAAAAATCCTAAAGATTGATTACATACATCGTTTGACTTGTTTCTATAACCTGTAATGGAACTTTTCAAGTTTTTGTCTCGACAAAGTGCTCACGCCTCATGAAGATGGATTGCTGGGCTGAACACGCTAACAACAAGTGGCTATTTGGCCATAAATGATGGACTTTATGGAACAAATCAGTCATTTATTGTCGAACTGGGATTCCTGGGAGTGCCTTCCGATGAAGATCATCAAAGGTAAGTGAATATTTATGTTTATATGTTTATTATGTTATCTAACTTCTGTTGACACCAAAATGGCGGATATTTCTCTGGCTGGATTGGGCTCTTAGCTCCGTTCTCAGATTATGCTTTTTCGTAAAGTTTTTTTGAAATCTGACACAGAGGTTGCATTAAATTCTTGAAACTCCCCATCCCGGATCCGGGATCGTGACTAAAGCCTCAGGCTCATTAGCATAACGCAACGTTACCGATTTCTGAAAATCGCAAATAAAATGAAAATAATGCGCCTGCTCTCAAGCTTAGCCTTTTCTTAACAACACTGTCATCTCAGATTTTCAAAATATGCTTTTGAACCATAGCAATTGACTAATTTGTATAAGAGTATGCTAAGCTAGCTTCGCATTTTGAGCAGCATTTAGCACGCAACATTTTCACAAAAACCAGATAACCAAATAAATAAAATAATTTACCTTTGAAGAGCTTCGGATGTTTTCAATGAGGAGACTCTCAGTTACATACCAAATGCGCAGTTTTTCCTGAAAGCGTCTGTGTGTAGGAGAAATCGCTCCGTTTTGTACATCACATTTGGCTACCGAAACGAACCGAAAATTCAGTCACCTACAACGTCAAACTTTTTCCGAATTAACTCCATAATATCGACCGAAACATGGCAAACGTTGTTTGGAATCAATCCTCAAGGTGTTTTTTCACATATCTCTTCATTGATATATCGTTCGTGGAAGCTTGCATTCTTCTCTAAATTCCATGGAAAAATACTTGCAGCTGACTTTTGCGCACCAATTTCGGCGCAGGACACCGGGCGGACACCTGGTAAATGTGGTCTCTTATGGTCAATCTTCCAATGATATGCCTACAAATACGTCACAATGCTGCAGACACCTTGGGGAAACGACAGAAAGGGCAGACTTACTCCTCGCGCATTCACAGCCATATAAGGAGACAATGGAAAACAGAGCCTCAAAAATCCTGCTCATTTCCTGGATGCCGTCTCATCTTGGTTTTGCCTGAAGCTCACGTTCTAGGGCACGCACAGAAAATATCTTTGCAGTTCTGGAAACGTCAGAGTGTTTTCTTTCCAAAGCTACCAATTATATGCATAGTCATGCATCATTTTGTGACAAAATATCTTGTTTAAAACGGGAACGTTTTTCATCCAAAAATGAAATTGCGTCCCTAGAGTTTCAACAGGTTAAGGAAAAGTCTATCTTTAATTCTGTGAATAACAGTTGTATCTTTTATCAATGTTTATTATGAGTATTTCTGCAAAATCGCTGAAAGTTTTGGAATCAAAACATTACTGCATGTAACGCGGCAATGTAAACTGAGATTTTTGGATATAAGTATGCACATTATCGAACAAAACATACATGTATTGTGTAACATGATGTCCTACGAGTGTCATCGGATGAAGATCATCAAAGGTTAGTGATTAATTTAATCTATATTTCTGCTTTTTGTGACTCCTATCTTTGGCTGGAAAAATGGCTGTGTTTTTTTAAAACTTGGCTATGACGTAACATAATCATATGTTGTGCTTTCGCTGTAAAGCATTTTTGAAATCGGACACAATGGGTAGATTAACAAGATATTTATCTTTCATTTGCTGTATTGGACTTGTTAATGTGTGAAAGTTACATATCACAAAAACATATTTTTGAATTTCGCGGGCTGCCTTTTCAGTGGAATGTTGTCGAGGGGTTTTTTTGAGGGGCCTAAGCTAGAAAGTTTAATTCAGGGCTATTTAAGCCTTCAAGGCCCGCCTGCTTTTTTGCGGGCTTATTTCTTTACTGTCAGTGGAGGTTTGTGTTTGTTGCTTAACGGATTATTTTTGGTGTCCCGTTTTGGGGGTCATTGTGCCTATTGTTTGTGGCTTGACCATTTTTGTAATAAATACGTCTGTTTTGGAACCTTTGCTCTCTGCGCCTGACTCCACACCCACCACACCCACCACAAAAAACAGCTGATATGGCTGGCTTGCTTAAACAAATTTGGTTTCTACTGACAATTGAGATGGACAAACTATGGCATAAGGGGATGACAAGCGCATAGGAGGCAATCTGTACTTTTGATTGTGACATTAATTTGCGAAGTACGACGGACGTAGTCAATACAACTATTTGTTTAGTACTTTTGAAATGTACAGTGACAGAATTCAGAACATGGACAACATGTTGTACAGTGTACTCCCTGTACGACAAGGCAGAACCGTAGGATGAATAAAGGTGGCATATAAACAGACAATGAAAGCTCTTCAGACAATGAATATTCAATGATTACATTTCTCTAAAACAGGTTATAGGCTACATGTTAACCACCAAGTCAGAACAGTAGGCGAAATGAAGGTGAAAATAGACCAAATTATTAGGGTGAGGCACATTGAACGCCGTTTGGGTCTTTGCCTGTCAAAGAAGATACACGTCCTATAACACTATTTGACAAGTTACATAAGATTTTAATTTCACGTCAAATAACACAATTCTATTATATAATGTTGTGTGTACTGAATTTGAATGTGCAAGCCAAGCACCACCACCAACCAAAAGTTGGCAAACAAGCACACACCGGGCCACGAACGATGTGTTTACAATACAGCGTTGGGGAAAATAGACCAAATGATTAGGGTGAGGCACATGGGCTACTAACAGCTTACTACACATCATACACTTAGTAGTAATTTCTTAGCTACAGTATATTATACATATCTCCTTGGAATATTACATAATTTACGCAGCAGCATAAAAGACATTTTTGCACTCACCTTGTTAATGTGGGGCAGTTGTCCTTTGCGTGAAAAATCTGTCATCAAACTTTGTCATCAAAGTCTAGCGTTCTCTGGATTTATGGTGGGAACTCGGGGGACAAAAACTCACAGCCACTCCATTGAATAGCAGGTTAATATTTGTGGATGCTTTGCAATGCTTGCAGTCAGCCACTGATTCCTTCCAAACGACTCACTGCTGAATTTGCGATTTCCAACATGTTCTTTATGTCCAGTGGTCGATGAGCACCGATACATTTTATCTCTAATTTCTCTTTATCATTTCTCTTCATATGAAAAGGATTAAAAAGGATTTGCCAGTAGATTGTAGACTTGATTCATGATGATGGCTGCTAGCTAAGATTTTGAAAGTATGACGTTGACATGATCAGTCCAATCAAAGCTACTGTGCATATAAAGTGATTTGACGTCATTTTATCTGTGGCCAATGACCTTGAGCCTTCTTGAAAAAGTACTTGCAATATAAGTCTATGGAAGGACCAAAAGGGCTGAAAATTTGGATGTCTAACCTTACTAAGGACTTAAACTTGGCGATGACGTACTGTCCCTATGAGTGACAGAACACTGAGCCAATCACGGCGCAATGCTCCTATTTTTTTCTGGCTCGCCCCACCACCACAGAAAGCACTGAGCTAAGCTGAAACACCTGCATTTTGCAGCTGCCTTACACAAGAAAACAAAAAAGAGACCATGTGTGTATGCAGCTTTATTAACTGAATGATATATATATATATATATTTTTTTTTTCATGTTGTTTGCAAACTGATATGTAACACATATTAATGCCAGAATAACATGGAAACAGCCCCCCACCCAGAAATACATATATATATATATATATATATATATATATATATACATGTTTTATTATTGTTACTGTTATATATTTTTATTTCTGCCCCACCTGCCCTGAATGACCGGTCACTACTGAACCAATGTAGTTTGTGTCATGCATTCATTGTGCAGTGAACTACTATTGTGAACTACTATTGTGTGGAAAGGTCATGGCTCAAGTTAAAGTATAGTCATCTTAGTCATCTTACATCGAATATCAAAGGAAGGACCCAATAATGATCTGTCTATGTTGAGAACTGAAACAGAAACCTTTTATTTTGGCTGAGTAGTCCAAGCTGGGTACGAGTTTCTCATGCTAATCCACCCCTATGTCATGTACCAAAAACAATAAGTGGCAAGGAGTGGAATGTCAGCTAAAGAGACTGCTGTTCAAGCTAGAGTAGTCCATCTGTGAAACCAAAGTTATGACTTAAGGTTTACACTAGTAATACATAGTAAAACATCATTAATAAAGCCTTTCCGAATGATCTGTTCATTTACATATCAATATTCTGACATCACAAAAACCAAGAAGTCATGTATAACTATTATTTACAGTGATTTCACAGTAATGTTTTTGAAATTGTGACTAGATCAATATCAAATAATTTACTGAACCTATTACTGGATCTTCATTTAGGGTGTTAGAGATGTTGCTTGATCTCTTATGTCCCTCTGATCATATCCTAGTCCTAGGGAGTTTGTCAGGATAGAGGTTGGGGACACATGGTAGTGTGTTAAGGCCATGTTGGGGTGGCCTGTGTGTCAGGAAGAATCTTTATTCAACAGCTTGTAACACACTGTGGCCATGAATACAACCATAACCAGGTCACAGAGAGAGAGAGAGAGAGAGAGAGAGAGAGAGAGAGAGAGAGAGAGAGAGAGAGAGAGAGAGAAATCAGCCACAACTAGAGGTAAATGAGCATGGCCTTGTCAAATAGTAAATACAGCCACCGTGTAATTGGCTTCAGCCACAAAGCCCAGCTACACAACTGTCCACTGGTAACGAGTTAAACTGGGGATAAATGGCTTGTGATAAAACTGTGATGAAACACCACAGAACCACAGCAGTGGCCCTGTTTAAGTCCCAGGTATACAAGCCATAAATAAAAGCCCCGCATTTCCTCCCAATCGCTCCCGACAATCCTGACATTTCCGCCATTCTTCCCCCCCAAAAAATGAAACCTAATTCCTGACGTGAGAACAAACTTGGGCACAGGCTCAGACAAGCCAGCAGCAATTATCAGACAGGGATAGAAGGAGTGGAGAGAGAAAGAGAGAGAGACAGTATAATCATAGTGATTTATGGTCTGTGTTCATGTTAAGCATGTTATGTGTATAATGATACCACCACGCGTTATTGCCAAATACTTGCCTGTTTACAATAAAACAAGTTCCCTTTCCCCCATTCAAAGAACCTGGGCTGCTGCGGGGAAGGAATTCCAATTAAATAATAATATTCAAAACGAAAAAGGGGCGAAATGGGGAGGGGGTTGTAATAATAGGAGTTTGGCGTGGCGTTCTAGTTTCCAAGATTTACATTCGAGGAAGCTACTCAATTCAGTCAATTCCAAAAAGGTCCAGCTCATCTGGGTTCATGTTCCTGACTGTTATTATCTATCAAAAGCTTCCTCGTTTTTAGGAAGTTATTTACTGAGTGTTTGACAAAGGGAGAAACTAGTTTAAAGGCTTGCTAAATCAAGGCATGGCCCCACAAGATTCCGATCATTCTGGGAGAATTTCTGGAAATGCAAAAAACGTGCTTTTATGCCATCGTTCCTTTTTATTATTAATTTGTCTTAAATTACGTCTTCGATTGCTTAATTCAGTCAGGCTTTCTCTATCCATTATAATGTGGATTTGACATGAAAGGTACAATGTGTACATGAAAGATACACCTTTTTTATTGAAGAATGTACATGACTACACTTGACGAGAAATAGTAACTTGTTGGATAAAAAATAACCAAAAACACTTCCCAATATAAATTGGAGAACTAAGGTATATTGGTGTACAACTGCTTAACAACAGTCCATCAAAGTATGGTGAAAGTGGAGGCCCGCCTGTGTGAAATACTAGCCAGCTCATACATACCCTGTTCACTGCACAATAGCAGGTAGCCATTCAAAGTGGCAACCTGGTCATGATCAATAAGGCATCAGTGTTGGGGCTCCTAGAGTTGGATTTATTTTAATTCACTAATCCTGTAATGGTGGAGTCCTTTTCTCTCTCTCCCTCTTTCTCTCTCTCCTTCTCTCTGTGGCTGTGGGTCTTTACACTGAGAATGACAGGGTTCAGCCCATGCCTGGCCTGTCTCTCTCGACCTCTGGAGAAGTTACAGAGCCTCTAAGTGGCATTTGACTCCTTAAGCTCCTGGAGGAAGAAGGTGAGGGGCATTGGGAGGGTTGGGGTGGGTGAGGGGGGGGTGAAGGGGTTGGAGGTGAGGGGTTGGGGGGGGGGAGTGTAACAGACGAAACATTCAACCCTGAGAGTTTGCAGCATGCATGGCTCGGAGGGGGAGAAGTAGACTAATGGGGAAATTATTTATGAACTATTTGCAGTGCACCTGAAAATACCTCCAGTGAAATTATGTTTGGCAATGTGAACGGCTTTGAAGTCAATGGAGTGGCAATAAAAATTAGGCCTTCATTAGAGAAGCCGGGCCTTTCAAACTGAATCGGCACAGTCTGGGCAGGTCAGAGGCAGTTAGGCTGCGCTCGCCTCCACTCCGTTATGGCAGCCCCCAAACAGATGGAAGCAATTTTCCCTGATTCTCTGCTGTTTTTATGATTTTCCCCTTTAATTTTTTTCGGTCTCCGCGCTGCACTCCTTTTATGTCGCATTTAGGAAATTAACACTAACTGACAAATTACTTTGTAAATAAAGGGGGTATAGCTTCAGAATGTTGAAACCAGGAGTAGCCCAAGGGCCAGTGTTCTCCCAGCAACAAAGAAATCCTTGATAGCTGTTTAGATATGCCAGCCCACAGCCCGGCTTTATTTTATCAAGTGCACATCATTTTTCAATTGAATTAAATGTAAGGCATTCATTTCCCTGGTGTGCAGCACTTGTGCAACATGTCCACTCACAGAGGGGGGAAATGGTGCACTTGAGAAAGAAAAAAAGACAAGAACAGTCCTTGCAAGGATGTGGGGGTCATTTGTAAAGTTCTTTGGCCAAGAGCAGACAAATGGCATTCACAATAAAAAAGAAGGGGCCGACCTAAATGAAAGGCCGTAATCTTCAGAAAGCCAGACGCACCAAACTCCAAGGGATTGTAATCTACGGAGATGTAAGCTAATTACTTAATCACTTACATTTGTAAATCGTATTATTGTAAAAGGAATGACTGTAGTGATTCAATTACAGATATTTATCTCCTAATAGCGCTGATTAGCAAGTGATGCTAATCTGTCATTCTGAAAGGCTGATATTAACAGCATCAATCTAACGGAACAATAAACAGCTAATATGAAAGAAAACTTTTGTCTGCTGTGTGACCAGATGGTCCGCTTTACTGTGGAATGTGCAATATTCTGGGCTGGCTGGCCGCAGAGCTAATGATGGGAACCACAAACTGTTGACTTATTTAATTGAGTTGTTTTGGCCCATTAACCCTTTGTCTGACACACAGATGAAATAGGTTCTATAAGAACAAATATGTTTTTGTCTTGGGTTTAAGTACAAAACAAGCATTGAAGCTATTTCTTATCTTTGGTAGGACCATATTTAACGGAAGAATTCACAACAATTGAAAACAGAGAGACAAACAAAATAGAATCATTCTGTTAATCTGTGCCTCAGAACTTTGTGTCAACTTTATTCATAACATACAGAAATAGTAATAATTCACTTTTTTTGTGCAGTTTAACCATTTATCAAGAATCGGACACTTTGAAAGCAGTTGCATAATGCATTAAGTAAAGGAAACATGAGCAAAACATGTCATATCCCTTTAAAACCTTAATATAAAATGTGATGTGAAAAAGTATGAACTGTAAATATTTCTGGTGACATGTCCATGTGAATAATCGTGAAAATTAGATTCCCCCCCTTGCAAAAACAATGACCTTTTTCATTGTTTTGCATTTTTGTGCTCTGCACTAAATTCTTTGCAGAAAATTCCAAACGGAGGAAATGTGGAAGCGAACCTATTCTCTGGTGTTGGCAGTAATGCTACAGAAGCTGCTATAAATTATGCATCAGGAATATATGTATATGTATTGAATTTAATAATAAGAGTTAGTTCGTACGTGCCAGCTTTTGTACATGCTTAAGAATCACTGGGGGGTATCCTCACACCCGACAGGTTTTTATTTACTGTTCTCTCATTCTAACACTCCTGCCGACTTTCACCGCTGTCTCGCGGCAAGCCATGGGAAATAAAACGAAAAGAGCATAATTAAAACAATAATAAAGTCTCCTCTTGTTTGGGGGCTCAGTTGCCAAGGTTATTTCCTCGCGGTTGCATTTGATTACAGTGGAGGAATTCGTCGGGACTGTCGAGGGGCGTTAGTACAGAGTTAACTAAACCAAACCCTGCCTCGATGGGCTACGTTCTCTAATCAAGTCAACACTGACAGTGAGTTCACAGCTCTTTCTCTTTTTCTCTTTCATCACAGACCTGACATTCTGTTGAGTGTCAATTTTGAATACTTTTGATAGACAAAATACATCATTGCCACAACAGTAACAACATTACAAACCCAGACTCCAGCACACATTCCCACTTCTGAGTTCCTCATACGCAAACACACACAGAGGGCTCATGGGGTTATCTTTGTATGCCTGTTCATCCATAACCTCCTCCCCATGTCCCCTTTGCCTCGACCTAGGTTGAGGTTGACTGTCCTGGACCTGTCATGTGTCCACTCTGCCTTAATTTTGTCTGGCTGGTTGGCCCCTGGTGCCTGGTCTGCGGCGGCAGGGTAGCAGAATGCTAAAGCATTTCGCCTTGCTCTGGGCGAGAACGTGTTGCAGTGGAGAGGAGAGGGAAGCTGTTGTTTGTCTGTACTGCCGAGGCTCTGGAATCTTCTATGCAATCACACACACACACACATACATTTACGCATGCACACACATACACAAATGTATGCATGCACGCACATGAACACACACACACTTACGCATGCACACACAGTCAGTGAAATATTATGGCCGAGCTGGAACGCATAACACCTGTTTCGGACTGAAGACTCGTTGGCACTCTCTGTCAGATCCCAATAATTCTATGTCCTTCATGATGCTGCCCTTCTTGGAAGGTAACATAAAATAGAGCCCGTGTTTTTTCTTTGATTTGTGGGTGTTGTGCCACATTTGATTGAGCTGTGAAAACCACAAAGTAGACCTACATATCATCAAACAAAAATGCTTAGGTATCCGCGGCGAAAGACGGACGCTAAACAGGGGGACGCTATTAGGATGACATCAGGGACGACCTCTCAACAGCTGCATGGGAGTGCTGTCTTTGAGAAGCATGCCAGCGGAGCCAAAATGGACTCCAATACAAGGGAACACTGATGGACTAACAGCAACAAGAGCCTCCAAGTCATCACCAGCCTAACCACGCGCTGAGTGAGTTCTGCGCTTGTTTGAAGCAGCGGGGCTTAATAAAGGCCTTACCCGTCTATGGCTGATCACATGGGTACTTGTGAAAACATGCCATTTCAGTGACCGCTCCGCTCCATATTTCACAGAGCAGATGCCGTGTTACACAGAATGTTGTCCCCCCTTTTTTTGTCGTTGTGGGACCCTGTGTTCTGATTGAGTTAACAGCTGCGATATGAGCCGGAGTGTTCTGTGTTTTCACTCACTGGAGCAATTTTGCTTATAAAAGGTTCCATCAGTACCACTCTGGCGGGCTGCGGAGTGTTGCTTTTAATCTCTTTGACTGTGCAATCTGCCAGCTGGTCAAAGGGTGGAGAGAGGGAGAGAGAAAGTTGCTGGAGTGATGCTGTTATAAGTGATTCATTGTCTTTATGCATATAGACACACAACCACGCACACACTCACATGTATGCACAAATACTATACACACACACAGACAGTGTTATCTGAACATACACACATACAGTACATACATGCACGGACCCCGTGAAAGTGAAAACCCCACTGCTATTGCTGTTTGGACCCATGCTAATTCTTATGAAACACTGATAGATTTTTATAGAACAAATTACAACAGTAAGGAAATCATGTAGACGTATTTTTGGATTACAGATTTATGCACTTTTTTCTTTCTTTGCTCGATTCCTTTGATTTGAGTTTGATGCACTAAATGAGCTTCTCGGTGCGAAATGTTTTGGCAACAATTCACAAAGTTTGGCTTGACCTCGGCTCACAGGTACTTGTGAATTAATTTTCATGTGTGGCTCTACTCTACTCCGCTTAGCCTGGAGTCTGTTCCACCCACGGGGGTCTCTTAAACATACAAAACCTCTACCCCTCAGAGTGTACACTGTGATTTAACACTTCAGCATTACCAACATAAAACCCCCTTTTCCACCACGTTCTCTGTCCAGTATCTTTCCATTGTGAAATTGAGAATGAAATCTATTTGCACCGCTCTGGTGATGGTGGTGGTGGTGTGTGTGTCAGTGGAAGCTTCTCAGAGGAGGAAGGGGAGGTCCATCCTACACAGTGAATTTGGTTAAAAAAAATGTAAAAGTTTGCCTTAAAAAATAACTATACTAAATATATTCACATCAACAAATAACTGATCGAAACACACTGTTTTGCAATGTAGGTCTAGTGGCCTCAACAGACCTCTGTAAGGTAGCAGCATGGTGAAGCTGGAGGACAGCTATTTTCCATCCTCCGCTGGGTACATTGACTACAATACAAATCCTAGGAGGCTCATTCTTCTCAACCGCTTCCATAGACAACAAGAAGGCGTCCTCCAACCTATCAGATCTCTTTGCAGCACGAACTGACATGTTGTCCATCCAATGAAAGGATCAGAGAATGAATCTAGTACTGAAAGCTTAAGCTACAACTAGCTAGCACTGCATTGCATAATATGTGGTGAGTAGCTGACTCAAAGTAAGAAAAAGACAATAGTTGAACAGTTTTGAACAATATAATTTCTTCAAAAATTAAGGAAGCAGCAGAGAGTGGGAGAAATAGCTGTCTTTTTTTCACTTTTACTTAGCTAATGCAGCTACGTTAACCTACTCAACAACTTGATTCAAACAGAGATGAATGCTATGTATGCTAGCTAGCTGGCTAATTCTATCCAACACTCCAAATATTCCAAGACAAGGTAAGCTTTAGGTGTATTGCAACCGGGGCCCGCCGGTGTAACTGCTAAACTGCTTGCTGTGCACTGTACTGTGTGATTGTACACATGGATTGGATTGAGAGTTTATTAACATGTTATTTCTAGTAGCTATGTTGACTATGACTTTAGCAAATATGGTGACAACAATGTAGGCTGTTTGTAGTGGATAGGGGTTATAGTATGAAGGTTTGGCTTGGATAGTTTTTTTTCTGCCTGGTCACAGACAGCGATTGTGTTACCCGCTGAAGTCTACAAGGGAAGATGTGAGATGATAGCATGTAGATGGGATGATCGCTGCTATGAAAATGAACTGTGTGTGCGGGTGATCACGGGTGTATTCAACTGTTTGGACTAATGATTACACTCTAGATCAGATAGATGCAGGCAAGCGTGTGCAAGGCAATATTGAATGTGTCACTGTTGGTCGCCGTGATTACTCCAATTAGTCTCTCGACATGTGCACCTACATTATAAACGTCCATTTGTTGGCTAAGTTAAAGCAACCTCATCATGGGTATAGGAACAATTTGAGTATCATGTAGTAGCCTAAACCTATCGGTGATACACCCCTCCCACAATCTTAAATGGCACCAGCCACCACTAATGTGTCTGTATTTTTATGTTTTTACTATCCTTGTGGGGACCACAAATTCGAACAAGTGGGGACATTTTGTCGGTCCCCACAAGGAAAAATATTATTTTAGGCTTTGAGGTTAGGTTTAGGGTTACACTTAGGGTTAGGGTTATGGAAATTTAGATTTTGAATGGGAATCTTTTTTTTTGTCCCCACAAGCATAGTAAAACAAATGTGTGTGTGCAACTGTGTGTGTACGCTGAAGAGAAAGCAAACATAGCCTGGAGTAAGTGAATCACCAGGGTAGAAGAAGAAAAAAAGGAAAGGAAGAAAAAAATGAAAAAACAAGACAACAAGCAGCTTAGCACGCTTAGCTTGTGCTTATTAGACCTTTGCCGACGCTTTGGCTGCTAAGAGATTGAATGGAGTTATTTGAACTGGTGAAGACTGAGTCTGGGGTATTCTGACGAAACACAGCGACACACACGAGGTGGTGGCCCCAGAGCCCGTGTAGCTTTGGGCTGCTGTCTCAGAAAACAGAAAATAAATAAATTCCTCAGAAGTGGATAGACTAATGTGTTTGTGTCTGTGGACCCTGCTGTTTACCCAAGCTGCTTACTAGTATGAGTTAGTGTGTTTATTAGGTATAGATGTTGGCCTTTACCGTAATGCTTTACCTTAGAGCAGTGGTCAACTTAAGAAGAGATGGAGAAGATGGAATAAAGAATAGATGGAAAGAAGGAACCCAGTTAACACATTTGATTCCTTGGAAGTTGTGGGAACGTATGTTTTTGGTTTCACATTGGTTGTGGGAACGAAACCATACCCCACTGGGAACAGACGTTAGTTCAACATACAGTTTTGATTTTTGTTTGGTTGAGTTGTCAGCTAACGTGAATTCAACATCAAATCAACAAAATATTTCACCATGTCATTGGATTTAGGTAAAAAGTTGGGTGAAAAAAATATGAATCTGTCAAGCCTGATCCTGCTCCCCGTCCCTGACGCCAGGCTTCCAATCATTACGCACTCCTGCCACCATCAGTACGCACAGCTGCCTCCCCCCGTCACATGCACCAGCAATTATTGCACATCAGCAATTATTGGACCTGGACTCAATCACCTGTGTCATTACCTCCGCTATATCTGTCTGTTCTCAAGCTCTGTTCCCTGCTTCAGGATTAATGTTAATTTGTCTTCTCTTCCCGGTTCTGACACTGTCTCTGTCCTGTTTGATGTCTGTTCCATATTAAATGACATACCCAAATCTAACTGCCAGTAGCTCAGGCCCTGAAGCAAGGATATGCATATTCTTGTTACCATTTAAAAGGAAGCACTTTGAGGTTTGTGGTAATGTGAAAGGAATGTAGGAGAATATAACACAAAATAACTGGTAGAAGATAATGCAAAGACAAAACCAACTGTTATTTTGTATTTTTTTAACCATCATCTTTGAAATGCAAGAGAAATGCCATCATATATTTTTCCAGCCCAGGTGCAATTTAGATTTGGACCACTAAATGGCAGCAGTGTATGTGCAACGTTTTAGGCTGATCCAAAGAACCATTGCATTTTTGTTCAAAATTTTGTATCAAGACTGCCCAAATTTGCCTAATTTGTTGATTAATAACTTCTCATGTTCAAAATTGTGCACACTCCTCAAACAATAGCATGGTATTCTTTCAGTGTAATAGCTACTGTAAATTGGACACCAGGTGCACTCGATCAGTCTGGTAGCTAGCTAACTTTATTGTTTCTTCTTCCCCAGAACGCAGCTCGCATTTTCACAAGAGGCTGTTTACATCGTAGATAGAAGCAGGCCATTGGCTACCTTCATGATTAGGGGTATGTTTTATTTTTATTTATTTTATTTCACCTTTATTTAACCAGGTAGGCAAGTTGAAAACATATTCTCATTTACAATTGCGACCTGGCCAAGATAAAGCAAAGCAGTTCGACACATACTGTCACGACTTCTGCCGAAGTCGTTGCCTCTCCTTGTTCGGGCAGTGCTCGATCTTCTAGCCATCATTGATCCATTTTTCATTTTCCATTGGTTTTGTCTTGTCTTCCCACACACACCTGTTTTCAATCCCATTCATTACCTGTTGTGTATTTAACCCTCTGTTTCCCCTCATGTCTTTGTCAGAGATTGTTTATCGTCAGTGTAGTGTTTTTGTATAGGTGCGCGACATGGAGTAAAACAAACATACAGTCAATAATACAGTATAAACAAGGCTATATACAATGTGAGCAAATGAGGTGAGATAAGGGAGTTAAAGGCAAAAAAAAGGCCATGGTGGCAAAGTAAATACAATATAGCAAGTAAAACACTGGAATGGTAGATTTGCAATGGAAGAATGTGCAAAGTAAGCAAAAAAAAAAAAAAAATTAAATACAGTAGGGAAAGAGGTAGTTTTTTGGGCTAAATTATAGGTGGGCTATGTACAGGTGCAGTAATCTGTGGGCTGCTCTGACAGTTGGTGCTTAAAGCTAGTGAGGGAGATAAGTGTTTCCAGTTTCAGAGATGTTTGTAGTTCATTCCAGTCATTGGCAGCAGAGAACTGGAAGGAGAGGCGGCCAAAGAAAAAAAATTGTTTTGGGGCTGACTAGAGAGATATACCTGCTGGAGCGTGTGCTACAAGTGGGAGATGCTATGGTGACCAGCGAGCTGAGATAAGGGGGGACTTTACCTAGCAGGGTCTTGTAGATGACATGGAGCCAGTAGGTTTGGCGACGAGTATGAAGCGAGGGCCAGCCAACGAGACCGTACAAGTCGCAATGGTGGGTAGTATATGGGGCTTTGGTGACAAAACGGATTGCACTGTGATAGACTGCAACCAATTTTTTGGAGTAGGGTATTGGAGGCTATTTTTTAAATGACATCGCCAAAGTCGAGGATTGGTAGGATGGTCAGTTTTACAAGGGTATGTTTGGCAGCATGAGTGAAGGATGCTTTGTTGTAAAATAGGAAGCCAATTCTAGATTTAACTTTGGATTGGAGATGTTTGATATGGGTCTGGAAGGAGAGTTTACAGTCTAACCAGACACCTAAGTATTTGTAGTTGTCCACGTATTCTAAGTCAGAGCCGTCCAGAGTAGTGATGTTGGACAGGCGGGCAGGTGCAGGTAGCGATCGGTTGAAGAGCATGCATTTAGTTTTACTTGTATTTAAGAGAAATTGGAGGCCACGGAAGGAGGGTTGTATGGCATCGAAGCTTGCCTGGAGGGTTGTTAACACAGTGTTCAAAGAAGGGCCAGAAGTATACAGAATGGTGTCGTCTGCGCAGAGGTGGATCAGAGACTCACCAGCAGCAAGAGCGACCTCATTGATGTATACAGAGAAGAGAGTTGGTCCAAGAATTGAACACTGTGGCACCCCCATAGAGACTGCCAGAGGTCCGGACAGCAGACCCTCCGATTTGACACACTGAACTCTATCAGAGAAGTAGTTGGTGAACAAGGCGAGGCAATCATTTGAGAAACCAAGGCTGACGAGTCTGCCGATGAGGATGTGGTGATTGACAGAGTCGAAAGCCTTGGCCAGATCAATGAATACGGCTGCACAGTAATGTTTCTTATCAATGGCGGTTAAGATAACGTTTAGGACCTTGAGCATGGCTGAGGTGCACCCATGACCAGCTCTGAAACCAGATTGCATAGCAGAGAAGGTATGGTGAGATTCGAAATGGTCGGTAATCTGTTTGTTGACTTGGCTTTCGAAGACCTTAGAAAGGCATGGTAGGATAGATATAGGTCTGTAGCAGTTTGGGTCAAGAGTGTCCTCCCCCTTTGAAGAGGAGGATGACCGCAGCTGCTTTCCAATCTTTGGGAATCTCAGACGACACGAAAGAGAGGTTGAACAGGCTAGTAATAGGGGTGGCAACAATTTCGGCAGATAATTTTAGAAAGAAAGGGTCCAGATTGTCTAGCCCGGCTGATTTATAGGGTCCAGATTTTGCAGCTCTTTCAGAACATCAGCTGAACGGATTTTGGAGAAGGAGAAATGGGCAAGGCTTGGGCGAGTTGCTGTGGGGGGTGCAGTGCTGTTGACTGGGGTTGGAGTAGCCAGGTGGAAAGCATGGCCAGCCGTAGAAAAATGCTTATTGAAATTCTCAATTATGGTGGATTTATCAGTGGTGACAGTGTTTCCTATTTTCAGTGCAGTGGGCAGCTGGGAGGAGGTGTTCTTATTCTCCATGGACTTTACAGTGTCCCCGAACTTTTTTGAGTTAGTGTTGCAGGAAGCAAACTTCTGCTTGAAAAAGCTAGCCTTGGCTTTTCTAACTGCCTGTGTATGATGGTTTCTAGCTTCCCTGAACAGCTGCATATCACGGGGGCTGTTCGATGCTAATGCAGAACGCCATAGGATGTTTTTGTGTTGGTTAAGGGCAGTCAGTTCTGGGGAGAACCAAGGGCTATATCTGTTCCTGGTTCTACATTTCTTGAATGGGGCATGTTTATTTAAGATGGTTAGGAAGGCATTTAAAAAAAATATCCAGGCATCCTCTACTGACGGGATGAGATCGATATCCTTCCAGGATACCTCGGCCAGGTCGATTAGAAAGGCCTGCTCGCGGAAGTGTTTCAGGAAGCGTTTGACAGTGATTAGTGGAGGTTGTTTGACCGCTGACCCATTACGGATGCAGGCAATGAGGCAGTGATTGCTGCGTTCTTGGTTGAAGACAGCAGAGGTGTATTTAGAGGGCAAGTTGGTTAGGATGATATCTATGAGGGTGCCCGCGTTTAAGGCTTTGGGGAGGTACCTGGTAGGTTCATTGATAATTTGTGTGAGATTGAGGGCATCAAGTTTAGATTGTAGGATGGCTGGGGTGTTAAGCATGTTCCAGTTTAGGTCGCCTAGCAGCACGAGCTCTGAAGATAGATGGGGGGCAATCAGTGCACATATGGTGTCCAGAGCACAGCTGGGGGCAGAGGGTGGTCTATAGCAGGTGGCAACGGTGAGAGACTTGTTTTTAGAGAGGTGGATTTTTAAAAGTAGAAGTACAAATTGTTTGGGTACAGACCTGGATAGTAGGACAGAACTCTGCAGGCTATCTTTGCAGTAGATTGCAACACCGCCCCCTTTGGCAGTTCTATCTTGTCTGAAAATGTTATAGTTTGGGATTAAAATTTCAGAATTTTTGGTGGCCTTCCTAAGCCAGGATTCAGACACAGCTAGAACATACGGGTTGGCAGAGTGTGCTAAAGCAGTGAATAGAACAAACTTAGGGAGGAGGCTTCTAATGTTAACATGCATGAAACCAAGGCTATTACGGTTACAGAAGTTGTCAAAAGAGAGCGCCTGGGGAATAGGAGTGGAGCTAGGCACTGCAGGGCCTGGATTCACCTCCACATTGCCAGAGGAACAGAGGAGGAGTAGAATAAGGGTGCGGCTAAAAGCAATAAGAATTTGTCTTCTAGAACGTCTGGAACAGAGAGTAAAAGGAGGTTTCTGGGGGCGATAAAATAGCATCAAGGTATAATGTACAGACAAAGGTATGGTAGGATGTGAATACAGTGGAGGTAGGTATTGAGTGATGAAGAGAGAGATATTGTCTCTAGAAACATCATTGAAACCAGGAGATGTCATTGCATGTGTGGGTGGTGGAACTAATAGGTTGGATAAGGTATAGTGAGCAGGACTAGAGGCTCTACAGTGAAATAAGCCAATAAACACTAACCAGAACAGCAATGGACAAGGCATATTGACATTAAGGAGAGGCATGCTTAGTTGAGTGATCAAAAGGGTCCAGTGAGTAGAGAGGTTGGTAGGGGGTCATGGCAATGTAGACAGCTAGCCAGGCCATCGGTAGCAAGCTAGCATAGGATGGAGGTCTGTTATTAGCCACCTCTTGCGTTCCGTAAGTAGATTAGTGGGGTTCCGTGTGGTAGAGGGGATTAATCCAAATCACACAACAACAAAAAAAAACAATAGATATAGTTATAGAGGCCCAAGAAGAAGAAAAAATTATAATAATAATAAAAAAATATATATAAATTGTCCGATTGTCTATTCAGATAGCAGCCGATAAGACAGCTAACGGTTAGCAGGCCGCAGATGGGCGTTCAGGTAACGTCGCGACGGAGGAGCCAGCTGGATAACTCCTTCGGGTAGATAACGTCGGAAGTCCAGTTGTGAAGGCCAGGTGGGGCTCCGCGTAGGCAGTAAAATGGGTCTGGATAGGTGATTGTAGCCCAGGAGTGATTGATGGTACTCTTCAGCTGGCTAGCTCCGGAATAATTGATGTTTGCTCCGGAAATGACGAAAGCTGATAGTCACACGGATAGCAACTAGCTAGCTGTGAGATCCAGGTATGAATGTCCAGAGTTAGCGGTTGAAATCCAGGGACATGGAGAGAAAAATTGGTCCGGTATGTTCCGTTCCGAGCCGCGCTGCGCCGTACAAAACTAGCGTTAGATTTTCGAGCTAAAGGATAGCTGATGACCACAAACCGTGGTTACCTGAATACTAACGATTAGCCAGTAAAGAAGCTAACTAGCTTCTGATTAGCTTCTGGATTAGCTTCTGGCTAGCTCCTGGCTAGCTTCTGGCTAGTTTTCTGGCTAGCTTCTTGGAGGATTACAGATTTGAGGTAAATAATACTATTCTTTTTTTATAAATAAAAATTGGTGAGGCGGGTTGCAGGAGAGTGTTTTGAAGATGAGTTTATGGAAAATTAAAAAATATATATAAAAAGGTATGTGAAAAAAGTTGTAAATATATATATATACGGGACACGACAAGACGAGGACAAAAGACGTCTGAACTGCTATGCCATCTTGGAATCTATGAACGGGAGTTGTGATTGGTTCTACGTTTATTAGTAAAAGTAGCAAAAATCAGCTCCTCCGTCTACAGGAATCGATCAACTTCACATTGTAAGGCTTCGGTCCACCAACTATTCGACATTGGGAATGTTCTCAAATTGATCCAAGAACATTAAGAAACAACGTTATTTAGAGGGAATTTTAATACTTTCAGATAACGTTCTAAGAATGTTATTTAAAAAGCATACATTCCATTTTCAGAACGTGAAGAAAATATTCCATAAAACCACAAAAAGCTTTAGTAAACACATACATTCCATTCTCAGCATCAATAAAACTCTCTCCGTCCTCTATCTTGTTAGTGCCAACATCATGCCATTTAATATTCTACTAGCTATGACTGATTGTGATACATATTTTCCATAATGTACAGCACATATCATGCTTATACATACAAACAAAAAACACCATTACAAATAGTGTTTCACCATTTAATGAGCAAGGAGACAAATAGCAAAGGTATCTACATATAGTGTAAGCTACCAAGCAAGAGGCACAAGTCGGAGGTTTACATACACTTAGGTTGGAGTCATTAAAACTTGTTTTTCAACCACTCCACAAATTTCTTGCAAGTCGGTTAGGACATGTACTTTGTGCAAGACATTTTTCCAACAATTGTTTACAGACAGATTATTTCACATATAATTCACTGTATCACACTTCCAGTGGGTCAGAAGTTTACATACACTAAGTTGACTGTGCCTTTAATTCCCAAAAATGATGTCATGGCTTTATAAGCTTCTGATAGGCTATTTGACATATTTGAGTCAATTTGAGGTATACCTGTGGATGTATTTCAAGGCCTACCTTCAAACTCAGTGCCTCCTGCTTGACATCATGGGAAAATCAAAACAAATCAGTCAAGACCTCAGAATAAAAAATTGTACAACAAGTCTGGTTCAGCCTTGGAAGCAATTTCCAAACGCCTGAAGGTTCCATGTTCATCTGTACAAATAATAGTACGCAAGTATAAACTCCATGGGACCATGGAGCTGTCATACCGCTCAGGAAGGAGACGCGTTATGTCTACTAGAGATGAACGTACTTTGGTGTGAAAAGTGCAAATCAATCCCAGATCAACAGCCAAGGACCCTGTGAAGATGCTGGAGGAAACAGGTACAAACGTACAGTATCTATGTCCACAGTCAAACGAGTCCTATATCGACATAACCTGAAAGGCCGCTCAGCAAGGAAGAAGCCACTGCTCCAAAACCGCCATAAAAACCGCCAGACTACGGTTTGCAACTGCATATGGGGACAAAGATCGTACTTTTTGAAACAAAAATAGAACTGTTTGGCCATAAGGACCATCGTTATGTTATGTTTCCCAACTGTGAAGCATGGGGTGGCAGCATCTTGTTGTGGTTTGCTGCAGGAGGGACTGGTGCACATCACAAAATAGATGGATCAAGAGGAAGGAAAATTACGTGGATATATTGACGCAACATCTCAAGACATCAGTCAGGAAGTTAAAGCTTGGTCGCAAATGGGTCTTCCAAATGGGCAATGACCCCAAGGATACTTCCAAAGTTGTGGTGGCAAAATGGCTTAGGGACAAAAAAGTCAAGGTATTGGAGTGGCCATCACAAAGCCCTGACCTCAAACCTATAAAAAAAAGTGTGGCCAGAACTGAAAAGGTGTGTGCGAGCAAGGAGGCCTACAAAACTGACACAGTTACACCAGCTCTGTCAGTAGTGAAACAATTTAAAGGCAATGCTTCGAAATACTAACTGAGTGTATGTAAACTTCTGACCCACTGGGAATGTGATGAAAGAAATAAAAGCTGAAAAAATCATTCTCTCTACTATTATTCTGACATTTCACATTCTTAAAATAAAGTGGTGATCCTAACTGACCTAAGACAGGGAATTTCTACTAGGATTAAATGTCAGGAAATGTGAGTTTAAATCTATTTGGCTAAGGTGTATGCAAACTTCCGACTTCAGCTCTATATCATGTGCAAAGAGGGCACTATCTTACAATGTTGCAGTCCAGAAATGATAGTTTTACCATCAAAAGCCAGGGCCTCTGATGAAGACTGCAGAACTGTCATCAAGACTTGTAACTGCATGGTCGGAACTGGAGCACAAGCATTTCGCTACTCTCGCATTAATACCTGCTAACCATGTGTATGTGACAAATAAAATGTGATTTGATTTGGTGAATAGCTTTTAGTTGATCTGGGAGCGGGACACAGGAGAGCTGAATAGATCATGTGAGACAAAAGTGAGAGACAAGAATTAGTTAAATAAATCATCACAGCAAAGTAATGTAGTTTGTGCTCAAGAAAATGAACATCATGCCAGTCTGATGCTCTGCAATCATTCTGGTCCAACTCTTGAGAGGGATAATATGGCATTTCTTATTTGTAAGTATGATTGAAATTAGTGGGTCCTGACTGTATTAGATTTACTATACTTTTCCTCTAGATTTTTGTAGCCTTAAATCATCACTTGGAATAAACTGATATCTAAAATGCTCCTTATCCCGTAATGACATGCTAGCTAATGATAAAGCTATCAACGTCTGCTAGCTAGCAACAGATCTACTCGTTGTAAATAACTAGCTAATAGGCACAGAAGTCAATTCAACGTCTGGTTTTGATTTACATTTGTTGAGTTGTCAGCCATTGTGAACTCAACTTGAAATCAATAAGAAATGTCACCATGTCGTCGGACTTAGGTTAAAGTTAGGTATAAATAAGACTAAATGCCCTTACGTTGATTACTTTTTCAGAGTCCATTGAGTTTTCCACGTTGATTCAACATCGTCACATAGATTTTGGGGGTTGAAATTACTTGGAAACAATGTTGATTCAAACAGTTTTTGCCTAGTGGGGATGCACAATTGCAAAATCCAACTAACATCTTACACAGCATATCATAGTCAAGACCTCCCAAATCTGAATACAGTCTGTCTCATAGTGTACAAGGGCCATGACATGCATATGCACGTACAGTAAATAAGAGCAGTGTGTAAAATACCAGTTGCGGTAGTGCAACCCTAGCCTGATCCAAAGTCAGTTTGACAGCACAAACAGATCTGGGATCAGGCTAGTTCTGCCTCATCAACTCTAAGAACCTGTGGCAGGTTCTCACAACATGCAATCCTACCCGTGCATGCTGAGGAGAGTAATGAGAAGCATTGTGACTGGCTGGCCAGGGCTAATCTTCTCTTTGTTTCTCTGCCAAACTCAGGCCTCATGGAACACAGCCACATTACCCAGGCTCCAATCTCACATCAATGCTTTGCCATACAGAATAAGGAACCACGTTCCTGACACTGGTGTTCCAGAGTGGTTAGTAATCACTGATGTTTTCACCTGTTGAGGAGGATAGCTTATGGTGTTCTACAGTATGAAACCCAATGGCCATTGTTTCCCTCTATGCCTTTACATGACTAGTTTAACCTACATTTATGCTCATTATACTCTATCATATTGTGAATAAGTATGTGTTAAGAGTTTTCCCAGGAGGTTCAAGGCTAGAAGTATAGGCCTTGACTTTTTAAAATCCTTGTATATCTAGTCTTTATGAAGTTGATGATTGCTTTTCCTCATCCTTAATGACCCTGATGCTTGAGCTGGTTGTGAACGCTTATAGCAAGTCTTATAATGCACTATGGGGTGATATTAGGTGCTGTAAGTGCATCCATATTGCATTATAAACAGGAGGCTCATATACAGTAAAATGTTACTCTTCCCCATATTTTTCCCCTTCTTATTGGTCCCTACGATGAACTCGGGGAGGGGACTTTGGATCTGTGTTTGTTTGTCCGTCCATTCGTACGTTGGTGAATGATGCGTTTTGCCACAGAGATCCGTCAATTACACCGATTGGCCCAAGGGTGCTGCATCATTTGTGGGGATGACATGTTTATAGGTTTTCCCTCTTTCTCTCTCTCTCCCTGTCTTTCTTCCTTCTCCATCTATCTCCCTCTGACACTCTCTTTTCCTCCCTCTCTCTCTACACCCATCTTTCCCTCTCTTCCTCTCACTCTTTTTCACCTATCTCTCACTTCTTATATTTTCCTTTTTTTCTCCCTACCCATGTTTCCCTCTTTCTCTCTCTACCCATCTCTACCTCTTTTGCTCTTTCTTCCCCCCTGTCTTTTTCTCTCTTTATCTCTTGCTCTCAAATGTAAAGGAGAGGTCTCAGACAGGTTTAATCTGAAGCTGACAATTTACCAAACGCTCTGCCTTGGCTCCACTTTGATCTGAAGAAACTTTGGGAAATTCTTCCATCCACACACGATCACCCCAGCCCCCATCAGCCCCTGCTTCATTAGCCGACCTTTAGCTGCCACACAACAATTAGGCCTGTCGGGCACTATAGCTCCGCTGTCTATACCAAGGAATAAATCCTGACTAATGATTTGCTAAAAAGACCTGACAGCGTGTTACAGCTGGAGCTGTAATTTAATATAAGCTCTAACAAGCCTTTGAACGAGTGGAAGAAATATTTCATAAGCTTGATGCAATTTGGTGGGAGGACAAAATGAAAATAATGAATGCGCTCAGATTTTAACATGTAATTAACTAGGTTTCCAACCAAATTGCTGATAGATTTTCATTCCAATATTCTAAAATCTGTATAAAGAAAATATGCGCATTTTCCCACCAGTGGTGTGTTTCCACCAAACGCACTTGCTGTTCAGTCCATGATGTAGTGCACACAAAATGTACTTTTTCACTTAAGTTTTCATGTGTTGTATAAAATTGTAAAGCTCAATGTATTTCCATGGCAATTTCAACTCTACCGATAGTTTTGCCACAAAAACTGTTGTTTCATGTGTTTCCTCTGGTCTTGGCATGTGCACTCTAGCGAATAGCTAGCAGATACAGTGCGGCAGTGGCGATTTTAGGGAGGCAACCTTCCCCCCAACCTTCCCCCTATCTTGGTGGGGCAACCTTCCCCCCAACCTTCCCCCTATCTTGGTGGGGCAACCTTCCCCCCAGCTTTGAAGGATGCCAGCAAGCCACTACACAACACAACACGAAACAATAAATTCATTGCACTGTAACAGTGACCGACAGTGCCAACAAACTGTTAGGGCCTACATAAAGCTGTCCCAACAGCAAAGCTTACTTTTCAGAAACATTTAGTGAATCCTTACCACTGCTACATCTGGCTATCAGCGGAGCCTTGTCTGGCAGCAAAATAGTTCATTCAGCCTCATTTACTGCCTTTTGAAAAAACAGCTGATATGGCTGACTTACTTAAACAAATGTGGTTTCTACTGGCAATTAAAATGTACAAACTATGGCATAAGGGGACAACGAGCGGAAAAGAGGCAATCCGTAATTTTGATTAAGACAGTAATTAACGTGCTAGGACGGATGTGGCCAATTTAACCTGTTACATCTATGGGGCACTATTTCATTATTGGATAAAAAAAAGTGCCCGTTTTAAGCGCAATATTTTGTCACAAAAATATGCTCGACTATGCATATAATTGACAGCTTTGGAAAGAGGACACTGACGTTTCCAAAACTGCAAAGATATTGTCTATGAGTGCCCCAGAACTGATGCTACATGCGAAACCAAGATGAAACTTCAACCAGGAAATGAGCAGGATTTTTGAGGCTCTGTTTTTCATTGTCTCCTTATATGGCTGTGAATGCGCAAGGAATGAGCCTGCCCGATCTATCATTTCCCCAAGGTGTCTGCAGCATTGTGACGTATTTGTAGGCATATCATTGGAAGATTGACCATAAGAGACTACATTTGCCAGGTGTCCGCCCGGTGTCCTCCGTCGAAATTGGTGCGTCATCTTCAACTGCACGTCTTTTTCCAAGCGATGCACTGGAGAAAGTAGACTACCACGAACGATATATCAATGAAGAGATATGTGAAAAACACATTGAGGATTGATTCTAAACAGTGTTTGCTGTGTTTCAGTCGATATTATGGAGATAATTAGGGAAACAGTTTGCCGTTTTGATGACTGAATTTTCGTTTTTTTTTGGTACCCAAACGTAATGTACAAAACGGAGTGATTTCTCCTACACAAAGAATCTTTCAGGAAAAACTGAACATTTGCTATGTAACTGAGAGTCTCCTCATTGAAAACATCCGAAGTTCTTTAAAGGTAAATGATTTTATTTGAATCCTTTTCTGGTTTTTGTGCAAATGTTGCCCGCTAAATGCTACGCTAAATGCTACGCTAGCTATCAATACTCTTACACAAACGCTTGTTTTGCTATGGTTCAAAAGCATATTTTGAAAATCTGAGATGACAGTGTTGTTAAGAAAAGGCTAAGCTTGAGAGCTAGCACATTCATTTCATTTCATTTGCGATTTTCATAAATAGTTAACGTTACGTTATGCTAATGAGCTTGAGGCTATAACTGGATACAGGTTTTTTTCATAGCCAAACGTGAACAAAACGGAGCGATTTGTCCTACACAAATAATATTTTTTTGAAAAACTGAACATTTGCTATCCAACTGAGAGTCTCCTCAATGAAAACATCTGAAGTTCTTCAAAGGTAAATTATTTTATTTGAATGACTTTCTTGTTTTTGTGAAAATGTTGCTGGCTAAATTCTAGGCTTATAGCTATGCTAGCTATCAATACTCTTACACAAATGCTTGCTTAGCTATGGTTGAAAAGCATATTTTGAAAATCTGAGATGACAGTGTTGTTAACAAAAGTCTAAGCTTGAGAGCAAATATATTTATTTCATTTCATTTGCGATTTTCATGAATAGTTAACGTTGCGTTATGCTAATGAACATGAGGCTATAAATAGGATCCCGGATCCGGGATTGCTCGACGCAAGAAGTTAACTATTTGTTCAGCACTTTTGAAATGTACAGCAACAAAATTCAGAACATGGGTCGTTCTTACAGCATTCTCCATGTACACCAAGTCAGAACCATAGGATAAATAAAGGGGGCATGTAAGCAGACATTGAAAGCTCCTACAATATTTGATGATTACATTTCTCTAAAACAGGCTATAAGCTACATGTGCACCACCAAGTCAGAACAGTAGGCTCAATTATGAGGGGGAAAGGGACCAAATGATTTTGGTGAGGCACATGGGCTACTAATAGCTTACTACACAACATACACTGGAAATAAGGGCGCCGCAGGAGATGGCTGCCGTTTTACGGTCCCCTGACCAATTGTGCTATTGTATGTGTTTTTTTCACGTTATTTGTAACTTGTTTTGTACATAATGTTTCTGCCACCATATCTTATGACCGAAAAGAGCTTCTAGATAACAGCAAAGTGATTACTCACCCCGTACTGGAAGAATACATTTTCTTTAATGAGTCGGATGGGAAGATTTACTTCAGACACACAGTAAAGCCCTCATCCCCGTAATTCACAGGAGAAAGAGACAGAGATATCGGGGACGACGGTCTGGGTGCCTTGTAAGGATCCGACGACTAGTGTGTAATCTGCCTTTACCATCGGTCCTATTAGCCAACATACACTCATTGGATAATAAAATAGACAAGCTATGAGCATGTATATCCTACCAACAGGACATTAAAAACTGTAATATATCTTATGTTTCACCGAGTCGCAGCTGAACGATGATAAGAATAACATACAGCTGTCGGTTAAATTTATTTTCTGCAGGATAGTACAGTGGCCTCTGGTATGATAAGGTGGGGACAGTCTATGTACACTACAGTTCAAAAGTTTGGGTCACTTTGGAAATGTCCTTGTTTTTGAAAGAAAAGCACATTTTGTGTCCATTAAAAGCACATCAAATTGATCAGTAATACAGTGTAGACATTGTTAATGTTGTAAATGGCTATTGTAGATATAAACAGATTATTTTTTTATGGAATATCTACATAGGCGTGTTATCAGCAACCATCACTCCTGTGTTCCAATGGCACGTTGTGTTAGCTAATCCACGTTTATAATTTTAAAAGACTAATTGATCATTAGGAAAATCCTTTTGCAATTTTGTTGGAACACCTGCAAACTGTTGTTCTGATTAAAGAAGCAATAATACTGACCTTCTTTAGACTAGTTGAGTATCTGGAGCATCAGCGTTTGTGGGATCGATAACAGGCTCAAAATGGCAAGAAACAAATACCTTTCTTCTGAAGCTTGTCATGATATCAGTGATCTTCAGGTTGGAGCTCTAGAAAGAGGCCTGAGTTCCCTACTTGGAGTTCCGAGTAGGATGATCGTTCTAAACCTATTTTCCCAGTCAGATCAATTTTTTTTCAGAGTTCCCAGTTGTCTTGAACTCACTAAAGATTGAGATATCACAGTTCTGAGTTTCCAGTTGTTTGAACCCAGCAAAAGTCATGCTGGATTAACAGCATGGCCAATGTTGAATCTTTATCCTTTTAAGCTTAGAAAATAGACCCTTAAACCCAGACTTGGACACACACACCCACTCCACTGAATAGCAGGCCAGGGATTGCTTTGCAATGTTTGCAGTTAGCCACTGATTCCTTCCAATCCACTAGTTGTTGAATTTGCAATTTTCAACTTGTTGTGTAATGTTTATCTCCAATGACCTTGAGCCTTCTTGGATGGGCACTTCAGATGTAACTCTATTGCAAAACAAGGGGCTTGAATTTTCAAGCTCTACCGTAGATTTTGCTGTGACGTAGTGACCCCATGAGTGACAGAACACTGTGCCAATCAAAGCGCAACTAGAGAGCATTACCTGCCCCTACGCTCAACATTTTCCGCTGGCTGTCACACCACCACAGAAAGCACTGAGCTCGGCTGAAACATCTGCATTTTGGAGATGCCTTACTCAAGAAAGCAAAAAAGAGACCATGTTTGAATGGTCTCTATTTATTTATATATATATATATATATATATATATGTATATTTTTTTTAGCTAAACATGTGGGGTTCAAAACAGGTGGGGCTCTACTACACCTGTCCTGAATGTCGGATAGCCACTGCTGTGCGGGTAGGCTAGTCTACATGAGGAGATTATTATAGATAAGAGCGAGAATATATATATTTGTCAAACGGCAGTCAAGCATCGATCATCATGTCAACAGAATCAGATGGTCAATATTTATTGAAAAAGAACATCAAGATCTATGGTGCACTTCACCACCCTGTGAAGTTCATCATAATTTATTTCATCTGTAGCCTAATTAAACTGCATTGTTTCCCAAATAGTCGTGGTAGGACCACACACCATATCATCACGTAACTCCAAGTTTAGTTCGATATGATGGTTATTCTATCAATATTTGCACATAAAGACATTTCCATAATACTTTTTAAATACATATTATAGACACAAAATTAACCCACCATGTCGAACGAACAAGTTATCTGTGGGCATTTACAACATTGTACCGAGACGTCCTGTATCCATCACAGCAGTAATTTTTTTTATAATGACTTTCCTCGCATAAAAACTGTGGATGGAAACATGGTGGCTGATGGCTTTTCTTTTTATTAATTGCAAATAATAACAAGCGCAGACACAGAGACACAGACGTCGACAGCAGCTCATCAGACGTCGTCCCTTTCTCCCCTGCATGTTGAGTAGGCTAGATAACACCATTGTTTCGTGCCATTTTGTAACCTTTTACATACCATTTTCTTTATGTCCCTGGCGTTTTTAACAAGATTGATGTTCCAGTCTGAGAAACATCCTGTTATCCACAGAACATGGTGGCCCTTGACAACCAACTTTTTAATACATGGACAATACACAATTAAACTAATGTATTCTACCATGGAAAATCATTCTGGATGTACTTAATCATTATGCTATATCCATATGTTATAGCTCTGTCTCTTTTAGTGTCAGCCTGTCTTTATCTGTCTTATACCCAGTCAAACTGGCTTTTAAACCATACATCCCCAAGTACTTGAACTATGTAAAAACACACACTAATTAGGACCTTCTGAAAAACAAACATTTAGTTACGTGAACCAGCCAGACTGTCATAATAATGTCGCATTTATGAATAATAATTCCTCTTTTGTTGGTAATGAAATCTGCTTGTCCTAAGAGGTAGAGAGCAGGGCAACAGAGAGTAAGAAAAGTTTTTGGCGCCCAAAGTGGCCAAAGCGACTAAAATAATGTAAAATATGAAACACCAAAAGATAACCCGATATCATAAGCAGGACATCTAGATCAGAGTGATGTCACAGGGGCCAGCAAATTAAAGGAAATAAATGATGAATTGGACCAAATTACATTGAAAAAAAACTATCAAATATTAAAATATATTTCACTTTGACATCAAGGGTACACAGAGAGTAATTGCTGGGCTGAAGTGATAATCATTTCCTCCATTTAGTGTAACAGTAATACAAGACTTGTCAGGGGTGTGGAGTGAAGAAGATCCCTCGCCCCTCATTACCCCATGGGGAAGAACAGTGTTTTTTGGCCCCTAATCACAACAATATTTAGCCAAATAAGATCATTATGATAATGGTGATGCTGATAATAAGGCACATTTTCCTTGTTTGTTTCCTAGTTTGGGCATATTTATGTTATATTACACTGATGAACAAACGGACAGTCCATTTGATTGTGTCCCTGTCTTTGATTTTGGTAGCGGAGGATGGGGACGTGTGCTTTGAATTCATCAGGGATTGAATTGAGATGAGGTTTGAATATTTAAACAAGGCCCTCCTCTGAGCTTGTTTTAGGAGATTATAGTTCTCTTTTTATTAGGATCATCTAGAGGAAGTAATTACCTGGGTTAGTTAGACTTGTCTAAAGTAGGTTACCACCGGTTGAAGTTTGGTCGTATTGAAAATTCTTCAGAACTCAATTGGTTTGGTAGAGTGAACTTGAGACATTTTATAGACATTTTATTATAAGCCAATATTCCCTGTAGAAGGCATGTAAGTTAACTATTTTTCAGTCTATCACGACTCAGGAAATGACCCAGATGCAGACACAGGAGGTGGATAGTACAGTTCTCAGATGATTTACTGTAAACACGGGGGAGGTCGAGGGCAGGCAGGGGTTCGTGTTCAGGTTAGAGTCGGGCAGGTACAGGACGGCAGGCAGGCTCGGGGTCAGGGCAGGCAGGGGTTCGTGTTCAGGTTAGAGTCGGGCAGGTACAGGACGGCAGGCAGGCTCGGGGTCAGGGCAGGCAGGGGTTCGTGTTCAGGTTAGAGTCGGGCAGGTACAGGACGGCAGGCAGGCTCGGGGTCAGGGCAGGCAGGGGTTCGTGTTCAGGTTAGAGTCGGGCAGGTACAGGACGGCAGGCAGGCTCGGGGTCAGGGCAGGCAGGGGTTTGTGTTCAGGTTAGAGTCGGGCAGGTACAGGACGGCAGGCAGGCTCGGGGTCAAGGCAGGCAGGGGTTTGTGTTCAGGTTAGAGTCGGGCAGGTACAGGACGGCAGGCAGGCTCGGGTCAGGGCAGGCAGGGGTTTGTGTTCAGGTTAGAGTCGGGCAGGTACAGGACGGCAGGCAGGCTCGGGGTCAGGGCAGGCATGTGTTCGTGTTCAGGTTAGAGTCGGGCAGGTACAGGACGGCAGGCAGGCTCGGGGTCAGGGCAGGCAGGGGTTCGTGTTCAGGTTAGAGTCGGGCAGGTACAGGACGGCAGGCAGGCTCGGGGTCAGGGCAGGCAGGGGTTCGTGTTCAGGTTAGAGTCGGGCAGGTACAGGACGGCAGGCAGGCTCGGGGTCAGGGCAGGCAGGGGTTCGTGTTCAGGTTAGAGTCGGGCAGGTACAGGACGGCAGGCAGGCTCGGGGTCAGGGCAGGCAGGGGTTTGTGTTCAGGTTAGAGTCGGGCAGGTACAGGACGGCAGGCAGGCTCGGGGTCAAGGCAGGCAGGGGTTTGTGTTCAGGTTAGAGTCGGGCAGGTACAGGACGGCAGGCAGGCTCGGGTCAGGGCAGGCAGGGGTTTGTGTTCAGGTTAGAGTCGGGCAGGTACAGGACGGCAGGCAGGCTCGGGGTCAGGGCAGGCATGTGTTCGTGTTCAGGTTAGAGTCGGGCAGGTACAGGACGGCAGGCAGGCTCGGGGTCAGGGCAGGCAGGGGTTCGTGTTCAGGTTAGAGTCGGGCAGGTACAGGACGGCAGGCAGGCTCGGGGTCAGGGCAGGCAGGGGTTCGTGTTCAGGTTAGAGTCGGGCAGGTACAGGACGGCAGGCAGGCTCGGGGTCAGGGCAGGCAGGGGTTCGTGTTCAGGTTAGAGTCGGGCAGGTACAGGACGGCAGGCAGGCTCGGGGTCAGGACAGGCAGGGGTTCGTGTTCAGGTTAGAGTCGGGCAGGTACAGGACGGCAGGCAGGCTCGGGGTCAGGGCAGGCAGGGGTTCGTGTTCAGGTTAGAGTCGGGCAGGTACAGGACGGCAGGCAGGCTCGGGGTCAGGGCAGGCAGGGGTTCGTGTTCAGGTTAGAGTCGGGCAGGTACAGGACGGCAGGCAGGCTCGGGGTCAGGGCAGGCAGGGGTTCGTGATCAGGTTAGAGTCGGGCAGGTACAGGACGGCAGGCAGGCTCGGGGTCAGGGCAGGCAGGGGTTAGTGTTCAGGTTAGAGTCGGGCAGGTACAGGACGGCAGGCAGGCTCGGGGTCAGGGCAGGCAGGGGTTCGTGTTCAGGTTAGAGTCGGGCAGGTACAGGACGGCAGGCAGGCTCGGGGTCAGGGCAGGCAGGGGTTCGTGATCAGGTTAGAGTCGGGCAGGTACAGGACGGCAGGCAGGCTCGGGGTCAGGGCAGGCAGGGGTTCGTGTTCAGGTTAGAGTCGGGCAGGTACAGGACGGCAGGCAGGCTCGGGGTCAGGGCAGGCAGGGGTTCGTGTTCAGGTTAGAGTTGGGCAGGTACAGGACGGCAGGCAGGCTCGGGGTCAGGGCAGGCAGGGGTTCGTGTTCAGGTTAGAGTCGGGCAGGTACAGGACGGCAGCCTCGGGGTCAGGGCAGGCAGGGGTTCGTATTCAGGTTAGAGTCGGGCAGGTACAGGACGGCAGGCAGGCTCGGGGTCAGGACAGGCAGGGGTTCGTGATCAGGTTAGAGTCGGGCAGGTACAGGATGGCAGGCAGGCTCGGGGTCAGGGCAGGCAGGGGTTCTTGTTCAGGTTAGAGTCGGGCAGGTACAGGACTGCAGGCAGGCTCGGGGTCAGGGCAGGCAGGGGTTCGTGTTCAGGTTTGAGTCGGGCAGGTACAGGACGGCAGGCAGGCTCGGGGTCAGGGCACGCAGAGGTTCGTAATTAGGTCAGAGTCAGGCAGGTACTAGACAGCAGGCAGGCTCGGGGTCAGGGCAGGCAAAGGTTCGTAATTAGGTCAGAGTCAGGCAGGTACTAGACAGCAGGCAGGCTCGGGGTCAGGGCAGGCAGAGGTTCGTAATTAGGTCAGAGTCAGGCAGGTACTAGACAGCAGGCAGGCTCGGGGTCAGGGCAGGCAGAGGTTCGTAATTAGGTCAGAGTCATGCAGGTACAGGACAGCAGGCAGGCTCGGGGTCAGGACAAGCAGAGGTTCGTAATTAGGTCAGAGTCAGACAGGTACAGAACGGCAGGCAGGCTCAGGGTCAGGGCAGGCAGAGGTTCATACTTAGGTCAGAGTCCTGCAGGTACAGGACAGCAGGCAGGCTCGGGGTCAGGACAGGCAGAATAGTCAGAACTGGGAAAACTAGGAAACAGAACTTGAGAAAAAGGAAGACGGTAAAGCACGCTGGTAAGGCCTGACAAGACAAGCGGAACTGTCAACAGACAAAGAGAGAACACATGTATAAATGCACGGGGATAATGGGGAAGATGGGTGACAAGATGGGTGGAGACAGGCACAAAGACAGGTGAAACAGATCAGGGTGTGACACAGTCTATTGGTTATAAACTTTTCAGAAGATGTACTGTACAGGTGAATAACCTGATCTCATGAGCTAACCATGTTCACCGGTTGCAAACATTGGATTTTGAAAAGGTTTGAAGAGGTTGGCTCATCAAAATTATGATATTTGCGTTTCAGAATTATGAATTCAAAGACGCAAGGACCTTGGCTGAGGTGCCATTGCATGTCTAATAGAGCAGATTGATAAGGAATTTAAAGGCACACAGTTGATTTATTTTTGTCTATATCGGGGACTTTTTTTCCTCACTGGTCTGTTTTTGGTTCTAACGGGGCACCTAAATAACAATATTGCATCTCTATATTTATGTACTCTAGGGCCTCTACCAAGAGGTCTGGACCATTACAACACAGGGGGTAGTGCACTTGTCCTGTATCCACAGGGTTGTCAAGACCCGCTTTGTCTGTTCCCGTACAATCGCTACAACCATATTTACCAAGAGACGTTCCTTGGGCCTCGTCTTAACAGACACAGGCCTGTGTGGCCTATCCAGCAGACGTCAGACAGCAGGGGTCTTTTCCTTTTGAAATCTCTCCCCCTGAAGTAAATTAACAGCCAGTGATGTTGACATCTTCGATGCCCGGTCCTGATCAAAGGCCAGATCGCCTATTACAGCAGAGGGACATGAAATCCTCGTGACAAGGCCAAACATGAGGCCCGAAGCAGCGCAACAGGTCAAGTAATTATCAGAAAGTGTGTGTAAGATGTTTTGCTGTTTTGCTACCGCCACGTCGCCAGCGATCCCGTTTTGAACATTTTATTATGCCTATTATAGGCACAACATTCCCGGCGAGGAGCGGGTGACATGGAACGGACGCTACCTCAGACGAGGGCAGGAGAGAAAAAAGACGGAATTCATTTGATGATGAATAAGTGACAGTCATTCCTGTCTTTTAATGCATCTCTCTATCCCTCTCTCTCTCCCTCGCTAATTGCACCGTAGACAGCTTTAAGCACGTTGGGGAATCACTGGCAGATATTACGAGTCTCTCTATGCTTTGTTGAGGCATTATTTGCATGGTAATTAGTCGATGGCAGTACATATTCTAATGTAATTATTCTTTCACAACCATAGGTACATAGAGAGAGGGATAGTGTGTAAGAAAGAGAGGGAGACCCCATGCATTAATTATAGTGATCAGAGCATTCACTGAACTTTGCCTTGATGTGTTTATTAAATTAGTACATCATTGACAGATAAGTCTCTTGTTTCCTCATTGTCATTCAATCTCTTCTGTTTAAGTAAATCCGGATCTCTTTTCCAGCTCCAACACTTCTCCACCAGTGTCTCGATCCGTATATGGCCTTCTAAGGAACATGCTGCACAGGTTATAGCCTATGTATTTAAACTGGTTTGAACACATGTAAGTCAGGGCACAGAACAGAATCCTGCACACCCAGTCGCCCTCCAGGAGGAGAGTTCACATACAATCAAGTCAAATTGTATTGGTCACTTACACATGGTTAGCAGATGTTAATGCGAGTGTAGCAAAATGCTTGCGCTTCTACTTCTGACAATGCAGTAATATCTAACAAGTAATCTAACAAATTCACAACAACTAGCTTATACACACAAGTGTAAAGGGATGAATAAGAATATGTACATATAAATACATGGATGAGCGATGGCAAGATGCAGTAGATGGTGTTGAATACAGTATATACATATGAGATGAGTAATGTAGGATATGTAAACATTATTAAAGTGGCGTTATGAAAGTGACTAGTGATACCTTTATTAAATCAATTTATTAAATGTATTAAATTGGCCAGAGATTTGAGTCTGTATGTTGGCAGCAGCCACTCTATATTATTGATGGCTGTTTAACAGTCTGATTGCCTTGAGATAGAAGCTGTTTTTCAGTCTCTCGGTCCCAGCTTTGATGCACCTGTACTGACCTCGCCTTCTGGATAATAGCGGGGTGAACAGGCAGTGGCTTGGGTGGTTGTTATCCTTGATTATCTTTCTGGCCTTCCTGTGTCATCGGATGCTGTAGGTGTCCTGGGGGGCAGGTAGTTTGCCCCCGGTGATGCGTTGTGCAGACTGCACTATCCTCTAGAGAGCCTTACGGTTGTGGGCGGAACAGTTGCCGTACCAAGCGGTGATACAGCCCGACAGGATGCTCTCGATTGTGCATCTGTAAAAGTTTGTGAGTGTTTTAGATGACATGCCAAATTTCTTCAGCCTCTTGACGTTGTAGAGGCACTTCCCCCTTCTCCACTACTGTCCCATAGATGTGGATAGGGGGCTGCTCCCTCTGCTGTTTCCTGAAGTCCACGATCATCTCCTTTATTTTGTTGACGTTGAGTGTGAGGTTATTTTCCTGACACCACACTCTGAGGGCCCTCACCTCCTCCCTGTAGGCCCTTTCCTCATTGTTGTTAATCAAGCCTACCACTGTAATGATTTAAACCAAAGTGAGTACAACACAGTATGCATTTGTGCTTTACAGTACTAACATTCTTTAAAAAATGTATGAATATCAGTAAATATAACTGAGAGAAAAAAGTAAAATATGACCCCATTATCCACCAACAGTGAAGAATCGGTGGTCTGCTAAATTAAAGCTTAACAAAAAACACAAAAGTGTAGATAGAACCTTGGCACTTCACTGCTCCTTGACAGAGTGCCTATCAAACTGATGGAGAAGCCGTCTCCCTCCTCTCTTCTTTTCCCTTCTCCTGGAGGGTCTGGGATAGGACAACGGAGGAACCAGCGTGGTCCCGTTGTGTTTGTGTACACACACACACACAACACACACCACCCCAGCCTATAACACTACAGCAGAAATCAAAACTAAAACACCTCCTTATTGTCTGCCTGTGTGTCCATCCCGCTCCCCGAACACAACTCGAGGTGGAACAAAGGGAACAATCTATGTGTGTGATAGAAGCCAACAGTTGGTAAGAGGTTTGAGATGAGTGCGTGGAGTGGTGGAGGATGCTATTTGCCTAGAGAGCGCCTGAGGATGCGGGCCGGTCGGTGCTGGTGGTGGAATAGGCCTGTCAGCTGGCATCCAGTGATAATTGCTTCCCATGGCAGGACCCCACCGGCCCGGGGAAGAACAGCGCGGCGAGGAGGTAGAAGCGGCCCTGGAATCCCATCTCCACAACAGCCCCAATCATAATTGTTTTGTGAGGGATGCAGAGACGTGTTGCCAATCTGCACGCTGGGCCTGGGCTCTGATTGACACTCATTGACCGGAGAGAGCAGCGGAGGTGGGAGGGAAGGGTATGCTGCTGCAGACTATGGGCCTTGAGTATCGCAGCGTTTGTCACTCAGAAAGGTGGAGATGAGAAAGGGGGAAGTGGGGAAAAAAGGTAGAGGAGAAAAGATGGAGGAGAAAGTAGGGGATATGTTTATCACAGCATGTGTCACTCAGAAAGGAGGAGAGGAGAGAGGGAGGTATTCAGGGAACCGTCATGTGCTGTAATGTTGCTTTATAATTAACCATATATAACAGCATGATTTATTTGATATGCATCTATATTCTTTAAAACATATTTTCTCCTTAATATCCCAGGTGAATTATCAGTTAACCTTTTACACCGTATACGGACTCAAAGTGGCAGATTTGGTCACTGACAAGTGCCTAAATTTGAAAGCTGTGGCTGTATAGTAACATGCTATAAATTACATCAGAGCTCAGGCTCTGCGTTTCACAGTGCTGTTTGGGTATTGACTGATAGCCGATCTAAACTTGAGCACCATTCTTGACAAGAAGTTGCCCACATCCCTCCCGCTAATTAGGCAACATTTTTGCTGAGAGTAAATGCTGTAAATTAAGATGAATCTATGTATTTTGAAAGATGGGAGATTGAAAATTAAAATAAACACCACTGTGATGTCATTTAAGCAAACCAAATACCCATGAAATAAAATGTGCGCTACACATTTCCACAACATATAACTCGTGATATACAGTGTCAATGTTATGAAGACTATGTTTGATGTACAGTTACAAGATGACATGGTGTCATACCCTGGGTTGTTCTGAACATAATGAGTCTGTTTGTCTATTGTGAAGAAAATTCACTGTGAAGCGCGCACCGGAATGCACACGACATCTTTTTTATTTTTTTATTTCACCTTTATTTAACCAGGTAGGCTAGTTGAGAACAAGTTCTCATTTGCAACTGCGACCTAGCCAAGATAAAGCATAGCAGTGTAAACAGACAACACAGAGTTACACATGGAGTAAACAATTAACAAGTCAATAACACAGTAGAAAAGAAAAAAAAAGAGTCTATACATTGTGTGCAAAAGGCATGAGGAGGTAGGCGAATAATTACCGTTTTGCAGATTAATACTGGAGTGATAAATGATCAGATGGTCGTGTACAGGTAGAGATATTGGTGTGCAAAAGAGCAGAAAAGTAAATAAATAAAAACAGTATGGGGATGAGGTAGGTAAAAATGGGTAAAAATGGGTGGGCTATTTATGCGGACCAAAATTATGACCTTTTTCTCTAAATTGCCATGTGAAAGCCTCACTGTAAGATCGTATTTTATAACTTAGCTAGTCATGTTGGCAATAGAACAAGCTTTCAAATGATGCCCACCTGACCCAGATTGTGATTTGTAATGGGTTGTTTTTGGATTGAGTAAACAACAGTGGCTGTGTGATGACGGGGATGCACAACAACTAACACAACAACTACAAGTGTGTTTGCTCTAGGTTCTCAACGGCAAAGCTAGGAGACCTAAACAAAAGCACCTTATGGTTTAAGACTCTTCACTGAGACATAAAAGTGCATTGAAATTGCTTAGGAACTGTGCAGACTTTGGAGAGGTGTGTGGCCACTTGACGACACCAGTTAGCCCTCTCACTCAAATCCATGTCATTTTTTTGGTCTAATGTTGCACCTACCCCCAGGAATATTCTTATCACGTTACTGAATGTATCCAGAGTATTTTCAGATTTCATTATCAACAATTGCGGCGAAAAGTACAGTAAATGTAAAATGCACATACAGTTGAAGTCGGAAGTTTACATACACCTTAGCCAAATACATTTAATCTCAGTGTTTCACAATTCCTGACGTTTAATCCAAGTAAAAATTCTGTGTCTTGGGTTAGTTAGGATCATCATTTTATTTTAAGAATGTGAAATGTCAGAATAATAGTGGAGAGAATGATTTATTTCAGCTTTTATTTACAGGTATTTCATCACTTTCCCAGTGGGTCAGAAGTTTACATACACTCAATTAGTATTTGGTAACATTGCCTTTAAATTGCTTAACTTGGGTCAAACGTTTCGGGTAGCCTTCCACAAGCTTCCCACAATAAATTGGGTGAATTTTGGCCCATTCCTCCTGAAAGAGCTGGTGTAACTGAGTCAGGTTTGTAGACCTCCTTGCTTGCACATGCTTTTTCAGTTCTGCCCACAAATTTTCTATAGGATTGAGGTCAGGGCTTTGTGATGGATGAAGTATGTTTGGGGTCATTGTCTATTTGACCCATTTGCGACCAAGCTTTTATCTTCCTGACTGATGTCTTGAGATGTTGTTTCAATATATCCACATCATTTTCCATCCTCATGAAAACATCTATTCGTGAAGTGCACCAGACCCTCCTGCAGCAAAGCACCCCCACAACATGATGCTGCCACCCCCATGCTTCACGGTTGGGATGGTGTTCTTCGGCATCCCCCCCCTTTTCCCTCCAAACATAACGCTGGTCATTATGGCCAAACAGTTCTATTTTTATTTTTTCAGACCAGAGGATATTTCTAAAAAGTATGATCTTTGTCCCCATTTGCAGTTGCAAACCATAGTCTGGCTTTTTAATGGTGGTTTTGGAGTAGTGGCTTCTTCCTTGCTGAGCGACCTTTCAGGTTATGTCGATATAGGACTCGTTTGAGTGTGGATATAGATACTTTTGTACCTGTTTTCTCCAGCATCTTCACAGGGTCCTTTGCTGTTGTTCTGGGATTGATATTTTAATGTTTAACATTGATTTATGTATCTGATCATTTGCCATCGGATCATTTGTTTGCTGGCATTGTTGAGCACAGTGCTCAATCCATCAGCAGTAACTGTAGAATTTACAACAAGCATTACAAGATTGTGTATTTGCTTCTAACAAAAGTGTAAATGTGGGAATGGATCGTCAATTCTCTCTACTTTTGGTTATCCTCATAAAAGAGACTTACATTTGGAGCAACATTTTAAGTTGTATTAGTTCTCAAATTTGTGGGTGAATAAAATACAAAATTCTTTGAAACTATTTATTATTGTTGTTGTTGTTTTTTTTGTCAATTTGAAATCACCCCAGAATATTGTTTTGACAGTTGAGTGTGAAAAATTACAATGAAATTCCATTTAAATGTACCATCTTGCCCCAGAAGTCAATCACCGCTTCCACCTGTTCCATATTCACTCATTTTCTCCTGTCGTCTGTTCTTTTGTGCAATTCCTCCCAAAATATTTCCCATAGGCCCTTAACATCAATCAATATTTAGGTTAGAAACCATTTGCATTTCTTAACCATTTGATTGTATAAGAGACACAATTTTTTTGTGTGTTTGGATGTTGCCTTTTACATGCACTGAAACCCCAAAAAGTGTTTTAATTCAGATTGAAAATGACTTTGGGTGTTTCAGAGTAGGTCATTTCTGTTTTAAAGCAATTTCTGTGTATCATAACACTTGGGTTTACATTCAAACACCCTCCAAACACCAGATTGCAGGTTAGATGCACTCACTTTCATGGTATCATTACACAGTCATGGTGTTATGAGTCTTTCTATTTGTACAGTGAATGGGGAGTGATGCATATGTCATCCTCGGTAAGCTGCAGGAAAACTATGGATCAGACTAATAATTGGTAAGCTCATCTTTAAAAGGACTCAAATCTCTGTCGGACAAACGGAAGACATCTATCATTGACTGTTTTAAAATGGGTCATTATCATATTATTTTATTGTCCAAGGACTTAATCTGTCTTGCTTCTGCAAGGCTCTGGTCTTCTCTGATCCTGGTGAAAGCAGGGTTGCATCTCAAATGGTACCCTACTCCCCATGTAGAGCATACTTTTAACTAAGTAGTGCACTCGATAGGGAATAGGGTGCCATTTGGGATGGAGAACAGGGCTTTATCACTCACCTGTCCAAAGCTAATTCCTGCCGGTGTCAAGCATGGGATTGGATTTAAAGGCACTCAAGTTGCGTGGGACTGTCTACTGTCAGCTTGTCCCGATGCCCCTACTTAGATGTCACTTCAGGAAGAAGGCTCGCTAAACCGCTAGCACAAGACATTCGATGTCACTTCTACAGAGCGCTAACATGCTAAATTGCTACATTGCTAGCACAGGGCTTCTTAGGGTCTCAGTGACAAGTGACATGCTATTATCTGTCGAGGAGAGAAAGAGGGAGAGGGAGAGAGAGAAAGAGTGCACCGTGTTGTCAAGAGATACATGTCTCTACATGTGTATAAATCATAGATGGTCCCTCATGAAATGTTGAAACCTGACAGGGCCGCAGACGCTTCCTGTACGGAGGATAATAGAAAAGCATATTGGGAGAAGTCAGCGACGTGACCAAGGGCAGGATTGGGGTGTTTTTGATTTACGTGCAGCTGAGCTACAGTTCTAACATAATGTAAGAGAATGGAGCATTTCTCTATGATTAGTATATGTATTTATAAGTTTGTGGTCATACGCACATCTTTAAAAACATAGGTGCTGGGCTAATACAGAATACTAGTATAGAACAAGAAGGCCCACACACTGCTAAAGCTTTTATTGACAAGGTTTCAATCCGCAACGGATCTTCATCAGATCAGAGTCTGAGTCTTCACATCCCAAAATATACACACTTCACCTCACATGACCATTGCGGACATGACGCAAGGTGGGTGCAAAAAACACTTGTATATCTCTAATAATTAAATAACAAAGAGACGGGTGCATGTAATGATTCCAGAAAATAATATATATTTACAAAATTACCAAGTGGGTGACCTGGAAGGCAAGACAACTCAAAGTGGAGTAATATATTCAGATAAGAAATGGTCTGATATCAAACTCTTGGTTCAGGACTTTAGGAGACATGGTACACAAACGGTGAATCCAAAATAATTCTCTTCTCAATAATAGATGATCAGTATCTTTAAGGGGAAATCCCGGAGCTCCAAGAATTAAATCCCACAGACCTATACGGAAAAAAACTACAACTAAAGTAATGTATATGTATTGTGAAAAATATATATATATATATATATATATATATATATATATATATATATATATATATATATATATATTTATATATATATACACACACACACACACACACACATATATATATATATATATATATATATATATATATATATATATATATATATATATATATATCAAGAAAATTATGTGAACCCTTTAGAATTACCTGGAATTTCAGCATAAATAGGTCAGAAAATGTTATCTGATCTTCGTCTTTGTCACAACAATAGGCAAACATAGTCTGCCTAAAACTTATAACACACAAACAATTATAATTTTCATGTTTTTACTGAACCCACCATGTAAACATTCACAGTGCAGGTTGGAAAAAGTTTGTGAACCCCTGGATTTATTAACAGTTTGACCCTCCTTAGGCAGCAATAACCTCAACCAAATGTTTTCTGTAGTTGCGGATCAGACCTGCACAACGGTCAGGAGGAATTTTGGACCATTCCTCTTTACAAAACTGTTTCAGTTCCACAATATTCTTGGGATGTCTGTTGTGAACTGCTCTCTTGAGGTCATGCCACAGCATCTCAATCTGTTTGAGTTCAGGACTCTAACTGGTCCACTCCAGAAGGTGTATTTTCTTCTGTTTTGGGATGTTGTCCTGTTGCATCACCTAACTTCTGTTGAGCTGCAATTGGCAGACAGATAGCCTAACATTCTCCTGCAAAATACCTTGATAAACTTGGGAATTAATTTTTCCGTCATTGATAGCAAGCTGTCCAGGCCCTGAGGCAGCAAAGCAGCCCCAAACCATGAGGTTTGTTGGTGTGCTGTGCCTTTTTTCTCCACACATAATGTTGTGTGTTCCTTCCAAACAACACAACTTTAGTTTCATCAGTCTACAGAATATTTTGCCAGTAGCGCTGTTGAACATCCAGGTGCCCTTTTCGAACTTCAGATGTGCAGCAATGTTTTTTTGGACAGCAGTGGCTTCTTCCATGGTGTCCTCCCATGAACACCCTTCATGTTTAGTGTTTTACGTACTGAAGAATCACCAACAGAGATATTAGCATCTTCAAGAGATGTCTGTAAGTCTTTAGCTGACACTAGGATTCTTCTTAACCTCATTGAGCATTCTGCCCTGTGCTCTTGCAGTCATCTTTGCAGGATGGCCACTCCAAGGGAGAGTAGCAACAGTGCTGAAATTTCTCAATTTATAGACAATTTGTCTTACCGTGGACTGCTTTTAAGAGATACTTTTGTAACCCTTTCCAGCTTTATGCAAGGCAACAATTCATAATCTTAGGTCTTCAGATCTTTTTTGTTCGAGGCATGGTTCTTCTCAGGCAATGCTTCTTGTGAATAGAAAACACACATTTTGTGAGTGTTTTTTATGGGGCAGGGCAGCTCTAACCAAAATCTCCAATTTTGTCTCATTGAATCGATTCCAGATTAGTTGACTCCTGACTCCAATTAGCGTTTAAAGAAGTCATTAGCCTAGGGGTTCACATACTTTTTCCAACCTTCACTGTGAATGTTTATATTATGCACTCAATACAGACAATAACAATACAATAATGTGTGTGTTATTAGTTTACGCACACTGTGTTTGTCTATTGTTTTGACTTAAATGAAGATCAGATAACATTTTATGTCAAATTTACGCAGAAATGTAAATCATTCCAAAGGGTTCAAATACTTTACTTGCCACTGTATATATATATATATATATATATATAGTGGCAAGAAAAAGTATATATATACATATATATATATATATATATATATATATATATATATATATATATATATATATATATATATATACAGTGGCAAGAAAAAGTATGTACTTTTTGTATGGAAAATCTTTTTTTTTAATCTGAATAATATTGTAATGAAATGGTGACGATGGAACTCTTTCGTATCACATGCACTTACAGTGCCTTCACTGCTTGAATTTTTCCATATTTTGTTGTGTTACTGAATTTATTTTAAAAGATTTCGATGTGGATGTTTTTCGACATTTTTTTAGAAATTATTTAAAAATAAAAAGCTGAAATGTCTTGGGTCAATAATTATTCAACTCCTTCATTTTGTTGAGTCTAAATAAGTTCATGACGGAAAAAAATCTTAACAAGTCACATAATAAGAAGCATAGACTCACTCTGTGTGCCACGTTAGTGTTTAACATGATTTTTGAATGACTACCTCATCCTGTACGCAATTATCTGCAAGGTCCATCAGTCGAGCAATGAATTTCGAACACAGATTCACCCACAAAGACCAGGGAGGTTTTACAATGCCTCGCAAATCCTCTTTAAGCTCTGTTGGGTTGGATGGGGAGCGTCGCTGCACAGGTATTTTCAGGTCTATCCAGAGATGTTTGATCGGGTTCAAGTCTGGGCTCTGGCTGGGCTCTGGCTGGCCAAAGAGTTCAATCTTGGTTTCATCATGGTCTGAGAGGCCTTTAGGTGCCTGTTGGCAATGCCTGGCATGCTGTCATGGGCCTTTTACTGTGGAGTGACTTCCGTCTGGTCACTCTACCTTAAAGGCCGAATTGGGTGTCGCAGAGAAGGTTGTCCTTCTGGAAGGTTCTTCCATCTCCACAGAGAAACTCTGGAGCTCTGTCAGAATGACAATCGGATTCTTGGTCACCGCCCTGACCAAGGCTCCTCTCCCCCGATTGCTAGGTTGTCCAGCTCTAGGAAGAGTATTGGTGGTTCCAAACTTCTTCCATTTAAGAATGATGGTGGCCACTGTATCCTTGGGGACCTTCAATGCTGCAGACATTTTTTGGTACCCTTCCCTAGATCACAATCCTGTCTCGGAGCTCTAAGGACAATTCCTTCAACCTCGTGGCTTGGTTTTTGCTCTGACATGCACTGTCAACTGTGGGACCTTATATAGACAGGTGTGTGCCTTTCCAAATCATGTCCAATTAATTGAATTCACCACAGATGGACTCCAATCAAGTTGTAGAAACATCTCAAGGATGATCAATGGAAACATAATGCACCTGAGCTCAATTTTGAGTCTTATAGCAAAGGGTCTGAATACTCATGTAAATAATGTATTTCTATTGTTTTTGAACTGTTTTTGCTTTTTCATTATGGGGTATTGTGTGTAGATTGATGAGGGAAAAACTGTTTCTCATCCATTTTATAGGCTGTAACGTAACAAAATGTGAAAAAAAGTCAAGGGGTCTGAATACTTTCCAAATGCACTGTATATAATTTTCAATACATTTGTAAACCTTTCTCAAAATATGTTTTCACTTTGTCATTATGGGTGATGGTTGAGAAAAAAATATTTTTAAGCCCGTTTGAATTCAGGCTGTGAACACAGCAAAATGTGGATTAGTCAATTAGTATGAATTATTTCGGAAGGCACTGTACTGTATGTGAGTCTCATTAAGACTGTGGAGCTGGCAGTGTACAAGCTCAACCTTTATTAACAATGTATAACATAGCACATGAACTGGCACTTTCTCACGTGGGTGGCCCAAAGAGAGCTAACACAAGGCCAGGCATTCAACAAGCCTTGCCTCCAGATGCTTTAGCAAAATGTATTTTTATTGTACTTGACACATACCAAAAGCACTAAAATGCGTTTAAATGACTACAAACATGACACATTATCGCTCATAGAGTGAATTCATGTCTTTCACATCTCAGGCACTAGAATTTTTCATCATTTAATTAAGCTGAAGAGAGGCACTTACTATGTCCAATTTTCACCTCTTGAGATGTGAAAAGTGTTTTGTAGGAAGTTGAATATTTATGTTCACTTATGACAGAATGTAAAACTGTTGTCAGATCAAATGTATTTTTTTTACTCACCATAACCATTTCTATTATATCACTGCCAAACTTTTGACTATTCCAAAATCTGCATGAAAACAATATGCACATTTGCCTACCTGAGATGTCTCCATCAAATTGATTTGATGTGGATAAAAGGCTGTGTGTAGTGCACATAAAGAATACCCTTTGCAGTTAAATTCCAATGTACCAAATGAAGGCTTTGTCACAAAATAATGATGCGTTATATAGCTAATGTGCCCACTCTGGTATTGGCACTTGTGCTCTAGCCAACAGCTCGCAGATACAGTGAGGGTGTACTTTAGTGGGTAGGCTAGCCTACATGATGAGGTTGGTATGGACAAAGGAGCTAGATTATTTTTATTTGTCAAACTGTAGCAAAGCATCAATCATCATGTCTCAAGAATAAGACACTCGATATTCATTGGAAAAGACCATCTGTAGGGTAGCCTAGTGGTTAGAGCGTTGGACTAGAAACCGGAAGGTTGCGAGTTCAAACCCCTGAGCTGACAAGGTGCAAATCTGTCGTTCTGCCCCTGAACAGGCAGTTAACCCACCGCAGTTCCCAGGCCGTCATTGAAAATAAGAATTTATTCTTAACTGACATGCCTGGTTAAATAAAATAAAAAAATAGCTATGCATTGTCAGGCATTACATGCATTTGAGCAAAGATGCAAATGTATGTACATATATTTGAAATACATTTTTAGGGAAGTTAAATACATAGAAATTGTAAAAACTGTCCGTATGGGGAGTCACATGCAGGTAAGATGTTTTGATTTCTATATAGTATCAGTAAGAGCAGATTCTAAGGTTTCGAAAACGCTTGCCATTTCCAAATAACTCCAAAAAATGAAGAGATTAGCTTTATTTCAAAATAAAACTTATTCCAAAAAGAAACACTTTTCCATGCCTCCAGACATGAGCACTTGGAAACAGATAGCTTACAGTAACATAACATAATAAAAATGCTATTGTGTTCTTTGAAATAATATTTTCTGATGTTACCCAAGACCTTCATAAACACAACCAAATGATTATTTTTCCCATGGCATATATTACATTTATTTATTAGACTGTCAGAATGCTTGTGTCAAAATGACTGCTTAATTGCTCAAAGGGGGTCCCTCGAGGCACTGCTTTTGTAGTGTAAACTAATGGCATCATGAACGTTACCCAGTACGAGGACATTTTAGCCAAAAACCTTGTTGTCTCTTCCTGGAGGCTGAAACTTGTCCTCAACTGGAACTTCCAGTAAGACAATAGCCCCAAGCACACATCAAAATCCACAAAGAAATGCTTAATTGACCACAAAATCAACATTTTGCAATTGCCATCTCAGTCTCCAGACATGAATTAAAAACCTGTGGTTTGAATTGAAGAGGGTTGTCCATAAGCGCAGACAAAGAATATCAAGGATCTGGAGGGATTCACATCCTACCAATGTGTTCTCCAATCTCATAAAACATTTTAGATGAAGGCTCAGTACCGTTGTCCTCGCAAGATGAGGTATTAAAGGGTATTAAAAATAGTGGTGCCAATAATTGTGACCCCTATCTTTTTGATGATATTTTTTTTTTACTTGGCAAACAAAATCTCTTCCTTTGAGAAACTGTATTATTATAACATAATATAACTACCCCTTCTTTTACATACACTATAGTTCAGTATTTGTATTATTTATTCAATACGGTCTTTTTTGCTCATCTTTATATTTATATTACACTAATGATTAACTATTGTTGTTTTGAACCCACAGAAATGAATCAGTGCCTCCCGAGTGGTGCAATGGTCTAAGGTACTGCATCAAAGTGTTAGCTGTGCCTCTAGAGAACCTGGTTTGAGTCCTGCTCTGTTGCAGCCGGCCATGACCGGGAGACCCATGGGGTGGTTGGCCCAGCATCATCAGGGTTAGGAGAGGATTTGGCCGGCAGGGATGTTCTTGTCCCATTGCGCTCTAGCAACCCCTGTGGTGGGCTGGGCGCAATGTACACTGACACTATCGCCAGGTGTACGGTGTTTCCTCCCACATTGGTGTGGCTGGCTTCTGAGGTAAGTGGGAATTGTGTGAAGAAGGGGCTCGGCTGGGTTGTGTTTTGGAGGAAGCTTCGCTCTCGACCTTTGCCTCTCCCAAGTCCATACAGGAGTTGCAGCGATGGGACAAGATTGTAAATACCAATTGGATCCCATGAAAAAGGGGTAAATGAATAAATGAATGATTTATTTTTACAGAAGTGGGGTGCCATGTGTGTGTTCCTGGGTGCGCACATGTTTGTGTGTGGGTCGCTGACATGGCAAAAATTCTGAGGGAAATAATCACTCAAAGATCCACAAGACACCACACGATATCCACACACCAAATACACAAAAAATCACATCACGCTCTTTGAATACAACACAATCGGCACAAAGCAACCCATAGAATTGCAACGTCTATGTATGGCTTTCTTGTCACCCAGGCTAAGGTCACAGCTGTATTTAAGGGCCTATCAGATTTAAGCGGGTGATTTGTGGGTCTCCCAATACCCCTCAGGGTGTCATAGCAATGAGGGGAATGCTGCAGCACTACCATCGCTAAACCACTGTACAATACAGGTCCTAAATAAAACAGTGTATATATAATATAGGCCTCACTAAGGCATAATCTACACCTGCTGCTGTATTCCCCCTTGCCCACTCCACTCTGAAACACATGATTAGGTGCATCTCATTGGGGATGTTTGCACATATTATGGGTGATAATTGACAGATGCTTTTGCTCCTTTCCCCTCCCTCATGTCATTAAAGAGACGGATTGGCGGGTAGAGAAGTGTGGTAGAGAAGGCTGTCTGTGTGGGTGTTTGCATGTGTGTTTGTGTCTGTTGTGAGTGAGCGTGTGTTGTCTGTGTGTGTGAACGCTACTGTCCTGTGATCTGAACCAGTTTCTATCCTCCTGCATTCCACAAAACCACGTGGTTGCTATCATGTCATTATTGTGTGCCGTGTGACGATAGACACCCCACTGAGTCTGTATGTGGATTCGGTAGCTGTTGTTATTTTGTCCCGCTTTATCTAACACCTGTATCCTGCATGTCACGCTTTGTAATGCCTGCCGCAGGTCAGTGACCACTGCTAACATCCACAGAAGAGCTCAGTAATTACCGTGGTAACAGAGCTGTTTAGGGATTGATCGGGGTCAAGGGTGAGGGATTATCCCAAAATATTTTTCCTGAGGAAAATGGCTGCCTCAGCCATCTTCCTGGCTGGCTGGTTGGCCTTGAGACATTCAAATTGACAGGTCTCATTACCTCCTACACCCCCAACACTCTCCTCCTTCTCCCACCATATGCACAGTCCGTCTGAATCTACTTGTCCAAGTCCTTACACTGCATCACCTCACCCCTCTCTTAACCCGGACACTTTCTCTCTCTCTCTTCACCAGACACAGCTCAGAGCCATAGCAGGAGAGAGTGAATGTGTGTGTAATTAATTGACATGTGTTATCTGTGTGTGTGTGTGTGTGTGTGTGTGTGTGTGTGTGTGTGTGTGTGTGTGTGTGTGTGTGTGTGTGTGTGTGTGTGTGTGTGTGTGTGTGTGTGTGTGTGTGTGTGCGCATTTTTGTGTGTGTCATTGTGAGTTGAACAGGCCTTTCGGTTGACAGTCTGACAAGGGTCCCCTTGTAAACAAACCAGAACAACTAGCGTGATCCGACCTTACCTTAAGAATTGTGCTGCAAATTGAAATGGGATGGAAGCGTCTCTCTGTCTTTTTCACACATACACACACACACATACGGCAGTACCTTTGCAGAATCTTAAGTACCTTATGCAAACTGTGTGTTTGTTGGGAAAAGCACAGGCAGAGCGCTGATGAGTGTCTCATTAAGGCAACACCAGCAGTACACACTGGGTATCGCATAATCAAAGCCTGGGGGTACGGATTAATTATCCGTTTGAATAGTGATGAAATTTTAAAAAGCTTCTCCTTAAGGCTCCCATCATCGGCAGATGAAACAAAGAGCGGCACAGCTTGCGCGCCCGGGCTCACATGTGTTTTTACATCTGTTCAGGATATTTCAATTTGATGCTCAACAAGCTGAGACTCAGATTAAAGGATAATAATGTGTCATCCTCTCTCACAAACATCTCTTCCACGGCCCTGTAATAGCATGTCGCCAGGCAGGCAGCTCTGCTCCTGGAGAAAAAGAGCTAGCAGCCGTCACAGATGACACAGATGCTACAGTCACACATGTATCTCTTGCTCGTCTAGTCATGGTCGCTGAGGCAAATCCTCTCTCACGAGATATAGTATGTACCGGTTGTCGAGGAAGAGAGAGGGAGAGAGTTTTTGTATCAATATTTGCTTGAAATAAATATTTATGAGCTGCTTTTCTTTAAAAAAAGTGTTGTCATTAATGAACATGCTTTAGGATTGTTTCATCATCTATAATTTATAAAGTAAGGCTTTGTTGGCAAACAGGACTCGTTTGTAAGTGTGAATTCCTAAAAGTGATGAAAAAGTGCATCCTACACAGCTGCTGCTGCATTGGAGTAGTATGACACTTCTGGAGCAGGGTAAAATGTTCCAGAGAAGGACTCGGTGTGTGTGTGTGTGTGTGCGCACTAGCATGTGTCTGCAAATGTGTATTGTAGTGTGGACAATCAAAGTCTTCTCCACCTCTAGTGTCAGTGGAGACCTCCACCCCAAGTCAAATCCAGCTAGGCCCAACCTACAAACCATGTCCAGCTAGACCTAACCTACAGGCCAAGTCCAGCTAGGCCCAACCTACAGGCCAAATCCAGCTAGGCCCAACCTACAAGCCAATTCCAGCTAGGCCCAACCTACAAGCCAAGTCTAGCTAGGCCCAACCTACGAGCCAAGTCCAGTTAGTCCCAACCTACGAGCCAAGTCCAGCTAGGCCCAACCTACAAGCCAAGTCCAGCTAGGCCCAACCTACAAGCCAAAACCAGCTACAAGCCAAGTCCAGTTAGATTCAACATACAAACGAAGGCAAGCTAGGCCCAACCTACAAGCCAAGACCAGGTAGGTCCGACATACAAACGAAGGCAAGCTTGGCCTGACATACAAGTCAAGTCCAGCTAGGCCCAACCTACAAGCCAAGTCCAGGTAGGCCCAACCTACAAGCCAAGTCCAGCTAGGCCCAACCTACAAGCCAAGTCCAGCTATGCCCAACCTACTAGCCAAGTCCATCTAGGCCCAACCTACAAGCCAAGTCCAGCTATGCCCAACATACAAGCCAAGTCCAGGTAGGTCCGACATACAAATGAAGGCAAGCCAGGCCTGACATACAAGTCATGTCCAGCTAGGCCCAACCTACAAGCCAAGTCCAGGTAGGCCCAACCTACAAGCCAAGTCCAGCATGCCCAACCTACCAGCCAAGTCCAGCTAGGCCCAACCTACAAGCCAAGTCCAGCTAGGCCCAAACTACAAGCCAAGTCCATCTAGGCTGGACCTACAAACAAAATGCAGCTAGCCCCAACCTACAAGCAAAGCCCAGCTGGGCCAGACCTACAAGTCAAATCCAGCTTGGCTTAATCAACAGGCCCAGGCCTCTTTATATTTTTCCTAAGAGTATTATTATATTATTGTGTGCCTTGTTAAAAGTTAATTTATGGAATTTCTTTCTTAATGTGTTTGAGCCAATCAGTTGTGTTGTTTATTTTTTATTTAACCAGGTAGGCTAGTTGAGAACAAGTTCTCATTTACAACTGTGACATGGCCAAGATAAAGCAAAGCAGTTCGACACATACAACAAAACAGAGTTACATATGGAAAAAACAAATATACAGTCAATAATATAGTAGAAAACTTCTATATACAGTGTGCGCAAATGAAGTAGGATAAGAGAGGTAAGGCAATAAATAGGCCATAATGGCGAAGTAATTACAATATAGCAATTAAACACTGGAATGGTAGATGTGCAGAAGATGAATGCGTAAGTAGAGATACTGGGGGAAAAGGAGCAAGAGAAATAAATAAATACCGTTTGGGGATGAGGTAGTTGGATGAGCTATTTACAGTTGGGCTATGTACAGGTGCAGTGATCTGTGAGCTGCTCTGACAGCTGGTGCTTAAAGCTAGATTTTTGCAATTCGTTCCAGTCATTGGCAGCAGAGAACTGGAAGGAAAAGTGGCCAAAGGAGGAATTGGCTTTGGGGGTGACCAGTGAGATATTCCTGCTGGAGCGCGTGCTGCGTGTGGGTGCTGTTATGGTGACCAGTGAACTGAGATAAGGCTGGGCTTTACCTAGCAAAGACTTGTAGATGACCTGGAGCCAGTGGGTTTGGCGATGAGTATGAAACGAGGGCCAGCCAACGAGAGCGTACAGGTCGCAGTGGTGGGTATTATATGGAGCTTTGGTGACAAAACGGATGGCACTGTGATGGATTGCATCCAATTTGTTGTGTAGAGAGTTGGAGGCTAATTTGTAAATGACATCGCCGAAGTCGAGGAACCGTAGGATGGTCAGTTTTACGAGGGTATGTTTGGCAGCATGAGTGAAGGATGCTTTGTTGCGAAATAGGAAGCCTATTCTAGATTTAATTTTGGATCGTAGATGCTTAATGTAAGTCTGGAAGGAGAGTTTACAGTCTAACCAGACACCTAGGTATTTGTAGTTGTCCACATATTCTAAGTCAGAACCGTCCAGAGTAGTGATGTTGGACGGGCGGGCAGGTGCGGGCAGTGATCGGTTGAAGAGCATGCATTTAGTTTTACTTGCATTTAAGAGCAGTTGGAGGCCATGGAAGGAGAGTAGTATGGCATTGAAGCTTGTCTGGAGGGTAGTTAACACAGTGTCTGAAGAAGCGCCAGAGGTATACAGAATGGTGTTGTCTGTGTGGAGGTGGATCAGAGAATCACCAGCAGCAAGTGCTACAGGATTGATGTATACAGAGAAGAGAGTCGACCCGATAATTGAACACTGTGGCACCCCCATAGAGACTGTCAGAGGTCCGGACAACAGGCCCTCCAATTTGACACAATGAGCTCGATCTGGAAAGTAGTTGGTGAACCAGGCAAGGCAGTCATTAGAGAAACCAAGGCTGTTGAGTCTGCCGATAAGAATGTGGTGATTGACAGAGTTGAAAGCCTTGGCCAGGTTGATGAATATGACTGAACAGTAATGTCTCTTATCGATGGCAGTTATGATATCGTTTAGGGCCTTGAGCGTGGCTGAGGTGCATCCATGACCAGCTCTGAAACCAGATTACATAGCGGAGAAGGTATGGTGGGATTCGAAATGGTCGGTAATCTGTTTGTTAGCTTGGCTTTTGAAGACTGTAGAGAGTCAGGGAAGGATAGATATAGGTCTGTAGCAGTTTGGGTCTAGAGTGACTCCTCCTTTGAAGAGGGGGATGACCGTGGCAGCTTTCCAATCTTTGGTAATCTCAGACGATACGAAAGAGATGATGAACAGGCTAGTAATAGGGGTTGCAACAATTTCGGCAGATAATTTTAGAAAGAGAGTCAAGTTTGACTTGCCCGGCTGATTTGTCGGAGTCCAGATTTTGCAGCTTTTTCAGAACATCAGCTATCTGGATTTGGGTGAAGGAGCAATGGGGAGGCTTGGGCGAGATGCTGTGGGGGGTGCAGAGAATTCCCAGAGTTTAATTAACAGACACATCTCACAATCAACTGTTCAGAGGAGACTGCGTGAATCAGGCCTTCATGGTCGAATTGCTGAAATAAACCACTTCTAAAGGACACCAATAAGAAGAAGATACTTGCTTGGACCAAGAAACACAAGCAATGGACATTAGTACAGTGGAAATCTGTCCTTTGGTATGATGAGTCCAAATTTGAGATTTTTGCTTCCAACCACCATGTATTTGGGAGACGCAGAGCAGCTGAACGGATGATCTCTGCATGTGTGGGTCCCACTGTGAACCATGGAAGAAGAGGTGTGATGGTGTGGGGGTGCTTTTCTGGTGACACTGTCAGTGATTTATTTAGAATTCAAGGCACACTTAACCAGCATAACTATCATATTATCCTGCAGCGATACACCATCCCATCTGATTTGCGCTTAGTGTGACTATCATTTGTTTTTCAACAGGACAATGACCCCAAAACCCACCTCCAGGCTGTGTAAGGGCTATTTGACCAAGGAGAGTGATGTTATGTTGTATCAGATGACCTGGCCTCCACAATCACTCAACCTCAACCCAATTGACATGGTTTGGGGACGAGTTGGACCGCAGAGTGAAGGAAAAGCAGCCAACATGTGCTGAGCATATGTGGGAACTCCTTCAAATCTTTTGTAAAAGCATTCCTAATCAAGCTGGTTGAGAGAATACCAAGAGTGTGAAAAGCTGTCATCAAGTCAAAGGGTGGCTACTTTGAATAATCTAAAACCTAAAATATATTTTGATTTGTTTAGGGTTAATACATGATTCCATGTGTGTTATTTCATAGTTTATATGTCTTCACTATTATTCTGCAATGTAGAAAATAGGAAAAAATAAAGAAAATCCCTTGAGTGAGTAGGTGTGTCGAAATTTTTGACTGATACTTTGAACTAGGTTTAATTTTCAATTAACCAGAAAATGAGAAGTTGTAATCTGTATGAAGGCATAAATGTCATTTTTGAACCAACGATGAGCCTTTCTTATTAATCTACCGGAGAACCAGTTAGGGTTTAAAAGCAGTGTAGCACTTATTCTCGATGCTAGAAACGCAGTACCCCAAGAAAACATTCCCAAATTACAAACTCTTTTGTTATCAATTGTTTAATATTATAATGGTGTTCTAAAAAGTTGAGTTTGAGTTTTTTTGCAAATCAGCTCTACCTTTGGAAAAGATCCCACAACTCCCTGTGGTCAGCGTCACACAATGAATGAAAAACATTGTGCAAAGTGGGATAAACTGCTATCAACAATGGAAGGAGTGCTTCAGAATGAAGTTGCTTCTCAAAGTGGATCCTCTACTCCTTTGCATCAATTTGAATTCCAAAAGCATCACAAACAGCCATCAGCACAAGCAGACCAATCATTATCATTGGCTTCAGTGAGCATGGATGTCAACTGGCTAAGGGACAATCAAAACGCTAGCTTGCTAGCACGATGCAAAATGTAAACATGTCTGCCAGCTGTTGGCAGCTAACTACTGATGCTGTCATACTTTAGATAGTATAAGACTAAGGGAAAGAGTAATTTTGGATGCGACGGAGGTCCCTGTTACTGTATAGAACAAGTTTTCAAGGTGTTTGTGGGGGATTGCTCGTTGCGGTAATTCGGCCATTCTGTGGAGATTTCTATACAGTCTGCCAAGCAGTGCCGATTTTAGTATGTAAGTCTTGGTGGGGCAAACAAAAACCCAGAAATGTTTTATGCATGCCATTAAAGCCACTACACAACACAACACTAAACAATACATTAATTGCACTATAACGGTGACACTATAACTGTTCCCCAGTAGGCTGTTATTGTAAATCAGAATTTGTTCTTAACTGACTTGCCTCGTTAAATAACGGTTACATTTTAAACGTTTAAATATAACGGTGACAAACGGTGCCCACAAACTGTTAGGGTCTACATAAAGCTGTCCCAACAGCAGAGCTTTCTTTTTAGCACCGTGGAGCGAATCCTTACCACCACTACACCTGGCTATCAGCGGAGACTTGTCTGGCAGCGAAACAGTTCATTCAGAGTCATTTACAACCTTTTTAAAAAACATAGCTGATATGGCTGACTTGCTTAAACAAATGTGGGGTTTACTGACAATTGAGATGTACAAACTATGGCACGACGAGCGGAAGAGACAATCCATAATTTTGATTAAGACATTGATGAGCGAGCTGGGACGGATGAAAAAAATACTCTTTGCTCAGCACTTTTGAAATGTACAGTTACGGAATTCAGAACATGGGCTTTCTTACGTATTCTCCCTGTAAACCAAGTCAGACCCATAGGATAAGTAAAGGTTGCATGTAAGCAGGCAATGAAAGCTCTTAGAATATTAGATGATTACATTTCTCTAAAACAGGTTATAGGCAACATGTGCACCATCAAGTCAGAACAGTAGACTAAGTTATGAGGGAGGAAAGGGACCAAATTATTAGGATCAGGAACATGGGCTACTAACAGCTTACTAATCTTACTAATCTTACTAATCTTGAACTCACTACAGTCCGAGATTTCCCAGTTCCGAGATTCCAGGTGTTTTTGAAAGCGACAGAAATCATGCTGGATCGACAGCATGGCCAACGCATTCAAACTTTTCTGGCCAATGGCGTTGCCCCCTTTTTCGTGATATCCAATTGGTAGTTACGATCTTGTCTCATCTGTGACACCCTGATATGTTCCACCTGTCCTTGTGATTGTCTCCACCTCCTCCAGGTATCGCTTATTATCCCCGGTGTATATATACAACTGTGTTTCCTGTCTCTCTGTGCCAGTTCATCTTGTTTGCCAAGTCAACCAGCATTTTTCCTTGCTCCTATTCCCAGTCTCTTTTGGTTCTAGTCCTGCTGGTTTTGACCCTTGCCTGTCCTGACTCAGAACCCACCTGCTGACCACTCTGCATGTTCTGTCTTCAAGCCTGCCTATCCCCTTGTACTGTTTGGACTCGGATCTGGTTACTGGCCTGACCTCTAGACTGCCCTTCGTATGGTACTGTTTTGGACCCAGTTTTTGAACTCTCGCCTGTCCCCGACCTACCTTTGCCTACCCCTTGGATTAATAAATATCAGAGCTCAACCATCTGCATCCTGTGTCTGCATTTGGGTCTCGCCTTGTGTCCTTAGATCATTGCTGTAACTCCCTTACAGACTCAGCGAAGGTAGAGAGCCAAGCCACACTGCTTCTTGACAAACTGCTCGCTTAACCCGAAGGCCAGCCGCACCAATGTGTTGGAGGAAACACTGTCGAACTGATGATCGAAGTCAGCTTGCAGGCACCCAGCCCACCATAAGGAGTCGCTAGAGCACGATGAGGCAAGTACATCCATCCAACCAAACCCTCCCATAACCTGGACGACGGTGGCCCAATTGTGCGCTGCCTCATGGGTCTCCCAGTCACAGCCAGCTGTGACACCACAGTCAGGGATCAAACCCGGGGCTGCAGTGACGCCTTAGCACTAATTTTTGAATTTGCGATTTCATACTTGCTGTATCATTTTTATCTATAATTTCTCTTCATATGACAAGGATTAAAAAGAATTTGTCAGTAGATTGCCGACTTGATGCATGATGATGACTGTCTAGCTTGCTAGCTACGATTTTCAAAGTATGATTTTGACATGATCAGTCCAATCAAAGCTACGGTAGATATAACATGCTTTGACATAATTATATCTTTGGCCAATGACCTATGGCCAATGGTCTATGGCAGCACCTAAGGGACTTTTGCAGTGTCGTAGTGTCCCCCATGAGTGACAGAACACTGAGCCAATCACGGCACAACTAGAGAACATTACCAATCCCTACGCACCACAGAAAGCACTGAGCTAGGCTGAAATGCCTGCATTTCGGAGCTGCCTTACTCAAAAAGGCAAAAAAGAGACCATGTTTGTATGTGGCTTTATTAACTCAATGATATGTGACACATATTAATGCCAAAATAACATGCAAAACAGGCCTTGAATGACACGTCGCCACTGCTGCCAAGTGCGTCTAAACTGAAATGCAACGCCTCAGCAATAGCGGTTCTGGTGGCATTTCGGAGATGCCCAAGCGCTGTGCCCACTTTAGAGTGGTGGATTTTGCTCAGTGGGGAACATTGTCACAGGGGCTTTTTGTTGAACAGGCAGCTGCTAACGTTAGCTTTCTATCCTCTATCCCTGTTGCTATCCTCGTCCTGCATTTCTGAATTAATTTGTCTCTATTTCTTTCTAAATAAGTGAGCTAGATTTTGTTTGAGTACTGCCATATGTCAATAACATAGCTATGTATGGGCTAGTAAATATCCTAAACCTAGCCAGCGAGATGGCAGGCTGCTGCTGGCTTGCTAATGTTCACTCAAATACGTATTTCCACATGAGATTGATGAAATTAGATTTTTATTCCACAAAGACTGTAATTGTGTCAATGTGATTTGACTATTGCAGAAACATTTTCACAGCCATTTCCATACTAAAAAGGGAAGTGACACATACAGCTTACCACGTAAAGTAGGCTACAGGAAATATGTTCCTCGATTGTGTGAGTCAGAAATGATGATCATGCTTTCGAGGCTTTCCGTCAGTCTTTGTGGTTTTTAAAATGTTCAGAAAACATCATTTTTATATATATTTTTTTACATGTATTTAATCCCTTGTTTTTGTCACTAAACAGGGGAGGGGGGTGGTTCTACTAAGCTATATGGAATTATATGGAATTGTTTTAAGAAGGTCATACCAAGGATAATTTTGCTATTTGATTTGGAATTTGGAATCAAAATAAATATGACAGATTCACCACATGGAACAACAGATTGTCCCCCCCAAAGAAAAATCAAAAGGAAGTTTATTACATTTACATTTACATTTAAGTCATTTAGCAGACGCTCTTATCCAGAGCGACTTACAAATTGGTGAATTCACCTTCTGACATCAGTGGAACAGCCACTTTACAATAGTGCATCTAAATCATTTAGGGGGGGGGGGGTGAGAAGGATTGGTTTATCCTATCCTAGGTATTCCTTGAAGAGGTGGGGTTTCAGGTGTCTCCGGAAGGTGGTGATTGACTCCGCTGTCCTGGCGTCGTGAGGGAGTTTGTTCCACCATTGGGGGGCCAGAGCAGCGAACAGTTTTGACTGGGCTGAGCGGGAACTGTACTTCCTCAGTGGTAGGGAGGCGAGCAGGCCAGAGGTGGATGAACGCAGTGCCCTTGTTTGGGTGTAGGGCCTGATCAGAGCCTGGAGGTACTGCGGCGCCGTTCCCCTCACAGCTCCGTAGGCAAGCACCATGGTCTTGTAGCGGATGCGAGCTTCAACTGGAAGCCAGTGGAGAGAGCGGAGGAGCGGGGTGACGTGAGAGAACTTGGGAAGGTTGAACACCAGACGGGCTGCGGCATTCTGGATGAGTTGTATGGGTTTAATGGCACAGGCAGGGAGCCCAGCCAACAGCGAGTTGCAGTAATCCAGACGGGAGATGACAAGTGCCTGGATTAGGACCTGCGCCGCTTCCTGTGTGAGGCAGGGGCGTACTCTGCGGATGTTGTAGAGCATGAACCTACAGGAACGGGCCACCGCCTTGATGTTAGTTGAGAACGACAGGGTGTTGTCCAGGATCACGCCAAGGTTCTTAGCGCTCTGGGAGGAGGAAACAATGGAGTTGTCAACCGTGATGGCGAGATCATGGAACGGGCAGTCCTTCCCCGGGAGGAAGAGCAGCTCTGTCTTACCGAGGTTCAGCTTGAGGTGGTGATCCGTCATCCACACTGATATGTCTGCCAGACATGCAGAGATGCGATTCGCCACCTGGTCATCAGAAGGGGGAAAGGAGAAGATTAATTGTGTGTCGTCTGCATAGCAATGATAGGAGAGACCATGTGAGGTTATGACAGAGCCAAGTGACTTGGTGTATAGCGAGAATAGGAGAGGGCCTAGAACAGAGCCCTGGGGGACACCAGTGGTGAGAGCACGTGGCGAGGAGACAGATTCTCGCCACGCCACCTGGTAGGAGCGACCTGTCAGGTAGGACGCAATCCACGCGTGGGCCGCACCGGAGAAGTGTCTGTCCTATATCTGAGAGAAAAGAAAAATCAGGAAACATTTTTATTTATTTTAACATGTATTTAACCCCTTATTTTGACACAAAACTGTCTCCATATATATACTTTCTTTCATTTTTTCAACTGGTACCGTGTGACCTACAGACAAATCTTGTCAGGCATGTGAGAAGTAAACATTATTTACTATTTTACACATGGAGTTGCTATACATAAGTTTAACCCATTGTATAAGAGATTTACCAAAGTTACAATAGTCCAGGCATTTAGATATAAATTCGTACTTTATCAATAGCCTTTTCAGAATTTGACGAAAAGGCCTTTTTTGTTTGATGTTTCATATTGTTCTATTGTTTCAAGTAATTGTTGTCTATTATCTCCATTGTATTGTCCATGTACTCAGGGTTTTCTAAAGCTAGTCAGCTTCAGTTAGCTTCACATTCCAGATCAGGCCTCATCCGTATTATGATGGTGGATATTGCTTATCCGCCTGCCGCTTATTCTAGTAGGCTTGTAACTAGCTAGTCGAACTTCGAACTCTTCACTGAGGCAATGCTGAAGCATTAATCCATGGTTGAGTCAGTGCCACATTTTTATTCGTGCCAAAATCAAAATGAAAGAAAAGGTATCTTGCAAATTCAGCCAGCTGTGGTGTGAAATACGCTTTTATAAGTTACTTCTTTATTTTATCACTTATTGTTAAACCCGTCTTTGGAGTGCTTTGGTGTGCTTGTCAATGCACAACCACAAGCACTTATTTTCCACTCGAATCAATCATGCGTGAAGTTTCAAATGAATTCTGTCATTACTAAATATGTAATGTGATAGGTATTTTAACCAAGGGAGTTTAACACAACAACACAAACATTTGATTAATAAAATGTTTAATCGGTCATCTTCCTCAAATGAAGGGGATGATGATGCAATCATTGCAAGAGGGTAGTAATCTGATTTACTTGGTCCTCAACTCGTGGCACACACACTTCATTTATGATAAATGGAGTTAGCCTGCTCCGGAGCAGAGTAGCTGTGAAGGAATCGTTGCCATAGAATTGTACCTGGCTAAAAGGTATGCCACTTTCATGGTACCGGTTATTCCGAGTTGAACTCAAAGTTGACCGAAGCTACCTCGGTAAGTTCTCAAACCTGATTCATGGTATAGGGCTCTGACCAACACAAGCCAAGTCCAGCTCGGCCCGACTGACAGTGAGCTCCAAAGGTATTGGGACAGTGACACGTTTTGTTGTTTTCGCTCTGTGCTCTAGCACTTTGGATTTGAAATGATGCAATGACTATTAATGCAGTTAAAGTACAGACTGTCAGTTTTAATGTGGGGGTATTTTCTTCCATATCGGGTGAACCATTTAGAAATTATAGCACTTTTTGTACACATAGAAATGAATGGTAAATAACGTATTGTGTCATGTTGGAGTCACTTTTATTGTAAATAAGAATATAATATGTTACAGATGCACAGATTTCATACCTTCACCATTACAATAACAGGGAAGGTTAGCATTTTTGGGGGGTGTGATATTTGTGCATTTTAACTTTCTCATTCCTCATTATTCACGATTCATTCAGGATTATGCGTAATCATGATAGTATCCATATTAACCCTCCTGCTGTGTTCCGGTCAAATTGGGCAACCAAATTGGACCGAGTTTTCTCTCTGAAAAATGTAGTTAATTTAATCAGATTATCTTAAGGTTCCATGACTTTGTCCACACAGGGCATCTGAACACACAAAATACATTTTGATGATTTTCATTACATTTTGGGTGTTTTATTTACATTTTTGTACACCTGTGAGGTTCCCTGTCAAAAAATGACCGGTCATCAGAAATGAATGTGTGAGACTAGAATTAGTGTATAAAATTGAGTTCAGGCACATGCCCATTCATCAGATGGACACACTTCCTCTCCCAGACCCACATGCATGTTTGTTTTAACACACACACACACACACGCACGCGCGCACACACACACACACACACACACACACACACACACACACACACACACACACACACACACACACACACACACACACACACACACACTTCACCCCCTTCTTGGCACCCATGACAATGCCACACAGGAACCTTTCCCAACAGAATCCACACCTGTTGGCATTCTCACAAACAACCACAACATTGTTTCTATAATATATAGAACTTTTCTCGCAGCTCTGGTATGGAAAGATTTTTTGGGTACTTGTTCACAATTAATTCTGTGGCAGCACAATGACCAAACGATATACTGAATGTGAGGCTCCTGATCATATCTTTGATCATATCACTGGTGAGGAGGAGAGAGTCCTTGTTAAATTTTGACACAAAGTAGTCTGTGATAAATAGCACAATATGTTTCATCTGAGTATTTGTTATAGTCAAAATAATCCATACATTATGCCTTTTTTTACTCAAAGACGAGTTGTATGAGCTCAGGTCAATGAGGCCTACAGGCCATGAATAGCAAATGGAAGATCAAAACGTGTAATGTTCACAACTTAAGTAGATAAAAATATCTAACACAACATTAGGTGATAATATATGTATTATTATGGATTTATAATCAGCTATAATGGGGCGGTCATTTTAGACCAGGAACACAAAATGAATTAACATGAAACAAACACAACAGGAGGGTTAATATAGAAGTCTTTAGAAACATATTCTATTCTTATTTACAATAAAAGTGACTTCAAAATGACACCTTACGTTATTCACCATTCACTTCTATTGGGCACAAAATAATCTGAAATAAAACCAAAACAAACAGCAAATGCATCCAACAAATTTGTAGAATCTCAAGCTTGATGTTGTCATTGTGCGCCATGAATATAGGACCAAATATTACACATTTTACTACTTTAATACAAATAAGTGAATTCGTCCCAATACTTTTGGTCCCCTAAAATGAGAGGGACTATGCACAGAAATTGCTATAATTTCTACACGATTCACTCGATATGGATAAAAATAACAAGATCCTAAATCAAGGAGCTAACCCCAATGACAACACTCATTTGACCTCCTTTGGATTTGTGTCACACATTTGTCTGGTTGTCTCCTTCTATGACCATGGTAAAACACCTGAACTGCTGTTGGAGATGTAGATACACACTCGGGAATGACAGCGTTGGTGAACAGGCAAGGTCACAACCAATAACCAACAAATAAAAGGGAGATCAGCCTCAGCACTATAAGTCTGGAGAAACTCTAACCATATCACTTTATATTCTGTGTATTTGGACGTGCACATTAGCACAGTAAAAAACTAAAATAACAATAAAAAATACAAAAAACACTGTAGCTGTCAAGCTTTTACCCTGTTTGAGTTTCTCACTCTATGCACACACACACACACACACACACACACAGTTTGAAAGTGATTTTTCAATTTTTCAGGGATGTTGGTAAACCTGTCATCCTCACAGAGAGAAAAGCCAACTTATTTATTTATTTGACTTCAGAGTAATTAGAGTCGTTACCGTGGTGCCTCGCCGTGACAACCCTTTCTAGAATCAAGTGTCAGAGTGCGGAAGAGTTAAGGCATGCCAGGAGGAAACGGTAGAGGGAAATTAAATAGGTGAGCACTGTTTTTTCTCCTCTTCTAATCTTTAAGCAAATTAAATAGGCGAGCACAGTTTTTTCCTTCTGTCTTCCACATCTCCCCTTCTCTCTTTTCTCTCTTGAATATGGCAGAAAGGAAAAGCATTGTGGAACAGCTAGGAATACATTTAGATAGCACGGAAATCGTTTCCTGTCAGGGCTTCCATACATGTTGGTCCCCAGGAATTTTTCAATATGACTCACTGTGTAAAAGTGAAGACTGTACAGGGAAAACACCAGAGCCAACAATCCAATTGAAGGTATTTCTTTCCATTTCCGGCTATTTGGCGAAGACGAGAAAATATTCATTCCTCCTGAAAGGCTTCAGAGGAAATATGTTGATACTGTTGCCTCTTTTCTTTTACCCTAAATAATTGAACAGAGAGAGGAAGGCCTCTGCAGGGTTCATATTGAGTTTTACAGTTTCCACACATCTGTTTCACCCGCTCGTCTCCGCACGCCCGCACGCACACACACACGCACGCACGCACACGCGCACGCACACACACACACGCACACACACACACACACACACACACACACACACACACACACACACACACACACACACACACACACACACACACACACACACACACACACACACCTCTGCATAGAGTAGGTGACAAAGAGCCTGTCTGTGCTTCAACTGCTTTGAGCTTTTTGACAAGGCGTAAAAGATAAAGACTAGCATACAGGTACAACATGGTCAGACTCCGCAGGGTCTCACCAACAGTAACACTCCTCCTCCACCACTAGACACCCACCACCCCAGAGCCCTGACAGGAGAGAAATGACATATTAAAAACAAGAGGACGGGAACAAAAACAACTTCCCCCTCTAAAACATACTGTTCTACATCTCCCTCACACGACAGCTTCAGGGACAGTTTATGTGAGAGAGACAAAGACTCTTTGACACTGTCAGCTTGTCACTGATGCAGCGGATGGTAGAGCATTACAGTCGTAGCTACAGCAAAGCCATACACCCTTCCATCCCGCACCACTTGTGTGTTCTGCACTGTCTTGGGCGCCTTGTGAAAGCGTGTGAGTTGACTCACTCTTTTGTGCGACTGACTGAATGTCTGGAGGGTCTTATGATAATGAGTGCCAGAGCTAGGCGGTAGGCCCACTAAAATAGTTCAATAATACATGAAACAGTGCAGCTACTGGTTGATTCACACATAAAATTGTGAGGAGAAGAAGAGCGGAAGATGTTACTGCCATTTTAAGAGAGCAAAGTCGAGCTGTTAAATGCATACACTATCCTAAACACAGGAAAAAACCACGTGAAAGCTAGAAGCAGACCTGTTTTCTGGGGCGAAGGGGAACAATGTAGGGGTAATTAAGAGAGTCAAGTGTAAAGATTTAATCGTCTGGGTTGTTGATTATCCTGATTACCATTATTAAGTAGCTTCTAAAGAAACATGACTGGGAGCCATATACTGTATGCAGGGGTTGATTTATTAAACTGTTTGTTGGAGCACAAGAGATACAGTGGTAGAGGTATTAGCTTAGTTATACTGTAGAGTAAGAAAGAGATATACAGTACATTTGTACAGAATAGGAGGGTTCCCCAAAAGATGTGCAGCTAACAGGGTTTTGCTTGATTTGCTGATGGTTCCTGTAGGTTCATGCTCTACAACATCCGCAGAGTACGACCCTGCCTCACACAGGAAGCGGCGCAGGTCCTAATCCAGGCACTTGTCATCTCCCGTCTGGATTACTGCAACTCGCTGTTGGCTGGGCTCCCTGCCTGTGCCATTAAACCCCTACAACTCATCCAGAACGCCGCAGCCCGTCTGGTGTTCAACCTTCTCAAGTTCTCTCACGTCACCCCGCTCCTCCGCTCTCTCCACTGGCTTCCAGTTGAAGCTCGCATCCGCTACAAGACCATGGTGCTTGCCTACGGAGCTGTGAGGGGAACGGCACCGCAGTACCTCCAGGCTCTGATCAGGCCCTACACCCAAACAAGGGCACTGCGTTCATCCACCTCTGGCCTGCTCGCCTCCCTACCACTGAGGAAGTACAGTTCCCGCTCAGCCCAGTCAAAACTGTTCGCTGCTCTGGCCCCCAATGGTGGAACAAACTCCCTCACGACGCCAGGACAGCGGAGTCAATCACCACCTTCCGGAGACACCTGAAACCCCAGCTCTTCAAGGAATACCTAGGATAGGATAAAGTAATCCTTCTCACCCCCCCTTAAATGATTTAGATGCACTATTGTAAAGTGGCTGTTCCACTGGATGTCAGAAGGTGAATTCACCAATTTGTAAGTCGCTCTGGATAAGAGCGTCTGCTAAATGACTTAAATGTAATGTAAATGGTTGATCGCTACAGCTTGCTAGATATCAACAGCCAGCATAGAATTTGCATAATTCATATTTCAGATTCCCCAACTTTATGCACACTCTGTTCACCGAGTTCCTCCCATTAAAAATAAATGGGCTCTGCCATTTTATCAGACCCATCACACCCAGTGGACATGGGTCATCACGTGGAACTTTGTCTTGCCATGACCAAGAACAAGACCTATTGTAGAACAGCAAAGTGCTTCAGTTGGTGAATTTCACGCACAGAAGACTTACTGTCAAACATCAATCCAGTTTTATTCGTGTAACTCCCATTGCTGCAGTGTGGATAAAGAAGGTACCACATCAGCTAGGAGGCTTTCAGGAGTCTCATTCCAGTACAGTACAGTACTGACAGTGATTCACTCTGGCTTAATGAACTGTGTGTGAACATATTTACTAAGGCTATGGTAATTTAACACACATATACCATTATATGAACTAACCTTTACGTTATCTTGCCCTCCAACCATTTTGAGAATTACTGATCAATAAATATCAACCATATTTGGAACAGCCATTTCAGGTCTGCAGACAGCTTTTGTTACACATGACACAAATTCTACCCCAATATTTCCATGGGATTCCCCGAAGTCCATAAGAATTTGAGACAGCATAGAAACTCATGGTGTATATTGTGTTGTGTAGAAGCAGCTAAAGTCTGTTCTGCAGACCAGGGCTGGATCTCCTCAAATAATTGCAGCACTAAGATCATCTGTCATTTATTTAGTTTCAGTGGAATTATGATCTTAGTGCTATAATGCTTTTGGGAAACCCAGTCCTGACCAAAGAAAGGTAGCCCACTTTGTAATTTTAAAAAGTTTAGAGAAAATATTTTGAGTCTCATTTTTTGTGGAAGGATTAGCACACATTCAGGATCACTGATGATGAAATGTTTAAGCACAAATCCTATGAAGCTCTCCAATTTGATTATCATAAAGACAATCGCATCAGCAAGCTGGTCAGTCCCCTTCTGCCCTTTAGAAAAAACACAGGCTTCCTTTTTTCCCCTGATTGTAGTAGTCAGGGTGTGAGCAGTACCCCCCAGTTTGAGGTTAGAGCTCAGGTACCTGGCTCTCTCTCCCATCCACCACCCACCCCCAGGCTGCAGACTGACTCTTCAAAGAGATGTTACCCACCATGGACTAGTTGGTTAGAAAAAAATATGAAATATTGATTAAAAAAAGACAGAGAGATCTAGGCTTGGGCGGTATACCAATATACCGTATACCGGGGTATTTGGAAATAGCCACGGGATGGTTTTTCAATTCCGCCAATACCGTCAGAACTATTTCTTTGAAGTTTTGTTTATACATTATTTTTAATTAGCTACTTTTGGGGTAAATAGCTGCAGTCAACTTGTGCAATATGTTAGGAGATATAGAAGATTGCGTGCTTCATTTCACCTGTCAATTAATTTTTCATTATGAAGCTTACCAGATGTCCCCAGTCACGTGGTGTTTGTTTACAAGCAACAATGACGAGAGATCGAAGCCTTGTTAGTCACTCACTGTTGTGCAGCTCGTGCCAGGTTATCTAGATACAGTTTGGAATTCACAACTAAATGTTTGCCAGCTGGATATCTTACAAATATCAAGTTAACTGTCTGAAATGTGATAAAAGCTCTGCAGTTGTGCACTTGGTTTGCTAATTTAGTAGCTAGTTAGCTATCTAGCTATGTGGTTAGCTAATTTCAAAATCAAGTTTCGCTTGGTAACTGCAGAGAATCCCCTCCTAGTCTAATATTTGTTTTGTGGACGTAGCATGCTATGAGTAGCATTTTTTAATTACTTGTATACTTTATGAGCTGGGATATCTGTCCTGCAAATACTTTAGGTTAAAAACTGTATAAAATGTCCGCAATGCGCTAGTTAGCATTTCGTGAGCATTCTCCATCGAATTTTACATGTACTTATTAGCATTGCTAACCTTTGGATCACAAAGGTTCAGTGGGGTTTGAAAATAGTGGCCCTTGTGTTCAGTGCCGGTATTACCAAATATCCAGGTATGGCACAAGGTCGGTATGAAGGTTTGACAATCTGGAAACCGCCCAAGCCTACATCTTTATTTCAAGAAGCATAGTAGTTGTAAAAAGCTCCAATGGGTCAATTGGGACATTCTGTGTCAGTTAATGCTGAAACAAAAAGCTGAGGAGCTGTCCAGGTGATGTGTCTCGTACCATTTGTGAACTATATAATCCGACAAGACGTGTGAGTCTTAAGACTAACGAAATCAAAGTACATGGCATAATTTGACAGGCTTTCATTTGCTGGTGTTGAACTTTTGTGACATTGTTTCAAAATGTTTGCAGTCCACTAAGCCAAGGAAATTAAGTTTACCATAGTAGTCAAACCTGGCTCTCATCTGAATATTTATTTTGTCCAGTATTTTGTTGTAGATTCGCCTCCTCTCTACTCAATTTGGCTGTTAACTACGAGTTTCGCTTTCTGCCATCGTTCCATTGCTTTCACTATGTCGCTGATGATACGGGTGCGGCAGAAACCAATATACATTTTCTCCAAAGAACACAGAAGAGCGTGTCAGTTTCATTGAAAATTCCATCATAGGCAATGAGCAAAAAGCAAACACAGTTGCCGTTCTTAACTATTTGTTTTTTCAGCAAAATCATGTAATAGTTCGACATACATTTGAAGTCTGAAGTTTACATACACCTAGGTTTACATACAACACTTCACACATTTCTTGTTAACAAACTCAAGTTTTGGCAAGTTGTTTAGGACATCTACTTTGTGCATGACACAAGTCATTTTTCCAAAAACTGTTTACAGACAGATTATTTCACTTACAATTCACATTATCACAATTCCAGTGGGTCAGAAGTTTACATAGACTAAGTTGACTGCGCCTTTAAACAGCTTGGAAAATTCCAGAAAATTATTTCATGACTTTAGAAGCTTCTGACCGGCTAATTGATATCATTTGAGTCAATTGGAGGAGTACATGTGGATGTATTTCAAGGTATACCTTCGAACTCAGTGCCTCTTCGCTTGACATCATGGGAAAATCAAAAGAAATCAGCCAAAAATTGTTGTCCTCCACAAGTCTGGTTCATCCTTGGGAGCAATTTCCAAATGCCTGAAGGTACCACGTTCATCTGTACAAACAATAGTACGCAAGTAAAACACCATGGGACCACGCAGCCATAATACCGCTCAGGAAGGAGACGCATTTTGTCTTCTAGAGATGAACATACTTTGGTGCAAAAATTGCAAATCAATCCCAGAACAACAGCAAAGGACCCTGTGAAGATGCTGGAGAAAACAGGTACAAAAGTATCTATATCCACAGTAAAACAAGTCCTATATCAACATAACCTGAAAGCCCGCTCAGCAGGGAAGAAGCCACTTTTCCATAACCACCATAAACAATCCAGACTAACTGCACATGAGGACAAATATTGTACTTTTTGGATAAATGTTCCCTGGTCTGATGAAACCAAAATAGAACTGTTTGGCCATAGAGACCGTCGTTATGTTTGTAGGAAAAAGGCTGAACCTTGCAAGCCGGAGAACACCATCCCAATCGTGAAGCACGGTGGTGGAAGCATCATGTTGTGGGGGTGCTTTGCTGTAGGAGGGTCTGGTGCACTTCACAAAATAGATGGTATCATGACGAGGGAAAATTATGTGGATATATTAAAGCAACATCTCAAGACATCAGTCAGAACGTTAAAGCTTGGTTGCAAATGGGTCTTCCAAATGGACAATGACCCCAAGCATACTTCCAAAGTTGTGTCAAAATGGCTTAAGGACAACAAAGTCAAGGTATTGGAGTGGCCATCACAAAGCCCTGAACTCAAGCCTATAGAACATGTGTGTGCAGAAGTGAAAAAGCGTGTGTGAGCAAGGAGGTCTACAAACCTGACTCCGTTACACCAGCTTTGTCAGGAGGAATGGGCCAAAATTCACCCAATTTATTGTGTGAAGTTTGTGGAAGGCTACACGAAACGTTTGACCCAAGTTTACTAATACTAATTAATACTAATTATAATTGAGTGTATGTAAACTTCTTACCCATTGGGAATGTGATGAATGAAATAAAAGCTATTATTCTCACTTTCACGTTATTAACTGACCTAAGTTAGGAAATTTTTACTAGGATTAAATGTCTGGAATTGTGCAAAACTGAGTTTAAATGTACTTGGCTCAGGTGTATGTAAACTTTAACTGTAGTTGCCCTTGGTCTTGTTTGATGAGTTTTCACTCTCATTGTTGCCATGAAATGCCAACTCCTGTTGACCTAGGTAGCATGATTGAGCATTAATTAGCTAGGTCTTACAAAATCTCAGGGTTACCCTTTACCTTTGCATTGTGCATGCTGATGTTCAATCTCCGTTGTTCATTCAATGTCAGATCTATCTCTGAGCTGTCAAATGTTTTAAGAGCTATCTGACTTTGGATGTGAGACAGATTTATCATGCTGGTTGAGTGCTATCGGCAAGTTGTTCAAGTCGCAGTAATCTGCTCTTGTCCACACACGGTCCCTAAACTCAGATGTTGGTCTTCCATCCCTTATCACCCCCTGTTTTGCTAGAAAATCCAACTTTGAAAACTGTTTCAGATGCAATATGTTAGCCATCTTGATCAGCTTTCTTTGACTAGCAGTGAAATGAATGTAACCAGAATATGACACGTGACGTTCATAGGCAAGAGCTAGCTATGCCTGTCCTCCTGCCTATACCATTACTTTTTTTCACACCAAACCCCATCCCACCAGGAGCCATGGATTACAGGCAACATCCGTACTGTGCTAAAGGCTATAGCTGCTGCATTCAAGGATCGGGACACTAATCTGAATGCTTATAAGAAATCCCACTAGGCCGTCCGATGGACCATCAAACAGGCAAAGCATCAATACATGACTAAGATCGAATCCTACTACACCAGCTCTGATGCTCGTCGGATGTGGCAGGGCTTGCAAACTATCACAGACTACAAAGGGAAACCCAGCCGCGTGCTGTCCAGTGTCGTGAGCCTACCATACAAGCTAAATACTTTCTATGCTCACAACTAAGCAAACAACACTGAACCATGCATAAGCGCATCAGCTGTTTAATTATGTCTTATTATTTATTTCACCTTTATTTAACCAGGTAGTCTAGTTGAGAACAAGTTCTCATTTATAACTGTGACCTGGCCAAGATAAAGCAAAGCAGTTCGACACATACAAAAACGCAGAGTTACACATGGAATAAACAAACACAGCCATAATACAGTAGAAAAAAAGTATATATACAGTGTGTGCAAATGAGGTAAGATAACGGAGGTAAGGCAATAAATTAGGCCATATTGGCGAGGTACTTATGATATAGCAATTAAACACTGGAGTGATAGATGTGCAGAAGATGAATGTGCAAGTAGAGATACTGGGGTGCAAAGGAGCAAAATAAATAAATAAATACAATATGGGGATGAGGTAGTTGGATGGACTATTTACAGGTGGGCTATGTACAGGTGCAATGATCTATGAGCTGTTCTGACAGCAGGTGCTTGAAGTTAGTGAGGGAGATAAGAGTCTCCAGCATCAGCGATTTTTGCAGTTCGTACCAGTCATTGGGAGCAGAGAACTGGAACGGAAAGGCGGCCAAAGGAGGAATTGGCTTTGGAAGTGACCAGTGAAATTTACCTGCTGGAGCGCGTGCTGCTATGGTGACCAGTGAACTGAGATAAGGCGGGTCTTTACCTAGCAAAGACTTGTAGATGACCTGGAAACAATGGGTTTGGCAACGAGTTTGAAGCGAGGGCCAGCCAACGAGAGCATACAGGTCGCAGTGGTGGGTAGTATATGGGCTTTGGTGACAAAACGGATTGCACTGTGATAGACTGCATCTAAATTGTTCAGTAGAGTGTTGGAGGCTATTTTGTAAATGACATCGCCAAAGTCGAGGATCGGTAGGATAGTCAGTTTTACCACCCTGCATACCACTGCTGGCTTGCTTCTGAAGCTAAGCAGGGTTGGTCCTGGTCAGTTCCTGGATGGGAGACCAGATGCTGCTGGAATTGCTGTTGGAAGGCCAGTAGGAGGCACTCTTTCCTCTGGTCTAAAGAAATAAAATACAATTATCCCTATGCTCTAGGCCAGTGATTGGGGACACTGCCCTGCGTAGAGTGCTGTCTTTCGGATAGGACTTTAAATGGGTGTCCTAAATCTCTGAGGTCATTAAAGATCCCATGGCACTAATCGTAAGAGTAGGGGTGTTAACCCCGTGTCCTGGCTAAATTCCCAATCTGGCCCTCAAACCATCATGGTCACTGAATAATCCCCGGTTTCCAATTGGCTCATTCATCCCCCTCATCTCCCCTGTAACTATTCCCCAGGTTGTTGCTGCAAATGAGAAAGTGTTCTTGGTCTATTTACTTGGTAAAATAACAGATAAACAAAGTGATGTTGGACAGGCGGGCAGTGATCGGTTGAAGAGCATGCATTTAGTTTTACTTTCATTTAAGAGCCGTTTGAGGCCACGGAAGGAGAGTTGTATGGCATTAAAGCTCATCGGGAGGGTAGTTAACACAGTGTCCAAAGAAGCACCAGAGGTATACAGAATGGTGTCGTATGCATGGAGGTGGATCAGAGAAGCACAAGCAGAAAGAGCGACATCATTGATGTATACAGAGAAGATAGTCGGCCCGAGAATTGGACTCTGTGGCACAACATAGAGACTGCCAGAGGTCCGGACAACAGGCCCTCCGATTTGACACACTGAACTCTATCAAAGAAGTAGTTGGTGAACCAGGCGAGGCACTCATTTGAGAAACCAAGGCTTTTGAGTCTACCGATAAGAATGTGGTGATTGACAGAGTCGAAAGCCTTTGCCAGATCGATGAATATGGCTGCACAGTTTTGTCTCTTATCAATGACAATTATGATATCGTTTTGGACCTTGAGCGTGGCTGAGGTGCACCAATGACCAGCTCGGAAGCCAGATTGCATAGCGGATAAGGTACGGTGGGATTCGAAATGGTCGGGGATCTGTTTGTTAACTTGGCTTTCGAAGACCTTAGAAAGTCCGGGCAGGATAAATATAGGTCTATCGCAGTTTGGGTGTAGAGTGTCTCCCCCTTTGAAGAAGGGGATGACCACGGCAGCTTTCCAATTTTTTGTGAAATGGACGACTGTTATGGACGACTGTGTGTTCACGCTCTACGTAGCCGATGTAAGACCTTTAAACAGATTACCATTCACAAGGCCGCAGGGCCAGAAGGATTACCAGGATGTGTACTCAGAGGATGCGCTGTCCATCTGGCAAGTGTCTTCACTGACATGTTCAACCTCTCTCTGACCGAATCGGTAATACCTACATGTTTCAAACTGGTCCCTGTTCTTGGTGTTCCTGTGGCCAAGAACGCCGAGGTAGCCTGTCTAAATTATTATTGCCCCGGAGCACTCACATCTGTAGCCATTAAATGCTTTGAATGGCTGGTCATGACTCACATCGACACAATCATCCCCGACACCCTGGTCCCACTCCAATTCACATACCACCCCAACAGATCCACAGATGACGCAATCTCCATTGCACTCCATACTGCCCTTTCTCAACGGGACAAAATAAACACCTACATGAGAATGCTGTTTTTTGACTACAGCTCAGGATTCCACAACATTTTGTCCTCCAAGCTCCAACCTCACTATCCTAAGGACGCTGGGATTAAACACCTCCCTTTGCATCTGGATCCTGGACTTCCTGACAGGCCGCCTCCAGGTGGGTAAGCAACAACACAACCGCCATGCTGACCCTCAACACGGGGGCTGAGGGGTGCGTGCTTAGTCCCCTGCTGTACTCCATGTTCACCCACAACTGGTGGCCGCACGACTCCAATACCATCATTAGTTTGCTGACGACATTACAGTGGTAGGCCTGATCACTGACGACGATGAGACAGCCTAGAAGGAGGAGGTCAGAGACCTGGCACTGTGGTGCGAGAACAACAACCTCTTCCTTTATGTCAGCAAGACAAAGAAGCTGATTGTGGACTACAGGAAATGGATGGCCGAGCACATCCCCATTGACATCACAAGAGCTGTAGTGAAGCGGGTCCAGAGCTTCAAGTTCCTCGTTATCAACATCACTAAGTACCTTTCATGGTCCAAACACACCAACACAATCATGAACAGGTTACGACAACACCTCTTCCCCCCTAGCAGGCAGAAAATATTTGGCATGGGCCCTCAGATCTTCAAAAGGTTCTACAGCTTGACTGGATGCATCACCGCTTGGTATGGCAACTGCTTGGTATCCGAACACAAGGCATTACAGAGGGTAGTGCGTACGGCCCAGTACATCAACGCGGCAAAGCTTCCTGCCATCTAGGTCCTCTATACCAGGCATTCAGAGGAAGGCCCTAAAATTGTCAAAAACTCCAGCCACCCAAGTCATAAACTGTTCTCTCTGCTACCACACTGTAAGAGGTACCGGTGCGTTAAGTCTGCGATCAAAAGGCTCCTGAACAGCTTCTACCCCCAAGCCATAAGTCTGTTGAACAGTTCATCAAATGGCTACCTAACTATTTGCAATGACCTCCTTTTTTTACAGCACTGACATCTACCCACACACTAACAAACACTACACTCACACACACAAAACACATGAAAATACATATTTATGCCACACGCACACACACAATCACACACGCAGACACACTTTCACATACGCTCCTGCTACTCTGTTTATTATATATCCCTATTGCCTAGTCACTTTTTCTCCTACCTAAATGTACATCGGTCACCACCGATAAATCCATGATTATCGAAAACTTCAACAAGCATTTCTCAACGGCTGGCCATGCCTTCCGCCTGGCTACTCCAACCTCGGCCAACAGCTCCGCCCCCCCCCGCAGCTACTCGCCCAAGCCTCTCCAGGTTCTCCTTTACCCAAATCCAGATAGCAGATGTTCTGAAAGAGCTGCAAAACCTTGACCCGTACAAATCAGCTGGAGCTTGACAATCTGTACCCTCTATTTCTGAAACTATCCGCCGCCATTGTCGCAACCCTATTACCAGCCTGTTCAACCTCTCTTTCATATCGTCTGAGATCCCCAAGGATTGGAAAGCTCCAGCAGTCATCCCCCTCTTCTTATCGGCAGACTCAGTAGCCTCGGTTTTTCTGATGACTGCCTTGCCTGGTTCACCAACTACTTTGCAGCAGAGTTCAGTGCGTCAAATCAGAGGGCATGCTGTCCGGTCCTCTGGCAGTCTCTATGGGGGTGCCACAGGGTTCAATTCTCGGGCCGACTCTTTTCTCTGTATATATCAATGATGTTGCTCTTGCTGCGGGCGATTCCCTGATCCACCTCTATGCAGACGACACCATTCTATATACTTCCGGCCCGTCCTTGGACACTGTGCTATCTAACCTCCAAACAAGCTTCAATGCCATACAACACTCCTTCCGTGGCCTCCAACTGCTCTTAAACGCTAGTAAAACCAAATGCATGCTTTTCAACCGTTCACTGCCTACACCCGCACGCCTGACTAGCATCACCACCCTGGATGGTTCCAACCTTGAATATGTGGACATCTATAAGTACCTAGGTGTCTGGCTAGACTGTAAACTCTCCTTCCAGACTCATATCAAACATCTCCAATCGAAAATCAAATCTAGAGTCGGCTTTCTATTCCGCAACAAAGCCTCCTTCACTCACGCCGCCAAACTTACTCTAGTAAAACTGACTATCCTACCGATCCTCGACTTCGGCGATGTCATTTACAAAATTGCTTCCAACACTCTACTCAGCAAACTGGATGCAGTTTATCACAGTGCCATCCGTTTTGTCACTAAAGCACCTTATACCACCCACCACTGCAACCTGTATGCTCTAGTCGGCTGGCCCTCGCTACATATTCGTTGCCAGACCCACTGGCTCCAGGTCATCTACAAGTCCATGCAAGGTAAAGCTCCGCCTTATCTCAGTTCATTGGTCACGATGGCAACACCCACCCGTAGCACGCGCTCCAGCAGGTGTATCTCACTGATCATCCCTAAAGCCAACACCTCATTTGGCCGCCTTTCGTTCCAGTACTCTGCTGCCTGTGACTGGAACGAATTGCAAAAATCCCTGAAGTTGGAGACTTTTATCTCCCTCACCAACTTCAAACATGTGCTATCTGAGCAGCTAACCGATCGCTGCAGCTGTACATAGTCTATTGGTAAATAGCCCACCCTTTTTTACCTACCTCATCCCCATACTGTTTTTATTTATTTACTTTTCTGGTCTTTTGCACACCAATATCTCTACCTGTACATGACCATCTGATCATTTATCACTCCAGTGTTAATCTGCAAAATTGTAATTATTCGCCTACCTCCTCACGCCTTTTGCACACAATGTATATAGACTCCCTTTTTTTCTACTGTGTTATTGACTTGTTATTGTTTACTCCATGTGTAACTCTGTGTTGTCTGTTTACACTGCTATGCTTTATCTTGGCCAGGTCGCAGTTGCAAATGAGAACTTGTTCTCAACTAGCCTACCTGGTTAAATAAAGGTGAAATAAAAAAATAATAAAAAATAAAAAAACATTACTTCAATTACCTCAACTACCTTGTACCCTTACACATTGACCGGTTCTCCTTGTTTATAGCCTCATTATTGTTATTTTATTGTGTCACCATTTCCTTTTTTTTCTTCTTATTTGCTAATATTTTCTTACATTTTAACTCTGCATAGTTGGGAATGGGCTCGTAAGTAAGCATTTCACGGCAAAATCTACACCTGTTGTATTCGGCGCATGTGACAAATACAATTTGATTTGCATTTACTATTTCAGTGCAATGAAAATTAATGGGACCTATTGACAGATGAAAGGAAGCAAAGCTCTCTGCCTGCCTTTCGGCGTCCATTAGCTGATAGTAGTTTAAGGTAGAAACACGCATGCGCAAGTCATGTCAGTGCCATGCATTGAGTTTGAAGGGCAGAAGAAAGGCACACAGCAAGGCTGCCTTTCCCCTGGCCTCCTTGCACATTTTGTATCAGAACACTGCAAATTTGGGAAGACCTAGGTCAGAAATCTGATTTTATCATGCAGAAAAAACATTAAGATGTCAAAATGATTATTTATTTTTCATTACAGTTCTTTTTTTCATTCATTTTCACCTCTATCCTGGCTGCACGTCACAAATGTGAAGGGTGTTGTAATGTATTAGTTAATACATTACACATATATTATGTCAATGGACATTTTTCCATTCAATTCACTTCTGGGGCTTTTTTTCCAGACCCTACCTATAAACTGTAAATATTCTGAACACTATGGGTGTGTGTGTGTGTGGCTTAATAGTGGACACAGAGTAATAAAATGATTATAGCATTTGGTCATTGGTTTGTCACTGTGGCAATATACACAAGAGTAATCAGCCAGGAACTGAGAAGTGCTCTGCCTATCATTTTACCTCTGCGCTCCTGTGTCCTACCCCTCAATTTCCTGTGTCTATTTTCCTATTGCTCCAATTCATCAGACACAGAGTTCTGGCATGCTAGACAGATTGTCAGGATTGAGGATTCAATCACTGTGTCTTGACTTGACGATTGGCCTCACACTGATTATATATACAGTTATTATGCACAACATGCGCATTAATCTTTTAGATAAGCCTTCAAATTAACCTACACTTCCCTGTTTTACAAAGCCCCTGATGCTGAGAGAGCTTGTTGAGAGAAAGCTTGGGTGTAATTCATGTATTTTGAGTGCCCTCTTTTGGCCAGTAGTGGTATTACAGTTGGTGTAGACATTTTTGGGGTGCTCTGTTACAACTGGTTCGAGGAAGATGTAGGCCTGTCTAGTGAGTTTGCTAAATGGAAATATGGTGCATGTGGTATAATGAAGATTAAGATGGCTTAACTTGACATTTCCACAGTATAAATGCTTTATACTCATTGTACAGTGTACTGTGGGACCTTTACTTCTCTAACCCAGTGAAATGGTGCAAAATATTCAATTCAGTAGATAATATATAGTAAATTCCAACATGTCTATGGTTATAATGAAGCTAATTGTAAGAAGAGGAAGAAAGCCAGCGCCAAGATTGACATTTTCAAAATGCTGGAGTCCTTGAGCTTTTTATTCTGCAAATGTATTTGTTGTTGGGGATTACTAGCCTTGTGTACCAGGCTACAACCCATTATGTATTAACTGGTTGAACATTGCTTCAAGATAATTTGTCAACATATTGTGACATGGAATCTACATGGAAAGTACAGTGGGGCCATACTTGCAAACATTAGAAACAGTTGCTCTGGCTCAAAATCGTCGATATACTTGCACGTGATAGAACGTTACATTGTAGCTGGTCCCATCAGATAACCCGGCACATGATAGCCCGATACAAACCTCACCAGATGACAATGATTCTTTCCTGGAACAAGTTCTGCATCAACCAATTAAAAATGTTGACGTAAAAGGAAGTGAACAAACACTTTTCCATAATTATTTGAAAGAAGTTTATCACAAGGACTCGAACCCACGATAGCGATCATCCACACTGGAGGCTAGTTTATCATTCTACAGTTCACTTGTCAATTGACCAACCAACACATCCTATTGCACACTGTAGTCCTAGTAATAAGGTAGTAACACAACCATTCAGTGCTTTCAGTGTGTGTTCATTGACATAGTGACAACTGCAATGACAGATTCTAAAAATGTGTATTTAAATGTAACAATTGAACAGCAAACAGCGTTTAGTCTGCACATCTTTTACATCATGTCATTGCTTGCCTTGAAGCTCAAGTGGTTTGCAAGTGATTTCTATCTTTCTAATTGTTGTCAATTCCTTTGGATCTTCTTTGTCACTATGCTCGTCTCTCTGTATGTCCTTTGCAACTATCCAAAATGCATCAGTGCTACAATGTTATCATAACCAGCAAAATTGATCACACCAATGCTCATTTTCTCCTCAACTTTCCACAAGAGTTAATTTGGCTTATGTTGCAGGTAGGCCTGTTTTTCATCTAGCAATTAGCAAGAGCAAACCTGCTTCTTTCCTCGAATAGGCTATTAGCTCTATTTCACGCTGGTATAAAGTATATGTGGAGACAGGCGCAGGAATACACAATAGGGGTTTTTAATACACCCAAAATAAACAAGTATGCAAAAACACTGGGTTGAAGCCAAACAAAAGAGCGAGGGTAAACCTCATTGACCGACACGGGACGATACACGTATTACACAATATATATATGTACCACGCAGCATAAGAGCTGCACCAACGCATAGGTACTTACACCAGCAACAGACATGGGAACAATAACCGACAACGACAGAGGGAACAGAGGGCATATATACAACATACTAATCAGTGGAAATGGGAACCAGGTGTGTCTAATCAGACAAGACAGTCTGGGGTTGATGATTATGAATCCCGTTCAGTGGAGCCTAGAAAGCCTTTGACGTTGATCTCCGGAATTGGTGAACAGAATGAGCATCAGTACCGGGGGGGATCTGTGACCGTACCCCCCCCCCCCCCCCCGGTGCGGGATGACACCAGCCTTGGGGGGCACGGTGCGGGTCGGTCTAGATGCTGATGGTGAAAATCCCTGGTCAGCGAAGCATCCAGGATGTCCACCGCAAGAACCCAGCAACGCTCCTCTGGGCCATACCCCTCCCAGTCGATGAGGTACTGGAGACCCCCCCGATGCCTTGAATCCAGGTCCTGCTGGACCGAGTATGCGGGACCTTTCTCAATGTCCAGAGGAGGTGGTGGGGCGTCACTGGGTCCAGCTTCAGCGAGGGGACCAGGCACCACTGGCCTGAGGAGAGACACATGAAAGGTTGTGCAATATGGTAATCAACAGGGAGTTGTAAACGGTACATTACCACATTAAACCTCCTCAGGACTTTAAACAGCCCCACAAATCGCGGGCACAGCTTCCGGCAGGGCAGGCGACGGGGCAGGTTCTGGTTGGATAGCCAGACCCGGTTGCCTGGGAAGAAAACATGCACCTCACTGAGGTGGCAGTCGGCCTGTTCTTTGTACCAACACACGGTGCGCTGGAGACGAGATCTCCTCAGTGCGCCGAAACCATTTCTCCACCACAGGAGCCTCGGTCTGGCTCGGATGCCAAGGTGCCAGGGCCGGCTGATACCCCAACACACACTGAAAGGAGTGAGGTTAGTGGAGGAGTGGCGGAGGGAATTCTGCTCGCACTCCACCCAAGTTAGAAACACTCCCCCGGCTGATCCTGACAGTAACACCGCAGGAACCTGCCCACCTCCTGGTTGACCCTCTCCACCTGCCCATTTGCTTGAGGCCGATACCCAGAGGTGAGACTGACAGTGACCCCTAGGCATTCCATGAATGCCTTCCATACCTGTGAGGTGAACTGAGGGACATGATCTGACACAATATCCTCCGGGATCCCATAGTGCCGGAAGACGTGCGTAAAAAAGCCTCCGTGGTTTGCATGGCCGACGGAAGCACAGGCAGAGGAAGGAGGCAACAAGCTTTGTAAAACCAGTCAACAATGATGAGAATGGTGGTGTTCCCCTGGGAGGAGGGAAGGTCAGTGACAAAGTCCACGAATGGGTGAGACCAGGGTCATTGTGGAACCGGCAGGGGAAGGAGCTTTCCATAAGGGAGGTGGCTGGGTGTCTTAGACTGAGCACAGCTGCAGCAGGAGGTGAGGCACTGTGCAAGTGAGGGTTCTGCACGAAGGGCCTGCCGTATGTCAGTGTCCACGTCCCATACCACTCGCCCAATGATGCGGGATGATGGGGTCTCCTCTCCCTGCCTCTCTGCGTCATAGAGGCGAGATAGGGCGTCCTCCTTCACATTCTTCGAGGCTGGCCTATAGGAAATTGTGAATTGGAACCTGGCAAAGAATAGAGCCCACCTGGCCTTTCTCGTTTAGCCTCTTCGCTTCCCTGATGCACTCCAGGTTGCGGTGGTCCGTCCACACCAGGAAAGGGTGTTTGGACCCCCGCAGCCAGTGCCTCCACGCCTTCAGAGCCTTCTTGACCGCCAATAATTCCCGGTCCCCTACGTCGTAGTTCCTTTGAGTGGGGCTCAGTTGCTTAGAGGAGAAATCGCAGAGCAGCAGCTTTGGAGGGGTTCCGGTATGCTGGGACAGCACGGCCCTGTCTCCTACTTCGGAGGCATCCACCTCGACGATGAAGGGGAGTGAGGGGTCGGGATGTGCCAATACGAGAGCAGTGGCAAAATATGCCTTCAGCGTCTCGAACGCCTTCTCCGCCTCTGCCATCCAACGAAGCCCCTGGGGACCTCCTCTCAGCAGGGAGGTAAGAGGCGCGACCACTGTGCTGAAGCCCCGGATGAACCTCCGGAAATAGTTGGCGAACCCCAGGAATCGCTGGACTGCTTTCACAGAGGTGGGGATAGGCCATGACCTGACTGCGCTGACGTGTTGCTCCTCCATCTCCACTCCCTCCGTGGAGATGAGATAGCCCAAAAGGACACAGACCAAAAGAATAGACCAAAATGTGGTCTATATATACCACTACGCCCCATCCCAGCATGTCCCGAAACACTTCGTTGATGAAGGCCTGGAAGACTGAATTAGAGAGGCCAAAGGGCATTACGAGATTCTGTGGTCGTGGAACAAGCAGTCTTCCATTCATTGCCTGAACAATTGCGCACCAGATGGTAGGCGCTCCTCAAGTCCAGCTTTATGAAGTACTGCGCCCGTGCATTTGTTCGATGATGGTTGGGATGAGGGGTAAAAGATAGCTGAACTTGATGGTGGCTGTCACGCCCTGATCTGTTTCACCTGTCCTTGTGATTGTCTCCACACCCCTCTATGTGTCGCTTATTGTCCCCAGTGTATTTATCCCTGTGTTTCCTGTCTCTCTGTGCCAGTTCGTGTTGTATGTTAGTCAAGTCAACCAGCATGTTTTTCGCATACTCCTTTTGCTATTCTCTTTTTGATAGTCTTCCTGGTTTTGACCTCTGCCTGACTCTGGACTACTTACGCGCCTGCCTGACCATCCTGCCTGCCCTGACCTTGATTCTGCCTGCCTTTTGGTACCTTTTGGATTCTGAACTGGTTTTGACATTTTTACCTGTCCATGGCCATTCTCTTGCCTTACCCTATTGGATTAATAAATATTGTAAGACTCCAACCATCTGCCTCCTGTGTCTACACCTTGGTCTCGCCTTGTGTCATGATAGTACAACCTGGCCATGACAGACCCAGGAGACTTGGACCAGCTCCGCCAAGCTGTCTTCCTGCAGGGAGCCACCATTGGGAGACATTAGGAGTTGCTACAGGGCCTTTTGGAAGGGCTCAGTTCCTTTATGGAATGCCACGACCATGGGTTAAAGGCTATTATGGAGTGAATCAAGGAGTTAGCTCAGAGACTGTTTGCCACCTCTGAAAAACCCCAATAACCCAGTAGTTTTTCCCTATCTGTGGTGAGTTTGTACAGCCTATGCCGACTCCCCGTGAACGACTCTTACCTCCTCCACAGCGGTATCTGGGAAATCCTGGTAGATGCAGGGTTTTCTTTCTCAGTGCTCACTTATTTTTGAGCTACAGCCATCTACGTCTTTTTCAGACTGATCGAAGATTGAATATATAATTACGCTTATGTCGGGAAGGGTGCTCACCTGCGCTAAGGTAATTTGGGAACAACAATCTGCCATTTGCGGTCATTTGGAGGAATTCATGGCAGAGATGATAAAAGTATTTGAGTCTACGGTATCTGGGAGAAAGGCTGCCAGCAAACTGCTTGACTTACTTCAACACTCCCCTGGTGTGGCAGACTATGTGGTGGACTTTCGCTCGTTTGCCACCGAGAGTGCCTGGAATCTGGAGATAAAGGATGAGATAGCTGCTCGGGAACTGCCGGTGGACCTCGACTCTCTTATCGCCTAAACCATTCAAATTAAGAGAAGGCAAGAGTGAGAGGAAGTCTGGTCTCGGGCACACTCGTGCACCCGATATAGCGCATTCATCTCCTATGGAATCCGGAAGTTTTTGAAGGCAGCTCTTCCGAGAGGAGTCAAAGTCATCCGAGCTCTCTCGTGAATCTACGACAGGTGAGTTGGATACTCCTGAGCCTATGCAGTTGTGAAGAACTAGGCTATCAGTTTGGGAGCGCTCACGGAGGAAGAATAATGACTGTTGACTATACTGTGGAGGGATAGGACATATTACCCTATTAGGAAACCCTTGTCTCTAGTGGGTACCAGTACTATGGTGATTCACACTGGGTGTTCCCTAAATCCCATCACCCGCACACCCCTTTTTGCCCTTGTGCTATGGGGAGACCAATCTATGTCTCTCCGAGTGCTCATTGACTCTTGGGCTGATGAATGTTTTATGGATGCTATGATAGCTTCGGAGGATGGTATTCCCTCTCTCTGTGCCTATGGATGCTAGGGCACTGGACGGCCGCTCTACAGGGGAAGTCACCCATAGTACTGTGCCCGTGAGGCAATACAGTTCCTCCTCATGGCATCTCCCCATGTTCCGGTTGTTTTGGGATTTCCCTGGCTCCTAAAGCACAATCCTGTGAATGACTGGACCATCCTGGGTTGGAGCCCATTTTGCCATTCTCACTGCCTTCAAGCAGCACAGCCTTCCCCTATTCATCTTCATCAGGAGTTTAGCAAGACAGTGGATGTCTCTGTTATCCCCACGGAATACCATGACCTCTTGGAAGTGTTTAGCAAGGCATGTGCTACTTCCCTTCACCCGCACCGTCCTTACGATTGTGCCATTGATCTTCTCCCAGGCACTACACCACCTCGGGGTCGGTTGTACTCTCTGTCCGGACCAGAGACCATTGCAATGGAGGAGTACGTAGAAGAGTCTCTGGCCACTGGGGCCATTTGTCCTTCTGTCCTTGTGCATCTCCTGCCAGCGCAGGGTTTTTCTTTGTGGAGAAGAAGGACAAGACCCTGCGCCCGTGCATTGACTACTGGGGACTTAACGATATCACTGTCAAAAATCGTTACGTCCTACCTCTCCTCTCCTCGGCGTTTGAACCTCTCCAGGAGGCTGCCATGTTACCAAGTTGGACCTTGTACCAGGTCATGCCATTTGGACTCACACTGTCTTCCAGGCTTTGATCAATGATGTGCTTCGGAACAAGCTAAACCGGTTTGTGTTAGTCTACCTGGATGACATCCTGTTTTTTTCCCGATCTGCCCAAGAACATTTACTCCATGTCAGACTGTTCCGTCAGCGTCTTCTGGAGAACCAATTGTTTGTGAAAGCCGAGAAGTGTGAGTTCCACGGCTCATCTATCACCTTTCTGGGATATGTCATTGCTGAGGGGAATGTTCAGATAGATCCCGGAAAGGTGAAAGCAGTGGTGGATTGGCCTAAACCATCATCCAGGGTGCAGTTGCAACGGTTTCTTGGTTGGCGGCACCCCTCTTGGCACTCACCTCCCCCAAGGTACCGTTCAAATGGTCTCCAGCTGTCGACAAAGACTTTGTGGACCTGAAGCATCAGTTCACAACAGCATCCACCCTCATCCATCCAGACCCCTCGAGTCAATTTGTGGTAGAAGTGGATGCTTCGGATGTTGGAGTGGGGGCCATCATGTCCCAGCGATCTGCGCAGGACCAGAAGCTTCATACCTGTGCCTTCCTGTCCCATTGTCTCAATCCTGCTGAGAGTAACTACGATGTTGGCAACCGAGAACTCCTGGCGGTGAAGATGGCATTGGAGGAGTGGAGGCACTGTCTGGAAGGAGCATAACAGCCATTCCTGGTCTGGATCAACCATAAAAACTTGGAAAATCTCCTTTCAGCCAAGCGCCTCAACTTAAAGACCCGTCAGACCTAGAGTTGGGAAACTTTAGAAACCTGTTCTAGAGCTCATGTCGATAGTGCGTGGTGAGTTATGTGGCTCTAGAAGTTTCTCGGACCGAGAAACAGCCTCGTACATTTGTAGTGACTTCAATTCATTTAGACCATTACGAAAATGACGACATTTAGAAAAGTCCCAGAGTCGCAAGACTAGGTCCATGTAGTACACTCATTTTGTAAGTTATCATTCTGAAGCTTTGCACAAGTACTGTTGCCCTCTTATTATTTTCACTGAAATTGTCCCCATCATCCTATCTGAATGTTTGTTTTATCTTGTTCATTTTAAAGATGATGATATAAAAATAAAAAAAATGTTTTTTTCATTGTATTATCTAAACCAGATCTATTGTGTTATATTCTCCTACATTCAATTCACATTTACACAAACTTCAGAGTGTTTTCTTTCATATGGTACCAAGAATATGCATATCCTTGGTTCTGTGCCTTTCAACACAATCGTCACAACTATGTATACCTTGAAATTGTGTTGAAAATTCTGATTAGAAACAAGACAAATATTTTATGTCACTGTTTCAATGTCATGCCATCAACCTAAATAAAAAGGTTTATTGAGGTAACATGTGAAGCCAGGCCAACGATTCCTGCCTGAACATTGACTCCTACTGGTTTATGAGGGGTAATGCACTTCAGAGAGAACAAGTCCACCATCCAGATACATGCCTCTATGTAACCTGCATAGCTTTGGAAACAAGCTGTGTACATTTCAGCTGAACTATTATATCAACACATTAAGCAACCCTCTATAGTCAATGTCCGCATCCCCGTTGCAATTTAATTATAATAATAAAAAAATCCCAATCAAAATCTGTCTCTTTAAGATAGATATACTATATCCGTTATTTTGCTTGGGCAAATGGTGAACTTCCGCTGTTCGAGCTACATCGGTGTTTGTGAGACCATGAGACAATCTGTCTTCTCACAAAAACGTCTGAAGTGTCTGAATGGTTTGGCCTAAAAACTAAATATGATCACTATGGAAAGACGAGACTTTCAAGAACACGTACTGTACATTTTGGTTGTTTTGCTCTAGGACTTCCACATCCTCACAAGACTGGTCTGAAAGTAGCCCGTTACCAGTAAAAAAAATGAATGGACGTACAGTATATATGGAAGTAGTTTAGTAAAAGAAAAGCGGTAAAAAAATATGTATTTCTTATATCTGTCAGACATCGTCTCTGGGATATGTGGGACAGTAGCGTCCAAAAAAAGTGAAAGTGCAGGGCGCCAAATTCAAAACAACAAAAATCTCATAATTACAATTCCTCAAGCATACAAGTATTTTACACCATTTTAAAGAAAACATTCTCATTAATCCAGCCACAGTGTCTGATTTCAAAAAAGCTTTACAGCGAAAGCACCACAAACATGTATGTTAGGTCATCACCAAGTCACAGAAAAACAGCCATTTTTGATAAAATGAATCACTAACCTTTGATGATCTTCATTAGATGCCACTCATAGGACTTCATGTTACACAATACATGTATGTTTTGTTCGATAAAGTTCATATTTATATCCAAAAATCGCAGTTTACATTGGCGCTTTATGGTCAGTAATGTTGTGCCTCGAAAACATCTGGCAAATTTTCAGAGAGCCACATCAATTTACAGAAATACATAATAAACTTATGATTATGCACAGAATTATAGATATACTTCTCCTTAACCTCTTACACTTATGGTGGCGCTATTTCATTTTTGGAAGAAAAACGTTCCCGTTTTAAACAAGATATTTTGTCACAAAAAGATGCTCGACTATGCATATAATTGCTACTGTTCGAAAGAAAACACACTGACGTGTCCAGAAATACAAATATCTTCTCTGTGCGTGCCCTTTAACGTGAGCTTCAGGCAAAACCAAGATGACTTGGCATCCAGGAAATGACAAGGATTTTTGAGGCTCTGTCTTTCATGATCTCCTTATATGGCTGTGAACGCAAGAGGAATGAGTCTGCCCTTTCTGTCGTTTCCCAAAGGTGTCTGCAGCATTGTGACGTATTTGTAGGCAGATCGTTGGAAGATTGACCATAAGAGACCACATTTACCACGTGTCCGCCCGGTGTCCTGCGCCGAAATTGGTGCGCAAAAGTCACCTGCCAGTATTTTTCCATGGGGCACAGAGAGAGAAGCAAGCTTCCAAGAACTGCATGTCAATGAAGAGATATGTGAAAAAACACCTTGAGGATTGATTCCAAACAACGTTTGCCATGTTTCGGTCGATATTATGTAGTTAATCCGGAAAAAGTTTCACGTTGTAGGTGACTGCATTTTCGGTTCGTTTCGGTAGCCAGGCGCAATGTAGAAAACGGAACGATTTCTCCTACACACAGACGCTTTCAGGAAACACTGCGCATTTGGTATGTGGCTGGGAGTCTCCTCATTGAAAACATCAGAAGCTCTTCAAAGGTAAATGATTTTATTTATTTGGTTATCTGGCTTTTGTGAAAATGTTGCGTGCTACATGCTACACAAAATGCTATGCTAGCTTTGCATACTCTTACACAAATTAGTCAATTTCTATGGTTCAAAAGCATATTTTGAAAATCTGAGATGACAGTGTTGTTAAGAAAAGGCTAAGCTTGAGAGCAAATGCATTATTTTAATTTTATTTGCGATTTTCAGAAATCGTTAAAGTTACGTTATGCTAATGAGCCTGAGGCTTAGTCACAATCCCGGATCCGGGATGGGGAGTTTCAAGAGGTTAAGAAAAGGCTAAGCTTGAGAGCAAACGCATTATTTTAATTTTATTTGCGATTTTCAGAAATCGTTAACGTTGCGTTATGCTAATGAGCCTGAGGCTTAGTCACAATCCCGGATCCGGGATGGGGAGTTTCAAGAGGTTAACGCAACCGCTGTGTCAGATTTCAAAGAAGCTTCATGGAAAAAGTAAACCATGCAATCTGAGTACCCACCATGTTGTGGAGTCAGTAAAAGTCAGAAATAGCGTTATAAACATTCACCTACCTTTGATGATCTTCATCAGAATGCACTCCCAGGAATTCCAGTTTCACAATCAATGTTTGTTTTGTTCGATAAAGTCCATCATTTATGTCCAAATACCTCCTTTTGTTAGTATGTTTGGTAAACAAATCCAAACTCACGAGTCGCGTGCAAGTCCAGGCGACAGTTCAAACAAAAAGTTCAATAAGTTATATTACAGTTCATAGAAACATGTCAAATGATGTATAGAATCAATCTTTAGGATGTTTTTAACATAAATCTTCAATAATGTTCCAACCGGAGAATTCCTTTGTCTTCAGAATTGCAATGGAACGCAGGTCGCTCTCACGTGTATGTGCGTGATCAGCTCATGGCACTCTGGCAGGCCTCTGGTTGAATCAGCTCTCATTCGCCCCCACTTCACAGTAGAAGCCTCAAACAATGTTCTAAAGACTGTTGACATCTAGTGGAAGCCTTAGGAAGTGCAATATGACACTGTATATTCGATAGGCAATGAGTAGAAAAACTACAAACCTCAGATATCCCACTTCCTGGTTGGATTTTTCTCAGGTTTTCGCTTGCCATATGAGTTCTGTTATACTCACAGACATCATTCCAATGGTTTTAGAAAATTACGAGTGTTTTCTTCCAATACCACTAATAATATGCATATATAAGCTTCTGGGCCTGAGTAGCAGGAAGTCTACTCTGGGCACGCTTTTCATCCGAACTTGAAAATGCTGCCCCTTATCCCAAACAGCTTAAGGCTAGGGTTGATTTAAAGATTTTACTGATACCCTACAAAGCATTACATGGGCTTGCTCCTACCTATTTCTCTGATTTGGTCCTGCCGTACCTACCATACCCTAAGGGAACATTTTGACAATCACCGTATGGTTAGTGAGAAAGTCCCTATTGGAACTGTACGGTCCCTTACTAGACGTCCGAAAACATTTTAAAAATTCGGGGACGGCGTCGGGCCGAGCGGCAGGGCCAGACCTACCGGGAAGTCATCAAATGAACTTTGTCGGACATTCGGTTTTCGTTTAATAAAATAAACAAATTTTGGCCCATTTTTGCGCTATGCCGGAATATCCCACAAGAGGGCATAAGCAATCATATTGCTATTGGACAAAACATCCCGAATCACGACGTGCCATATCTCGAAAACTGAAAATATTTCGAAGCCGAAACTTGGTGAGCGTAGGTTTGGCATTATGGGAAGATGGCCCCGAACAAGATGGCGTCTAGGCCTCAACGGTTTTTGAGTTATGGCCATATTTCTGGGATTAAAGATCCAAAATGAAAATAGAGAAAAGATTTTTTCACTTCACGTCAAAGTCAAGGAGCCTCCGGTGTCAATAAAAAAAAAATCGGCCATTTATCTATCGTCATTTAAGAGAAATCGTACGATGACCAGATCGTGATGTTCAGATATAGGTGTTTTTTTTTCAACGGTTACAGATCCAGTTGCAGGGTGTTCATACGAGTATTTTTAAAATGTGCTGCGGAGCTCTGCGACATTTCTGTGATTTTCTATGATTTTCTGAAATAACACACACTCACTAAACACTCCGTAAATAACTCAGTTCTTAAAGTAAAGACTTAAAACTCAGGATTCTGTAAAGGCATACCCCAATGAGGATATGAGTTTATTTATAGCTTCCTGTGCCAACCGGAAGTGCCATAATTGGTGTCTCAGGGGCTGTTTGGAAGGGTTAAAAAAATCAGATCTGTCCAAAACTTCATATGTGTGATTAGACAACACCCATGAACTGTAAATCAGTCATTTTTCCCAACAGATGTCAAAGAAAAGCTCTCACACACACACACAGCAAGGATGGAGTGACAAAGCGTGGTGTTTAAAGACACAGAGAGCAGGCAATGGCATAAACATAATCCCAAGGCCGTGCCGAGTCCAACGAGGTGCCCCGCTTGACCGTAGCTCGCTCGGTCTGAGCGCAGCGACCATGAGAAAAATAGGCCCACAATGAAGCCTGCACCACAATGTCATTTGATTTTGGGTGACAGCGGCGGAACCGTTAGGTTTAGAAGGACAATTCAAACACAGGACTGTTCCTAAGGTCCTCCCGATCTGTGCAAGCCTAACCTTGACTGTGTGGCATTAACCTTTCACAGTTAAAAGAAGGTGTTTACATAAAAACAGTGTGCATTGACTTCTCTCCCCATAGGAATACATTGCCTGCTCCCCTAAATACAACCTGGGGTCTTTATGGGTTATGAATGCTGTATGAACCTGTCTTCTATGACATTCCATCAGACCACTATGAGGTCTACCTGTGTCGATTCTAGGCTTCCTGGAGCAACCGGAAGTGGTTAAATTGACCCAAAAGGTATTTGGATGTACATCAACTCGAAAGGTGAAAAGGCCTCTGCATTATTCAACCCTGTGTAGATCAGTCAATTCTCAACTTAAAGACTTAAAACTCAGGATTCCGTAGGTTTCTATGTCAGTCAAGACATGTGTGTATTTATAGCTTCCTGTGCCAACCGGAAGTGCCATAATTGGTGTCTCAGGGACTGTTTGGAAGGGTTAAAAAAATCAGATCTGTCCAAAACTTCATATGTGTGATTAGACAACCCCCATGAACTGTAAATCAGTCATTTTTCCCATAAAAATTCAAAGGAAAAATAAATCACACAGATACACAACATGGATGGAGGGATGTATCATTGGGGTGCGTAGAGACTGACAGTGCCTCCAATAGTTAGCTTTGAATGATATCAAATTGACTGATGGACGGTGACTTGCAGGTGACTCTTGTCCATTAGCAATATGTTTAAGCGGTGAGGTACCATCACCAAAAGCGACATTCTGAAATCAACTCAAACGAGCGATGGAGAGGTACCAGAATAACTGCCCAGCCATCCCGAGTTCATCGGTTCAGTCAATTTGGCATTCCTGCATGATTTTTATAGCATGACAAATTGGTAATGGTGACTGCCCAGTTAACCATATGGCAAATGCACAGTGACTTTGCAAAAGTGAGACAACATTTGCAATATGTTTTAACAGTGAGGTACCATCACCAAAAGCGACATTCTGAAATCAACCCAAACGAGCGATGGAGAGGAACCAGAATCACTGCCAAGCCATCCCGAGTTCATCGGTTCAGTCAATTTGGCATTCCTGCATGATTTTTATAGCATGACAAATTGGTAATGGTGACTGCCCAGTTAACCATATGGCAAATGCACAGTGACTTTGCAAAAGTGAGACAACATTTGCAATATGTTTTAACAGTGAGGTACCATCACCAAAAGCGACATTCTGAAATCAACCCAAACGAGCGATGGAGAGGTACCAGAATCACTGCCAAGCCATCCCGAGTTCATCGGTTCAGTCAATTTGGCATTCCTGCATGATTTTTATGGCATGACAAATTGGTGATGGTGAATGCCCAGTTAACCATATGGCAAATGCACAGTGACTTTGAAAGAGTGAGAAAAATCACCAAATGGACATTCTGGAATCAACCCAAACGAGCGATGGAGAGGTACCAGAATCACTGCCCAGCCATCCCGAGTTCATCGGGCCAGTCAATTTGGCATTCCTGCATGATTTTTATGGCATGACAAAGTGGTGATGGTGAATGCCCAGTTAACCATATGGCAAATGCACAGTGACTTTGAAAGAGTGAGAAAAATCACCAAATGGACATTCTGGAATCAACCCTAACGAGCGATGGAGAGGTACCAGAATCACTGCCAAGCCATCCCGAGTTCATCGGGCCAGTCAATTTGGCATTCCTGCACAAATTTTCAGTGACTTTGCAAAAGTGAGAAAACATTTGCAATATGTTTTAACAGTGAGGTACCATCACCAAAAGCGACATTCTGAAATCAACCCAAACGAGCGATGGAGAGGTACCAGAATCACTGCCAAGCCATCCCGAGTTCATCGGGCCAGTCAATTTGGCATTCCTGCATGATTTTTATAGCATGACAAATTGGTAATGGTGACTGCCCAGTTAACCATATGGCAAATGCACAGTGACTTTGCAAAAGTGAGACAACATTTGCAATATGTTTTAACAGTGAGGTACCATCACCAAAAGCGACATTCTGAAATCAACCCAAACGAGCGATGGAGAGGAACCAGAATCACTGCCAAGCCATCCCGAGTTCATCGGTTCAGTCAATTTGGCATTCCTGCATGATTTTTATAGCATGACAAATTGGTAATGGTGACTGCCCAGTTAACCATATGGCAAATGCACAGTGACTTTGCAAAAGTGAGACAACATTTGCAATATGTTTTAACAGTGAGGTACCATCACCAAAAGCGACATTCTGAAATCAACCCAAATGAGCGATGGAGAGGTACCAGAATCACTGCCAAGCCATCCCGAGTTCATCGGTTCAGTCAATTTGGCATTCCTGCATGATTTTTATGGCATGACAAATTGGTGATGGTGAATGCCCAGTTAACCATATGGCAAATGCACAGTGACTTTGAAAGAGTGAGAAAAATCACCAAATGGACATTCTGGAATCAACCCAAACGAGCGATGGAGAGGTACCAGAATCACTGCCCAGCCATCCCGAGTTCATCGGGCCAGTCAATTTGGCATTCCTGCATGATTTTTATGGCATGACAAATTGGTGATGGTGAATGCCCAGTTAACCATATGGCAAATGCACAGTGACTTTGAAAGAGTGAGAAAAATCACCAAATGGACATTCTGGAATCAACCCAAACGAGCGATGGAGAGGTACCAGAATCACTGCCCAGCCATCCCGAGTTCATCGGGCCAGTCAATTTGGCATTCCTGCATGATTTTTATGGCATGACAAATTGGTGATGGTGAATGCCCAGTTAACCATATGGCAAATGCACAGTGACTTTGAAAGAGTGAGAAAAATCACCAAATGGACATTCTGGAATCAACCCAAACGAGCGATGGAGAGGTACCAGAATCACTGCCCAGCCATCCCGAGTTCATCGGGCCAGTCAATTTGGCATTCCTGCATGATTTTTATGGCATGACAAAGTGGTGATGGTGAATGCCCAGTTAACCATATGGCAAATGCACAGTGACTTTGAAAGAGTGAGAAAAATCACCAAATGGACATTCTAGAATCAACCCTAACGAGCGATGGAGAGGTACCAGAATCACTGCCAAGCCATCCTGAGTTCATCGGGCCAGTCAATTTGGCATTCCTGCACAAATTTTCAGTGACTTTGCAAAAGTGAGAAAACATTTGCAATATGTTTTAACAGTGAGGTACCATCACCAAAAGCGACATTCTGAAATCAACCCAAACGAGCGATGGAGAGGTACCAGAATCACTGCCAAGCCATCCCGAGTTCATCGGGCCAGTCAATTTGGCATTCCTGCATGATTTTTATAGCATGACAAATTGGTGATGGTGAATGCCCAGTTAACCATATGGCAAATGCACAGTGACTTTGCAAAAGTGAGAAAACATAAACAAATGGACATGATGAAATCAACACCACGAGTGATTGAAAGGAACAACAATCACTGCCCGGCCATCCCGAGTTCATCAGGCCAGTCAATTTTGCATTTCTGAAGGATTTTTGAGCATGTCAAATTTCATATGACATTTGGCCCCCACAAAACATATGCAATAATGCGCAAGTAAAAAAAAAAAAAAATTATGATAATAAAATATGACTAAAGTATGTTGATACAGTTCTTATACGTGTGTAACTGACACAAAATTCGAAAAATTTTCGAAAAACGGTCCAGAAAGCACTTTTTTAGGGGTGTGTGAAGTTTATGAAATTTAATAATTTTTGACTTTTGATTTCTGACTTCCTATGAAATCATATTGCAGATGGACAAAACATATGCAATAATGCGCAAGTAAAAAAATTAAAAAAATTATGATAATAAAATTGGACAAAAGTATTTTCATACAGTTCTTATACATGTGTAATTGTCAAAAAAAGCGAAAGAATTTCGAAAAACGGTCCAGAAAGCACTTTTTTAAGGGGTGATAAGTTTTTTTCAAAAAATTCATTTTTTCAAAATTTGGCTTTTGGATGTTGACTTGGAGTCCAATATCAATATGAAAAACCATGGTGGAGCGCAATCGCCACCTGTTGGATTTTTGAAGTGTTACAACTGGCAATAGCCATATGGCAATTGAAGTAAACTTTGCATGAATCAACGCCGCTTTGGGTGGTATTGGCCAATGTGTACATGGTTTGTCCTATGCCAATAATTTGCCATTCATTTTTGTCCACTACGGGGGTGAATTCCCTTACTACATATACGCTACAGTCACAAGACGCAGGCCTCCTTATTGTCCTTAGAATTTCTAAGCAAACAACTATAGAGCTCAACTTTTATGGTAGGATCTGCCTATCCATGTGAGAGACTCAGACTCGGTCTCGACCTTTAACTTCCTATGGCTGGGGGGCAGTATTGAGTAGCTTGGATGAATAAGTTGCCCAAAGTAAACGGCCTGCTCCTCAGTCTCAGATGCTAATACTGTATGTGCATATTATTATTAGTATTGGATAGAAAACACTCTAAAGTTTCTAAAATTGTTTGAATGATGCCTGTGAGTATAACAGAACTCATATGGCAGGCAAAATCCTGAGGAGAAATGAAAACAGGACGTGAGAAATCTGAGCTTTGTACGTATTCACCAGAGTCCCCAATGAAATCCCCTTGAGATATTAATGATGTTGCACTACCTAGGGGTTCCACTAGATGTTAACCATCAATAGAAATTGTAATTGTATAACCTACAGGCCAATGCAGCAGTAGACCTATAACTTCCATCCTCAACTAAGTAAGATACATAAGCCTAAAGCCGACAAATAAAAACAGAAGAAAATATTCTGATGAAAATTACAGTTCTTTCAAATAACATCTCTCTACTCCGCCTGTTTGCCTAGGGCTTCCAGTGCCTATGACTTTGTTGACATAGGCTACTGTGTTAGGTGAAGAGAAAATGACTGAGAAGCTCAGCTTATTAGTGGTGGACATGGTGAGTAAAGACAATCAGAAGTCAGACATCCCCAAATGGGCACTTACCTACATTTGCGCACAACAGGCCAGGTAGTCCTACTGCTATGCGCGCTCAGGCGTACTTGGTGCCTCAATGTTATCATGACAGAGGGACCAGACACATGCTCATTTCTCAAATGGAGCATTCGTAAATGATGGTTATGAAATAAACAAAAACTTGTTTCTCACAAGTGTAGGAGGTTGAGAAATGTTTCCGCTCCGAGAAGGAGAATGGTTAATGACTAATTAATACATGCATTAACAGAAATGTTTGTAACCAAATGACCGGGATTAACGGTACATTTACTAGGCCAACTGGTGACAAATGTCATGGGGAATTTATCAAAATAAACAATCAAAGGGCAAACAATTCATACAATGAATGCTCAAGAATTGGCAGCCCATGTATCTGATGCTGTCTGACCAGAGAGGTCCTAGAGAGCTGCTCTGTGGTACATCACATCCTACATGTTTAATATTACAGAGGCTTCGATTAATTAAACAAGAAGGGAGCAGGTTTCGAGCCCTCAACATTCTAGCCCGAAGTCCAGCACGCTATCGACTGTTCCCAAATGTAAAGTATTAATTGGAGTTTGGGCCGATTGTGGCTAAAAAAACTTTATCAATTCTAATCTTTAACCCTTTCAAAAGTACCATCACACGGGTGTGATCGTTCTACAGTGATTCCTGAAGCGCACGATCACACCCATGTGATTAGAATGCTTATTTATAACGGCCAGTTTCGAATGATGCAACAACCAGTATTTAAGCTGGCCACACTTTTTTCAGAAACTATTAACACAAACACAGTCCTTACAAAATTATGTCCAGAATGTGAACAGTTTATTTTTGAATGCAATGTTCAAATATTCACAGAAGTATCTATAGCAAAACACAATCATTCAAACCGTAAAAATGTAGGGCTACAGTTGTCCTAGCACTAACTGAGGGAAGATTGACATGACACAAGCAGTCATATTTTTTGCAACACAAGCTGCCAAATTTTCTAACTCTCGGCTGACATAAACTACAATATGAATTAGCTAATAGCAATTACTATGTGTAATTAATCACGGGTGAGCTCACTATTGATCAAAATAATTGAGTAAAACACTTTCTACAAATCGAAAGTAATCCGACGATGATTAGTTTAAGCGCGCAGACATGCTTTTTTTCTTCACAGAATCCAAAGATAATAAGAGAAGACAAGATGAGTTTGGTCTGTTTATTGTATGCATGTTGAAGGGGTATGTCGTCTACCATCATTCATATCCCACAATTCACTTCCTGAAGATCTCAAAAAATGAGTGAACCCTTACTCGACTCATTTTGTTATAGCATCTTTGGATCGACAGACGATTTCGTGAAACCCAGAATGCATTGTATGTCAACAAACATGGCTCCACACACTGCTGGAATTAACTTAGCTCATCATAATCAGTATAACCTTCAAAAAGGTATTTTACACACATACTATGTGCCCATTACAATTTATGCAAGAGTCAGAATGCATGATTTATCAACGGTAATTGAAAAACGTGAATAAAACAGTAAACATATCAATAATTGCCGCACAAGACATTTTCTGATAGTGACAAATGTTGCGTGCAGGCAGTCAATCACGTAACCTATAACTCCCACTCTGAGCCATTCAGTGGTGTTGTTAGTATGTAGCTAGTGAGCTAAGCTGTAACATTAGCAATGTTTTTGAAAACGAGACAACTCACAAATGCGGAAATTCTGGAGATGAAAAAAAATTCTGACAATGAGTCTGAAAGTCAGGAATCAGATTCTGACAGTGACAGTGAGGAGCTGCCCCCCAGCCCGTGAGAACCCTGAATCTGAGGACCCCTTGTCCACTGACAAAGTCCTAGTCCTCTTTGAAGTTACTGGTGGTGATGGAGGCAGACCAAAAGTGGATGAAGTACAGGAGTTCTGTGGTAGCTGGAAGGCCGCCAGCCATTTCACCCCTCCTGGCCCTGCTGTTTGCTTTGATGAGTCCCAGGCTGGAGTGCAGCGCCCCCTGCCATTTCCATTTGAGGCAGAGAGCTTGAAGTTGTTTATGACAGTGGAGCTGGTGTGAGTCATAGCAGAGACCAATCGCTATGCCTTCGAGCTACAGGAGAAGAGAGAGCCAGGAGTGGGGGGACAACCACAATTAGTGAAATGTATACCTTCCTGGTGATAGTCCTTCTCATGGGATGGTAAAGATTGACTCCCTAGGAGAATACTGGAGCACAGATCCCATGTTTGCAACTCATTTCTTTGCAACGGTGACTGCATTTCATCAACAATGCTACTGCCATCCTAAATGACCCGTTATACAAAATAAAAAATGTCAACAGCTGGCAGTAAAGTGGTATGACAAACGAAACATCCATGTCCTCTCCACTGTCCATACAGCAACCATGTTGGCCACAGGGAAGGTTATTTGTGACATTGTGGTTACAATAAAGAATGTAATCAATATGCTGTCTTTTTATTTACAGTAGTGATGGACAACTGGAGCCATTTTGAAAACAGGTTTACAAACACTTGTTTTTCACAGGTGTACTGTAGTACTGTAACAGGTGCAGCCCATCATGCAAATGTCACTTTTATTATAAGGTGAAATCCTAGCAGATTGCAGTTCAACAGTCTTCAGAAAGAGTTTCAGGCTGGTTTTTGGAAAAATGAGCCAGAAATGTTAGTTTTTCTAGGTGGCTCCAATTTTGGCTGTTGTGTTTCCAAGTGCGTGGAAGAGAGCACGTTCTTAGGTATTTTTCTCCGGTAAAGACAACAATGATTCTCCGTATTAAGTTTTATCGTTTATTTACATATTAGGGTACCTAAGGTTTGATTATAAACGTTGTTTGACTTGTTTGGAAAAGTTTATTTGTAACGTTTGGGATTAATTTTGTATGCATTTTGATGGAGGGAAACTGGCTGGATTATTGACTGAAGCGCGCCAGCTAAACTGAGTTTATATGAATATGAAAAAGGACATTAATTAACAAAGGGACCATTTGTGATGTATCTGGAACCTTTTGTAGTGCCAACAGAAGATCTTAAGGCGTTTATTAAATCAAAGAAGGTAAGGCATTTATTATATTGCTATTTCTGACCTGCTTGGTTTAAACATGTTTTTCATGCTTTTGTAGGCAAGGCGCTGTCCTCAGATAATCGTAGGGTGTGCTTTCGTCGTAAAGCCTTTTTGAAATCTGACACAGAGTCTAGATTAACAAGAAGTTAAGCTTTATTTTGATGTATTACACTTGTGATTTTATGAAAGTTAAATATTTATAATTCTGTAGTTTGAATTTCGCACTCTGCAATTTCACCGGATGTTGGCCAGGTCGGACGCTACCGTTCCACCTGCCCATAAGAAGTTAATAAAATAACAGAAAAAAAGACATTCAAAAGCGGATGTTCATTTAAACTACATTTTAGTCGCATTTCCACCCAGCTCCACAACCACAGGTAAAACCTTGCTGAGATGATCAATGTATGTGTTGCATTGTTGTATCGTCATTTTCTCTAGCCAAAACATCTTGCTGGCCTTGACCAGTTCATCTATGCTTGTTGGCTTGGCAGAGTTAAGGATGAATGTTTTCAGTTGATGCCAAACAAGATCAATCTGGTTTAATTAAATCAGGAGACCTACATGTAGAGATGAAAACATATTTTGTGATATACTGTAGGCCTACCGAATGTGTTGTAGGTCTTTATTTATTTATTCATATTTAACCTTTATTTGACTACGTATATGTCTACATACCCTGTTGGCGTTTTGACCCAGTTTATGCCCTCATTTGCAATGCAAACCCTGGCAGCATTGTGTTTTGGGTCATTGTCTGCATTGTGAGAAGAAAAAAATTTAATTAGCCTAACAGCCAACATTAGGTACAATACTAGAATGTACATTTAAATAGGCCTAAATGTAATAAAATACTGTCATAAGTCCCAGAAACACGTCTCTGACATTTCTGTCCATGACTGATGCAACGTGAATAGGCATTAAAGACAGATAATGAGTACTTGAGGTCACCAAGAAAGTCTGGACATGGCCTGCTCTCAATTATGTAAGGAATTAGGCACTTTCCCACGTTTACTACAGTATGTACTGAAGGCTATGTTTACTTGTTTACTGCACAGTAGCCTAATAAACAAATGCAGGTAGTTTATATATTTAAAATGCTTTAAATTCTTCATTATACAAATGTAAAAGCATATACTGTAGAGTACTGTAAATCTTCATCAGGATCTTTATGCTTTTGTTTATAAAATAATGATAAAAATATTTTCAAAATGGTGATGTTTATTTAGTTATGGATCAATAAGCAATTACTATGGGAATAAATATCACTGAATTACAGAATTATTGGAACAAAGTTGTCTAATGAAGGTAAACAAATGTTTGCTTCCTGGAAAATACTCTTTCAAACACACGGTCACGTTGTACAGCGCCATTATGGCTATTAGCAGGGCCATATTTTGAAGATTATAAATATTATTTTGGTCTTTATTCAGATTACAATCGCTCACTGTCATTTAAAAAAAAATGAAATAATCTCCAAAATATTGTTATACATAGCCTACCCGTTGTGGATGTCTATTTCAGAAAAATAAGGCGCTGCTCTGAGACAAGCATGGAGAAACTAAAATGTTCAATTATATTCCATGATATTCTTAACATACAGCTGAAGTCAGAAGTTTACATACACCTTAGCCAAATACATTTAAACTCAGTTTTCCACAATTTCTGACATTTAATCCTAGTAAAAATGTCCTGTTTTAGGTCAGTTAGGATCACCACTTTATTTTAAGAATGTGAAACGTCTGAATAATAGTAGGGAGAATTATTGATTTCAGCTTTTATTTCTTCCATGGGTCAGAAGTTTAGATACAACCAATTAGTATTTGGAAGCATTGCCTTTAAGTTTCAGATTGCCTTCCACAAGCTTCCCACAATAAGTTGGGGGAATTTTGGCCCATTTCTCCTGAAAGAGCTGGTGTAACTGAATCAGGTTCTTAGCCCTGCTCGCTCACACATGCTTTTTTAGTTCTGCCCACAAATGTTCTATGCGATTGATGTCAGGGCTTTGTGATGACCATTCCAATACCTTGACTTTGTTGCCATTTTGCCACAACTTTGGAAGCATGTTTGACTGGCTTATATCTTATATATTATATCTTCCATTTGGAAGACCCATTTGCGACAAATCTTTAACTTCCTGACTGATGTCTTGAGATGTTGCTTCAATATATCCACAATTTTCCTACCTCATGATGTCATCTATTTTGTGAAGTGCACCAAGCCCTCCTGCTGCAAAGCACCCCACAACATGGTTATGCCACCCCCGTGCTTCATGGTTGGGATGGTGTTCTTCGGCTTGCAAGACTCCCCCTTTTTCCTATAAACAAAACGATGGTCATTAAAACCTCTTGCAGCTCCCCCCCTACTTTGTGCAATTTCCGCCTGAAGACATACCCAAATCTAACAGCCTGTAGCTCAGGCACAGAACCAAGGATATGCATATTCTTGGTACCATTTGAAAGAAAACACTCTGAAGCTTGTGTAAATGTGAATTGAATGTAGGAGAATAACACACAATAGATCTGGTTTAGATAAAACAATATTTTTCTTTTTGTATCATCATCTTTAAAATGATGGGGACAATTTCAGTGAAAAATATAAGAGGGCAACAGTTTCAGAATGATAACTTCCAAACATTGTGTGCAACATGACATTTATCATGAAGTCACCCAGGTGTCCCACACAAGTAGACCAAATGTACCCAAGTGGCCAAATTGGTGAAGGTATACATTTTGAAACAAACAACTATATACAAAATGCCAAAATGGTATTCTAACACACACCCCCCAAAAAAACATTGAGAAAAATAAATGAAGAAAACACGTAGAAAAAATAATCATTTTTGATTAAAACATGTGAAATAACAAAATAACATGGGTAACTATTTACACACTTTCAATATTTGGATGACCCTCAGTCCTCTATCAAATCAAATCTTTTTATATAGCTCCAGCTTAAAACCCCAAACAGCAAGCAATTCATGTGTAGAAGCAGGGTGGCTAGGAAAAACTCCCTAGAGAGGCAAAAACCTAGGAAGAAACCTAGAGAGGAACCAGGCTGTGAGGGGTGGTCAGTCCTCTTCTGGCTGTGCCGGGTGGAGTTCACAGTGGTTGTAGAGGGTGCAACAGGACAGCACCTCAAGAGTAAAAATGAACAGTTTAGGGTTCCATAGCCACAGTCAGAACAGTTGAAACTGGAACAGCGGCAAGGCCAGGTGGACTGGGGACAGCAAGGAGTCATCATGACAGGTAGTCCTGACGCATGGTCCTAGGGCTCAGGGCCTCCGAGAGAAAGAGAGAATTAGAGAGAGCATACTTAAATTCACACAGGACACCGGATAAAACTCCCATTCGCAGTCAGTGTCACTGTGAAAGAAAATGTTCAGTTAGAAAAGATTCACATATGAGCCCTGTATCAACAGGTAAAATAAGCAGATATATATAGAGAGTTGAAGGTTGAATATATTATTATATTATTATTACCTGCTAGATCTACTGTCTCTTTTATATTATGACATTTCAGCCAGATCTACTGTTTCTATTATATTATGACTGACCAGCTAGATCTACTGTCTTTATTATAGTACTGTCTTTATTATATTACAACAGACCAGCTGTATCTACTGTCTCCATTTCACTTTGGCCATTTATGTTGGCCTTTCATGTGGGTTGGGGTGGGGCGGCAGACACACGCATCTCACATTTCATGACATTACATGTTTATATATTGCTTCTAAAATAAATAAATAAATCACAAATACTGTGTTATATTATTAATTTCAAACAAGGGAATTAGCATGATAAGAACTTAACCGTCCAAAACGATGTCATCTTCCGTTCAAAAAATATTCCTCCACAATCGCTAAATGAAGCGTCCTACAACAATCTCTGTCTCACCTTCCCAATCAATTTATTCTAAAGTTGTGTGTACATCTGTATATTGGCGTATTGACATTTAGCTACCCAGCTAGATTTCAAGACGATCAGTGGTCATTGGGTTAAAAGACAGTCTATCAACGAATCAGCGGGCAAATCATTGGTGCACAATAATGTCATTACTTGTTGTCTTCAAATCAGTTTCTTTCAGTCAATATGTCCCGCAAAATGGCCCATCAGGTTTGATTGTGTTACAAACAAACCAGTTGATTGCAGTGAAACCAAACATGACTGGAAAAGTCACGTTCTGTGTGTGTGATTTACCTGGAATGTGTCATCGAAAAATGGAATGAGATGGAATTCACTACACAAGCGGTTCACAAACTGTTTCGTGTTAGGCTATAAAAACTGATTTTATCAAACAAAGATCAGTCATTGTGTAACAATGAGCATTGGAATTGCAAACAGATGAAGATCATCAAAGGTAAACAATTTATTTTAATGCAGTTTGTGATTTTGTTACCCCTGTGCAGGATAAAATGTTTTTATGGGGCTCTATGCTCAGATAATCGCATCGTATTATTTTGCAGTAAATCCTTTTTTAAATCTGACAACGCAGTTGGATTAGCAAGATTCTAGGCTTTCGATACATGTGAGACACTTGTATTTTCATGAATGTTTAATATAACTATTTATGTAGCGATCACCGTATGTTGTGGAATTTCAGCCCGCAAGCGGGTTCCGTGCGGAGAGGTTAAGGCAAAACAGTGCTATTTTATTTCATCAGACCAGAGGACATTTCTCCAAACAGTATGATCTTTGTCGCCATGTGCAGTCGCCATGTGCAGTCTGTTTGATTGAGTGTGTGGACAGGTGTCTTTTACACAGGTAACGAGTTCAAAAAGGTGCAGTTAATACAGGTAATGAGTGGAGAACAGGAGGGCTTCTTAATGAAAACCTAACAGGTCTGTAAGTGCCGGAATTCTTACTGGTTGGTAGGTGTTAGGAATATTATGAATAAACAATATCCTCATTTTAAATAGAACTGTAACTAAATAAACTTATACTCTGTTTTATTATATCTGATTAACAATATGAGTTCATAAGAAGGGATTGTGTGACACGGACAAGGAGTAATTAAAGTTAATGAACACCATTCCAACTAGGCAGAAAGGAATGAGTTGTGGATTAAGTAAGCAGATAAGGCAGTGACAACCTATGGTGAGTGCATTCCTAGGTTTCCTGTTAATTAGAACTGTCAGCTAGGTGGTGATCTTTAATGGTGAGGAGTCAAAAGTTAATTCAGTTGTGTTGTGTGTCCTGTGTATGTGCTAGTGGGTCAGAATGAACTTAGAATTATCTTTTAAAGTTCCCTTTGTCCCGGTTGAGAGGAGGAGATTCATTTTAGAAGCAATGAAATGACGTCATGTTATTGTATATAAACTGTTGCTCGTGGTAACGTGGCAGTGCGCTCCGAGAATAAATTCTGTTACCTATAATTGATAAGACTGGTCTCCATCTATTCATAAAATAGATTAACCTCTAGTAACTCCCCATCCCGGGTGCGGGAGCGTAATCATCGACTGACACTAATTAGCATAACGCAACGGACATAAATATTCCTAGAACATATTCTTATTCATGAAAATCACAAATTAAATATATTGAGACACAGCGTAGCCTTTTGTTAATCAACCTGTCATCTCAGATTTTCAAAATATGCTTTACACCCAAAGCTAGACAAGCATTTGTGTAAGTTTATCGATAGCATAGCATTTTGTCCAACTAGCAGCAGGTAACTTGGTCACGGAAATCAGAAAAGCAATCAAATTAACCTCTAGCGTCGAGCAATCCCGTATCCAGGAGCGTAATCATAGGCTCAAGCTCATTAGCATAACGCAACGTTAACTATTCATGAAAATCGCAAATGAAATGAAAGAAATATATTAATTCACAAGCTTAGCCTTTTGTTAACGTGTTCACGCTACACGTTCCCCAAGGGCACCCCCCACCACCCCCTCGACTCAAAAAGTGGCGCACAGAATGCAAAAATATTCTTAGAAATATTTAACCTCCACACATTAACAAGTCCAATAGCTCAAATGAAAGAAACACCTTGTTCATCTACCCAGCGAGTCAGATTTCTAAAATGTTTTACGGCGAAAACATAGCACATATGTATGTCAAACCACCACAAAGACACAGACTATATGTAGCCATTTTGTCAAAAAAAAGATGCAATCACAAACGCAGGATTAAAAGAAAAATAATTCACTAACCTTTTGAAAATCTTCATCAGATGACAGTAATAGGACATGTTACACAGTACATTTATGTTTTTTTCAATAATATGCAATTTATATCCATAAATCTCCGTTTACATTGACGCCATGTTCAGAAAATGCTCCAAAATGTCCGGAGAAATTATAGAAAGCTCCGCCAGATAACAGAAATACACATCATAAACTTTGACTAAATATACATGTTCTACATATAGTTAGAAAGATACACTGGTTCTTAATGCAACCACTGTGTCACATTTTTTTTTACGTTACGGAATTAGTTCACTATGCAATAATCTGAGACGGCGCTCAGACGTAAACAATATTTTGCCGCTATGTTGGAGTCAACAGAAATACAAAATTACAACATAAATATTCCCTTACCTTTGATGGTCTTTGATCAGAATGTAGTGGAAGGAGTCATACTTACCCAATACATCGTTTTGTTTCAATTCGAGTGTCCATGTAGTAGCATATGCTACCACATTCTGCTCAAATGCCCAAAAAATGACTTCTGGTCCAGAATAGTTGCGCATCAAAACTTCCAAATTACATATTATAGGTCGACTAACCTGGTCAAACTAAGTGCAGAATCAAGCTTTAGGATGTTATAAACGTACAAAACGATTGGCATTCCTACCGGACAATCCTACTTCATCTCGGGCAAGCTGGAACAGAGGAAGGTCTGTGTCCAAAGCGCGCCCTAACGCACATGTATTTTCTCGCGACACCCACTGTTTTTCGCCTCAAAGGGTCAAAGTTCACAGCATTTGCACAATTAAACACTCTACTGAACGAGGACATCAAGTGGAAGACATAGAAAGTGTTTCCAGATCCATAACTGGTTGGGAAGGAAGGGGGCGATGACGTCAAAGTTGCTAGTTTGGGAGATTGCCTGCCCTGTGAGTTCTGCTATTACTCACAGACATAATTCAAACGGTTTTTAGAAGCTTCAGAGTGTTTTCTATCCAATAATAATAATTATATGCATATATTAGCATTTAGGACAGATTTTTATTCAGTTTACTATGGGCACACAATTCATCCAAAGGGGGCAGTATTATCCCTATCCCTAACAGGTTTTAAAGACGAAGTAGGGACTGGGTCAGATAACCAGTCCTCTTCAATAGCTGTGCAAAGTTTCTGGATATTAGCGAGAACCTGAACACGCTGTCGTACACCTCAATCCAGAGTATCCCAAACATGCTAAATGTGTGACATGTCTGGTGAGTATGCAGGCCATGGATTTGTGTACAGATCCTTGCGACATGGGGCTGTGCATTATCATGCTGAAAGATGAGGTGATGATGGCGGATGAATAGCATGACAATGGGCCTCGGGATTTCGTCACGGTATCTCTGTGGATTCAAATCGCCACCTATAAAATGCAACTGTGTTCGTTGTCTGTAGTTTATGCCTGCCCATACCATAATCACACCGCAACCATGAGGCACGACATACAGGCTGTTGTCATCTGCCAGGTACAGTTGAAACTGGGATTCATCCGGGAAGTGCACACTTCTCCGGCTTGCCAGTGGCCATCAAAGGTGAGAATTTGCCCATTGTAGTTGTTTATGACGCAGTCAGGTCAAGATCCTGCTGAGAACGATGAGCACGCAGATGAGCTTCCCTGAGCTTTTCTGATAGTTTGTGCAGAAATTCTTCGGTTTCATCAGTTGTCTGGGTAGCTGGTCTCAGACGATCCTGCAGGTGAAGAAGTCGGATGTGGCGGTCTTGGGCTGGCATGGTTACACGTGGTCTGCGGTTGTGATGCTGTTTGGACATACTGCCAAATACTCCAAAACAACGGAGGCGGCTTATAGTAGTGAAATTAACATTAAATTCTCTGGCAACAACTCTTTTGGACATTCCTGCAGTCAGCATGCCAATCTGAGACATCTGTGGCATTGTTGTGTGACAAAACTGCACAAGTCCCCAGTACAAGGTGCACCTGTGTAATGGTCATGCCGTTTAATCAGTTTCTTGATATGCCACACCTGCCAGGTGGCTTATCTTGGCGAAGGAGAAATGCTCACTAACAGGGATCCAAACAGGTTTCTGGGATATTTTATTTCAGCTCATGAAACATGGGTCCAACACTTTATATGTTGCGTTAATATTTTTGTTCAGTGTATTTAATTATCAATGTGGTTAAAACCCCCAAGTCGATGTCTGGGCCCCAGCAGAAGCATAATACAAAAATTCCCATGAACATTCTTCAGTTTAAGCTAGAGACCAGTTGTATTGCATTGGATGTGTCTCAATCCACCGTATCCGCCAATGTCACACTTCCATATCCCGAAAATGGATCTTCTCACAAAATAGTCTGTTGCGTCCGAACGGTTTGGCCAATTATGATCCCTCTTTGAAAATACGAGACTCTCATGAACACGATGGTGTTCTCCATTTTGCTCCATGACCCCCATAAACATCTTGGGACTCATCTGAAGTAAGTACAGCCGATCTGCCAACTTCTGTCTTTAGCGTGTGAACCGTTTGGGCTACACCCTATTACCCATCTGTGGAAAGGTAAGTCTCACACGTACATGTAGGTTGCTTTGCTCTAGGATGCCCACAGGCCACAAGACTCTTCTGAAGGTCCCCATGTACCAGTTGAAAATATGAATGGAAGTACAGTACACAGTACCTTCAGAAAGTATTCAGACCCTTCCCTTTTTCCACATTTTGTTTTGTTAAATTCCTCATCAATAGCTCATAATGACAAAGCGACAACTGGTTTTTAGAAATTCCTTATGTACATAAGTATTCAGATGCTTTGCTCTGGGACTCAAAATTGAGCTCAGGTGAATCCTATGTCCATTGATCATCTTTGAGATATTTCTACAACTTAATTGGAGTCCACCTGTAGTAAATTCAATTGAAACGGATTTGAAAAGGCAACCAACTGTCTATATAAGGTCCCAGTGTTGACAGTGCATTTCAGAGCAAAAACCAGGCAATGAGATCGAAGCAATTGTCTGTAGAGCTCCAAGACAGGATGGTGTCGAGGCACAGATCTGGGGAAGGGTTCCAAAACATTTCTGCCGCATTGAAGGTCCTAAGAACACAGTGACCTTTGTCATTCTTAAATTGAATAAGTTTGGAACCACCAAGGTGACCAAGAACCCGATGGTCATACTGACAGAGCTCCAGCGTTCCTCTGTGGAGATGGGATAACCTTCCAGAAGGACAACCATCTCTGCAGCACTCCATAAATCAGGCCTTTATGGTAGAGTGGCCAGACGAAAGCCAATTCCCAGTAAAAAAAAGCACATGACAGCCCGCTTGGAGTTTGCCAAAAGGAACTTAAAGGACTCTCAGACCATGAGAAACAACATGCTCTGGTCTGATGAAACCAAAATTGAACTCTTCATCCTGAATGTCAAGCGTCACGTCTGGAGGAAATCTGGCACGATCCCTACAGTGAAGCATGGTGGTGGCATTATTATGCTTTGAGGAAGTTTTTCAGCAGCAGGGTCAGGGAGACTCGTTAAATGAAATTGTATTGGTCACATGCACATACTGTATTTAGCAGAAGTCATTGCGGGTGTATTGAAAGGCTTGTGTTCCTCCAACAGTGCAGTAATATCTAACAATTTACAACAATACACACAAGCCTAACAGTAAAATAATGGAATTAAGAAATTTATAAATATAAGGAGAGCAATGTCAGAATGGCATTGACTTCTACTACAGTAGAATAAAATACAGTATATACATATGAAATGAGTAAAGCAGTATGTAAACATTATTAAAGTGACCAGTGATTCCTTGTCTATGTACAGTATATAGGGCAGCAGCCTCTAAGGTGCAGGGTTGAGTAATCGGGTGGTAGGCGGCTAGTGGTGGCTATTTAACAGTCTGATGGCCTTGAGATAGAAGCTGTTTTTCAGTCTCTCGGTCCCTGCTTTGATGCACCTGTACTGACCTCGTCTTCTGGACAAGAGTGGGGTGAACAGGCCGTGGCTCGGGTGGTTGATGTCCTTGATGATTTTTTGGGCCTTTCTGTGACATCGGGTGCTGTGTCCTGGAGGGCAGACAGTGTGCCCCCTTTGATACATTGGGCAGACCGCACCACCTTCTGGAGAGCCCTGCAGTTGCGGGTGGTGCAGTTGCCGTATCGTTTGGTGATACTGCCTGACAGGATGCTCCCAATTGTGCATCTGTAACATTTTGGGAGTGTCTTCTTCACTACACTGTCTGTGTATATGGATACCTGATGAGAATACGTGGGAGAGTGGATAAACCGTCTCTACCCTCCGTTATATTGGCGAATGTGCAATCGATGGAGAATAAACTGGATGAACCCCGTTAGAGACTATCCTATCAATGTGATCTGAAGAACTGTAATGTATTATGTTTTTCAGAGTCATCACTGATCAAGGACAAGGTACATATAAAACAAGCTGTTTTTTCTATACATCGGCAGGACAAAACGATAACGTTGAGGAAGCTCAGATGAGAGGTGTGTCTCTTTGGTAAGAACAGCTGATGCGCAAACTCTAATATTAAGAAAGTCTCAAGGTTCTGCTCACCTGAGTTAGACTACCTCATGATAAGATGCAGACCACATTATTTACCAAAATATTTACCAAAACATTTTTCATCTTATTTTTAGCTGTCTATTTACCACCACAAACCAATGCAGGCACTAAGACCACACTCAACGAGCCATAAGGTCCTTAAGCACACACTACTGAATGCAGTCCTCCCTAAAGTACCAGAAGTGACGGGAGCTTGTCTCAAAGCTCTCATTGAACATGAACACCATCTTGTTAAGTACTTGAGAGAATCTAGTTAAGACCGTTTTCTTTTCTCCCTCCATTGAAAAATGCTCAGCCAGAAGCAGCACCCCTAGTTGCCAGTGACTTTAATGTAGGTAAACTGAAATCTGATTTACCTCATTTCTACCAGCATGTCACCTGTGCAACTAGAGGGGGAAAAAACTCTCGATCACCTTTACTCGACACAGAGAAATGCATACAAAGCTTTTGATAAATCTGACCAGAACTATATTCTTCTGATCCCTGCTTACAAGCAAAAATTCAAGCAGGATGTGTCAGTGACACGCTCAATACAGAAGTGGTCCAATGAAGCGGATACTATGCTACAGGACTGCTTCGCTAGCACAGAAATATGTTCCCGAAATTAATCCGTTGGCATTGAGGAGTTTACCACATCATTCACCGGTTTCATTAATAAGTGCATCAATGACATCGTCCCCACAGTGACCGTACATACATATCCCATTCAGAAGCCATGGATTACAGGCAACATCCGCACTGAGCTAAAGGCTATAGCTCCCGCTTTCAAGGAGCGGGATACTAATCTAGATGCTTTTAAGAATTCCTGCCCTCAAACGAACCATTGAACAGGCAAAGCGTAAATACAGGACCAAGATCAAATCCTACTACACTGGCTCTGATGGTCGTCAGATGTGGCAGGGCTTGCATACTCTCATGGATTACAAAAGGAAACCCGGTCGCGAGCTGTCCTGTGATGCGAGCCTACCAGATGAGCTAAATGCCCTCCACATTTGCTTCGAGGCTACCAACACTGAAACATGCATGAGAGCACCAGCTTTTCCGGACGACTGTGTGATCACGCTCTACATCGTTGATGTAAGACCTTTAAATAGTTTAACATTCACACGGCCACAGGGCCAGACAGATTACCAGAACTCATACTCTGAACATACGTTGTCCAACTGGCAAGTGTCTTCACTGACATTTTCCGTGACCCAGTCTGTAACACCTACATGTTTCAAGCAGACCACCATAGTCTCTGTGTCCAAGAACGCCAAGGTAACCTGTCTAAATGACTATGCCCCATAGGACGCACATCTGTAGACATGAAATGCTTTGAAAAGGCTGGTCATGGCTCACATCAACACCATCATCCCAGATACCCTGCACCCATTCACATACCACCCAAACAGATACACAGATGACACAATCTCTATTACACTCCACACTTCCCTTTCCCACCTGGAAAAAAGTAAAAACTACATGAGAATAGTGTTCATTGATTACAGCTCAGCTTTCAATACCATAGTGCCCTGCAAAACCATCACTTTATTTTACTAGGCAAGTCATTTAAGAACAAATTCTTATTTTCAATGATGGCCTAGGAAGAGTGGGTTAACTGCCTGTTCAGGGGCAGAACGACAGATTTGTACTTTGTCAGCTCAGGGATTTGAACTTGCAACCTTTCCATTACTAGTACAACGCTCTAACCACTAGGCTACCCTGCCACCTAGGGTCCTCACTAAGATAAGGACCCTGGGATTAAACACTTTCCCTGTGCATCTACACCTTGAACTTCCTGATGGGCCTCCCTCAGGTGGTGAGGGTAGGCTACAACACAACCGCTCCGCTGACCCCCAATATGTGGGCCCCTCAGGGGTGCGTGCTTAATCCACTCCTGTATTCCCAGTACACCCACAACTGCGTGGCCGTGCACGACTCCAACGACCATCATTAAGTTTGATGATGACATGACGGATGTAGGTATGATCCCCGACAATGATGGAACAGCCCACAGGGAGGAAGTCAGAGACCTGGCAGTGTGATGCCAGGACAACAACCTCTCACTCAACGTCAGCAAGACAAAAGAGATGATCGGGGACTTCAGGAAACGGAAGGCCGAGCATGTCCCCATCCACATCAATGAGGCTGTAGTGGAGCAGGTTGAGAGCTTCAGGTTCCGATCATTGTTCGCACACACCGACACGGTCTTGAAGGGGGCACAACAATGCCTCTTCCCCCTCATGTCTGATGTCCACCAGATGCATAAGCCTTTTGTTTTGCCACATTTTCCATACTTGACACACATATGCTTCACTTTTCAACTAGCTAAAAGCTAGCTATTTGTAATCTGTGACTGTACTTCCGATTGTACCAACTCATGGTAAAGCAACACACGAGTTGAAAATATATAATGCATGCGGAACACAGAACGCACCGCAGCCCTGTATGGCACCCACAACGTAATGTTGCGGAATGCTCCATTGACAATAAACGACTTCCGCCGGAACGCAAAGAGTTTGATGCATCAGGAGGCTGGGCATGGGTCATCAGATCCTCAAAAGGTTCTACAGCTGCACCATTGAGAGCATCTTGACTGACTCAATCACCGCTTGGTATGGCAACTGCTTGGCATCCGAACACTAGGAGCTACAGAGGGTAGTGCGTATGGCTGTGCAATCCAGGACCTCTCTAGCAGGCGGTGTCAGAAGAAGGCCCTAAAAATTGCCAGACTCCAGCCACCCAAGTCATAGTCTGTTCTCTCTACAACCGCACGGCAAGCGATACTGGGACCAACAGGACCCTGAACAGCTTCTAACCCCAAGACATATGACTGCTACATAGTTATTTAAATAGTTAATAATTATAATTTTTCTATTTTTGGGAAGGGCTGTAACGGCGTTCTTCGTTTGTCGCAAGAAAGTCGGACCGAAATGCAGCGTGTTGGTTACTCATGTCTTTAATGAAACAAATGACGATACATGAAATAACTTATAAATACAAAAACAACAAACGGAACGTGAAAAACCTATACAGCCTGTCTGGTGAACACAAACACAGAGACAGGAACAATCACCCACAAAATACAAAGTGAAACCCAGGCTACCTAAATACGGTTCCCAATCAGAGACAACGAGAATCACCTGACTCTGATTGAGAACCGCCTCAGGCAGCCAAACCTATGCAACACCCCTACTCAGCCGCAATCCCAATAACTAAAAAACCCCACTATGAAATACAACAACATAAACCCATGTCACACCCTGGCCTGACCAACTAATTAACGAAAACACAAAATACTAAGACCAAGGCTTGACAAGGGCCCATGAGTAAGCGTTTAACTATTGGTCTACACCTGTTGTATATAGTTTACGAAGCATGTGACGAATAAAATGTGATTTGATTTCTCATCAGGAGTAGATTGGGAGGCCATGATAGCATTTCTTACAGGCTAAGTAATTCAGCATGCATCCCACAAAAAGAAAGCCAATATGGCAAACAGCGATTTGGAATAACAGATTCAGATAGCTAAGAATTATTATAACTAGACATGTAAAACCTCCAACTTTACATTGCTCAGAGTGAGACAGAAATATTTTGAGGAGGGGGACAAAGCAGGAAGAATACGAGCCAGATACTGTAGCTGAAAGGGAAACTTCACTGCTAGACACCATTTGGGGTGTTTTTCCAGTCCTACAGTGGGGCAAAAAAGTATTTAGTCAGCCACCAATTGTGCAAGTTCTCCCACTTAAAAAGACGAGAGAGGCCTTTCATTTTCATCATAGGTACACTTCAACTATGTCAGACAAAATGAGAAAAAAAATCCATAAATTCACATTGTAGGATTTTTAATGAATTTATTTGCAAATTATGGTGGAAAAATAAGTATCTGGTCACCTACAAACAAGCAAGATTTCTGGCTCTCACAGACCTGTAACTTCGTCTTTAACAGGCTCCTCTGTCCTCCACTCGTTACCTGTATTAATGGCACCTGTTTGAACTTGTTATCAGTATAAAAGACACCTGTCCACAACCTCAAACAGTCACACTCCAAACTCCACTATGGCCAAGACCAAAGAGCTGTGAAAGGACACCAGAAACAAAATTGTAGACCTGCACCAGGCTGGGAAGACTGATTCTGCAATAGGTAAGCAGCTTGGTTTGACGAAATCAACTGTGGGAGCAATTATTAGGAAATGGAAGACATACAAGACCATTGATAATCTCCCTTGATCTGGGGCTCCACGCAAGATTTCACCCCGTGGGGTCAAAATGATCACAAGAATAGTGAGCAAAATTCCCAGAACCGCATGGGGGGACCGAGTGAATGACCTGCAAAGAGCTGCGACCAAAGTAACAAAGCCTACCATCAGTAACACACTATGCTGTCAGGACTCAAATCCTGCAGTGCCAGACGTGTCCCCCTGCTTAAGCCAGTACATGTCCAGGTCCGTCTCAAGTTTGCTAGAGAGCATTTGGATGATCCAGAAGAAGATTGGGAGAATGTCATATGGTCAGATGAAACCAAAATATAACATTTTGGTAAAAACGCAACTCGTCATATTTGGAGGACAAAGAATGCTGAGTTGCAACCAAATAACACCATACCTACTGTGAAGCATGGGGGTGGAAACATCATGCTTTGGAGCTGTTTTTCTGCAAAGGGACCAGGACCTCTGATCCGTGTAAAGGAAAGAATGAATGGGGCCATGTATCGTGAGATTTTGAGTGAAAACCTCCTTCCATCAGCAAGGGAATTGAAGATGAAACTTGGCTGGGTCTTTCAGCATGACAATGATCCTAAACACACCGCCTGGGCAACGAAGGAGTGGCTTCGTAAGAAGCATTTCAAGGTCCTGGAGTGGCCTAGCCAGTCTCCAGATCTCAACCCCATAGAAAATCTTTGGAGTGTATTGAAAGTCCGTGTTGCCCAGCAACAGCCCCAAAACATCACTGCTCTAGAGGAGATCTGCATGGAGGAATGGGCCAAAAAAACAGCAACAGTGTGTGAAAACCATGTGAAGAATTACAGAAAACGTTTGACCTCTGTCAGTGCCAACAAAGGGTATATAACAAAGTATTGAGATAAACTTTTGTTATTGACCAAATACTTATTTTCCACCATCATTTGCAAATAAATTCATTAAAAATCCCCTTTTCTCATTTTATCTATCATAGTTGAAGTGCACCTATGATGAAAATTACAGGCCTCTCATCTTTTTAAGTGGGAGAACTTGCATAATTGGTGGCTGACTAAATACTTTTTTGCCCCACTGTATACAATAATGAATAATGAGCAGGTGTTTCAGACATATTTATGCACTGTAGCTGTATTTTGGAATGTTCTCACCTGGAGAGTTCAACCAATGATGTCATTTTTTAGAACTTTATTTTCCTATGCTTTTTTTAGTATTCATTTGTCTGACCATGACCATGTTGCTCAGTGTCCTTCCATTTATTAAGGCTCACAACTCCCATGGCACGCCCAGGCCTGGATTATCCTGCAGTTTGAGCCTCTTTCCCAGTGAGGGGGCCTCCCTATCGTCCTACCCTAGGCTGAGTTAGCAGTGCAGTTCTGGGCTCCACTTTATCAACCCAGGTCACCTGTCTTGGTCTATCTATCCTTGCCACAGAGGTTAGCTCAGGCCTTCTTACTGATAACCCTTCATGGGTAGTTTGTGAAAAGGTACACTCATCAGCGGGGGCTATTTCTGTGTACAAGACCAACACGTAATTTTAGCATGGCCGGCTCTTACGAAGTGTTATTGTGCCTTTCACGCAGGATACGTTCAATCACGGGGTTATAATATTTTTAATAACTCGGCATAGTCTCAGACACTCCTGCTAGTGGCTGATTTTCCCTTTCTAGTTGACCGGGCAACACCCTCACGGTTGAGTCACACTTGCTAAGTCATCTGCTTCAAGGCCCACGTGCCATCAGGAAACTACCAACTCCCATCACAGGGCTGAGATCTGAAGGGGTTGCCATATAAAATGAACCTCCGATCTCCGGCAGAGGATCATCTGCATACAGTCTACCAGCACCAGTCACTTCCTCTCTGCCTTTGACTGGGTCTTGCTACTCCCCAGCTGCCTGTGGTTGTGGCCACTTCCTGTCTTTCTTCCTCTTCTTTTTAAATGTCCTTGTCTCAGTGTTACCATATAAAGAGACAGGAGGAGTCACCAGGTCATACTGACTAGCCTCATTCACGACAACTGTCTATACAAGATTTTTAAGTAATTAACTACAATGGCTGCTTCTGATGATTACTCTTTCCAAGAAAAGCTGGACAACAAACATGTTCATTATTACTGATTTCATTATTACTGAAACAGGGTCCAAATGGTAAATATAAAAATATTATATTGTCTAATATTATTCATTCTAAACAGACAGGTTTTTTACATGGACAATACATTGGAGATAATATAAGACAACTACTGGAAACAATAGAACACTATGAGAAACCAGGCCTGGTATTTATAGATGATTTTGAGAAGGGCTTTGGTAATTTACGACTGGAGTTTGTATATTAATGCCTGGAATATTTCAATTTTGGAGAATCTCTTATAAAATGGGTTAAGGTTATGTATAGTAACCCTAGGTGTAATATAGTAAATAATGGATACATCTAAGAAAGTTTTAAACTGTCAAGAGGAATAAAACAAGGTTGCCCACTATCGGCATATATATTTATTACTGCCATCGAAATGTTAGCTGTTAAAAACAATAATATTAAGGGGTTAGAAAATCAGGGCTTAAAACCTCTACTGACTCCCCATCCCGCATGCGGGAGCGTAATCATCGCCTGACACGTATTAGCATAACGCAACGGACATAAATATCTCTAGAAAATATTCTTATTCATGAAAATCACAAATGAAATATAATGAGACACAGCTTAGCCTTTTGTTAATCACCCTGTCATCTCAGATTTTCAAAATAACAGCCAAAGCTAGACAAGCATTTGTGTAAGTTTATCGATAGCCTAGCATAGCATTATGTCCAGCTAGCAGTAGGTAACTTGGTTACGGAAATCAGAAAAGCAATCAAATTAAATTGTTTAACTTTGATGAGCTTCGGATGTTTTCACTCACGAGACTCTCAGTTAGATAGCAAATGTTCCTTTTTTCAAAAAATATTATTTTTGTAGGCGAAATAGCTCCGTTTGTTCTTCACGTTTGGCAGTTCTGGATTGGATTTTTCTCAGGCTTTCGCCTGCAACATCAGTTCTGTTATACTCGCAGACAATATCTTTACAGTTTTGGAAACGTTAGAGTGTTTTCTATCCTAAGTTGTCAATTATATGCATATTCTAGCATCTTGTCCTGACAAAATAACCCGTGTAAAACGGGAACGGTTTTTTTTCAAAAATTAAAATACTGCCCCTAGAGTCGCAACAGGTTAAATTTTCATTTTTGGAAAAATAACGTTCCCATAGTAAACGGGCACACCCCATGTTTAAGAATGGCAATTTCCCTTTATCCAGATTACAACCTCGCAGTTCCTTGTTATTTGAAAACTAATAATTTTTTAAACAAACCATAGAATGTAGGTTGCAATTTGTGACCGACCGGCTCGATTCGGTCTTATGTAGTAACATTTGAAATATAGTTTTTTACATTGGATAAAAGTATAGCCTCTAAGCTAGAAAAGTGTACATCATACACTACAGTTGAGGAACAATGGGGAAGTAATTCTGCTTTGAAAGTTGATAAACTTGTAAAATCACTTTTGAGAAAATGTCTCGTGAATGTTTTGGCACACATACTGGGGAGCTCTTCATTGTCTACACCCATTCAGCATCGTTCACACCCTCTTAAGCTTTAGCCCCACCCATATCTTTAAGGATTCACATAAGGCCATGTACTAAACAACCAAAGATTTCAAGACTTTAAAGGCTGGTTTATACTACAGGTGTGTTCGTAATTTTAATCTTTTCAGAGTGTTTTCTGTGCGCTTGTAAACTCAAAGCGTTGTCAGATTGTTTGTTTGTAAATTCACAGCATTTCGCTCTCGGAGCACCCAGAGCGCACACTGGACATTCTGGCCAAGGAGTAAGGTTGATTAGCGTATTCTGACCTAACAACTGCACTCAAACACCCACGCTTACTGGCTGATGTTGGCTAGCTTGCCAGCTACTTCCAGACACAAATGAGAGAACAGCTCACTGTGACCATTTTACTTGCCCTAGCAGAACTGGTTAGGCTGTTATGTTATCCAGAGCGTTGGTGACTGCAACTGTGCTTCTGGCAACAATTTAATTGCGCTTTTTTTGCCAACGTTTACAGAAACTGGCCATATTCAACGGGTTTTGAGCATTCATAAATGTATTAGTTATTCTGTGCACTGGCACACTCTGAAATGCTCTGAAATGGAAGGTGATTTTCAGAGGGGATTTACCAGCTATGTCTCTCAACAGGTGTCACAGTGACACCATGAGCAGTCTATTGAAATGGTTACTTGCATAGTGAAGTCTTTTGTTTAGACATGTAGCTAGCTAGTTAGCTAGCTAAACATTTAACCATAATCCTAACTCATAATGTTACTACCCTGCATTAATCTGCAGGTAACTAACCAACCAGGTTCAATGTTAGCTAGCTAACATTAGGCTATTACTATCAATGCAAATATCCCTCAGATGTTAACGTGAACTAGAGAGCCAGCCAGCTAACGATAGCTAGCTAGCTAACAGTACATTTTAATTTGAAATTAAAATTACTTTCTGACACGTATAATATCTGAAACTGTAGCTAGACTATACTTGTATACATAGATGGACGCATCATCCTCTCTGTCACGGATGCCATGGTTGCCCTTTGTTTGAACATGTAATCTGGAGACAGGTGTTTCATTGTGTTATCTTTTCAACTCTATCTGCATATTTGCAATCAAATGCCATCTCCTTAGCTATCATGATCTAATTCCACTGATTTCAAAACTCGGTCCTACTCGGTCCTACTTGGTATAAAAAAAAGCAGTGTTAGAAAGGATTACCTACGTACTGTCACGCCCTGGTCTTAGTATTTTGTGTTTTCTTTCTTTATTTGGTCAGGCCAGGGTGTGACATGGGTTTTGGTATGTGGTGTGTTTTTGTCTTGGAGTTTTTCACAGGTATTGGGATTGTAGCTTAGTGGGGTTTTCTAGCTTAGTCTATCGCTGTCTGAAGTGGCTCTCAATCAGAGGCAGGTGTTTATCGTTGTCTCTGATTGGGAACCATATTTGGTCAGCCATATTCTTTGAGTGTGTCGTGGGTGATTGTTCCTGTTCCTGTCTTGTGTTAGTTTGCACCAATTTAGGCTGTTTCGGTTTTCACGTTACGTTTATTGTTTTGTATTGATACGTGTTTCCTTTGTTTTTTCATTAAACATGAATCTCAATAGCCACGCCGCATTTTGGTCCGACTCTCTTTCGCATAAAGAAAACCATTATAGAATTACCCACCACAACAGGACCAAGCGGCGTGACAACAAGCAGCAGCAGCAGCAGCAGCAAAATAAAGACTTCTGGACTTGGGAAGAAATCCTTGACGGGAGAGGTCCCTGGGCTAAACCAGGGGAGTCTAGCCGCCCCAAGGTGCAGCAGGAGAAGAGGCAACAGGAGCAGCTTAAAGAGGAGCTGGAGGCAGCGAAGTCAGAGAGGCGCTGGTATGAGGAGGCAGCACGGCGGCGTGGATGGAAGCCCTTGAGTCAGCCCCAAAAATTTCTTGGGGGGGTGGCTCACAGGAAGTATGGCAACGCCAGGTAGGAGACCTGCGTCAACTTCCTGTGGTTACCGGGGGGCTAGGGAGACCGGGCAGGCACCGTGTTATGCTGTGAAGTGCACGGTGTCCCCAGTGCGGGTGCGTAGCCCGGTGCGATACATTCCAGCTCCGCGTATCGGCCGGTCTAGAGTGGGCATCGAGCCAAGTGCCATGAAGCCGGCTCTACGCATCTGGTCCCCAGTGCGTCTCCTTGGGCCGGGATACATGGCACCAGCCTTGCGCATGGTGTCCCCGGTTCGCCTGCATAGCCCAGTGCGGGCTACTCCACCTCGCCGCACTGGCAGTGCGACCGGGACCATTCAACCGGGTAAGGTTGGGCAGGCTCGGCGTTTAAGAGCTTCAGTGCGCCTGCACGGTCCGGTCTATCCAGTACCACCTCCACGCACCAGCCCACCGGTGGCAGCTCCCCGCACCAGGCTTCCTGTGCGTGTCCTCGGCCCAGTACCACCAGTGCCAGCACCACGCATCAGGCTTACAGAGCCTTCCTCCTCTCCAGCGCTGCCGGAGTCTCCCGTCTGTTCAGTGCTGCCAGAGCCTTCCTCCTCTCCAGCGCTGCCGGAGTCTCCCGCCTGTTTAGCGCTGCCAGAGCCTTCCTCATCTACAGCGCTGCTGGAGTCTCCTGCCTGTTCAGTGCAGCCAGAGCTGCCAGTCTGCATGGAGCAGCCAGAGCTGCCAGTCTGCATGGAGCAGCCAGAGCTGCCAGTCTGCATGGAGCAGCCAGAGCTGCCAGTCTGCATGGAGCTGCCAGTCTGCAAGGAGCTGGCAGTCTGCAAGGAGCTGCCAGAGCTGTCAGTCTGCATGGAGCTGCCAGTCTGCAAGGAGCCGCCAGAGCTCCCAGTCTGCACGAAGCCGCCAGAGCTGCCAGTCTGCAAGAAGCCGCCAGAGCTGCCAGTCTGCAAGAAGCCGCCAGAGCTGCCAGTCTGCAAGAAGCAGCCAGAGTCGTCAGTCTGCCAGGATCCGCCAGTCAGCCAGGATCTTCCAGACCCGCCAGTCATCCAGGATCCGCCAGTCAGCCAGACTCTTCCAGATCCGCCAGTCAGCCAGGATCTTCCAGATCTGCCAGTCAGCCAGGATCCGACAGTCAGCCAGACTCTTCCAGAGCCGCCAGTCAGCCAGGATCTTCCAGATCCGCCAGTCAGCCAGGATCCGCCAGTCAGCCAGATTCTTCCAGATCCGCCAGTCAGCCAGGATCGTCCAGATCCGCCAGTCAGCCAGGATCCGCCAGTCAGCCAGGATGTGCCGGAACCGCCAGTTAGCCAGGATCTGCCAGAACCGCCAGTCAGCCAGGATCTGCCAGAACCACCAGCCAGCCAGGATTTGCCAGAGCCAACTACCTGCCTGAGCTTCCTCTCAGTGCTGAGCTTCCTCTCAGTGCTGAGCTTCCTCTCAGTGCTGAGCTTCCCCTCAGTCCCGAGCTACCCCTCAGTCCCGAGCTACCTCAGTCCCGAGCTGTCCCTCAGTCCCGAGCTGCCCCTCAGTCCAGTGGGGCCCTTGGTGAGGGCTACTAGGCCAAGGTCGGCGGCGAGGGTCGCCTATCTAAGGACGCGAGGAAAATGGACTAAGACTTTGTTGGAGTGGAGTCCACGTCCCCCGCCGGAGCCGCCACCGTTGACAGACCCCCACATGGACCCTCCCCTATGGGTTTTGGTGTGCGGCCGGGAGTCCGCACCTTGGGGGGGGGGGGTTCTGTCACGCCCTGGTCTTAGTATTTTGTGTTTTCTTTCTTTATTTGGTCAGGCCAGGGTGTGACATGGGTTTTGGTATGTGGTGTGTTTTTGTCTTGGAGTTTTTCACAGGTATTGGGATTGTAGCTTAGTGGGGTTTTCTAGCTTAGTCTATCGCTGTCTGAAGTGGCTCTCAATCAGAGGCAGGTGTTTATCGTTGTCTCTGATTGGGAGCCATATTTAGGCAGCCATATTCTTTGAGTGTGTCGTGGGTGATTGTTCCTGTTCCTTTCTTGTGTTAGTTGGCACCAGTTTAGGCTGTTTCGGTTTTCACCTTACATTTATTGTTTTGTATTGATTTGTGTTTCCTTTGTTTTTTCATTAAACATGAATCTCAATAGCCACGCCGCATTTTGGTCCGACTCTCTTTCGCATAAAGAAAACCGTTACACATACGGACCAGCTCATGTTATACCTTGATCTGTTTCACCTGTCTTTGTGATTGTCTCCAATCCCCTCCAGGTTCCACCCATCTTCCCCAATATACCCTGTGTATTTACACCTGTGTTCTCTGTTTGTCTGTTGCCAGTCGTCTTGTTTGTCAAGCTAATCAGCGTTTTTGTGTCGGCTCCTGCATTTTCCCAAGTCTCTCTTTTCTCATCCTCCTGGTTTTTGACTCTTCCCTGTCCTGACCCTGTACCCACCTGCCTTCCACTCTGACTGATCCTGAGCCTGCCTGCCATCCTGTACCTTTGCCCCACCTCTGGATAACCAACATCTGCCTGACCTGACCCTGAGCCTGCCTGTCGTCTTGTACCTTTGCCCCTGTTGCTGTAATAAACGTTGTTACTTCGACATAGTCTGCATCTGGGTCTTACCTTGATACCTGATAGAAGCGTGCTACATGGCAGACCAATCCGAACTCATCTCTTGGCACGTCAAGCCTACTCATTATCTCAGCCGTCCATGGCAAGCGGGAAGGTTGCCAGCTTTTTCTGTGGCTAAACCAACTAGGCTAATAATTTAACAATTGTATTTGATACAATATACAAGCATACAAGTTTGTTATTAAGGCAAATGAAAGTTCACATGTTCCAGAAGGCAAATCTGCCATAAAACGCATATTTGATTTTAAAATAAATGTTTCACCTAGTTTCCTAAAACGAGTCACATTTCAGTTTAATCCACCAGAAAAAAATTAACAAATAAAACATTAAATATTGTGGTTAAACTCAAATACACTAATTGATAAAAACATTTTTTCGATAACATTTAAACATAAAAAAAGGTAACATCTTTTACAATTATATCATAAATAGGACTGGTGGAGTTATGTCACACATGCAGCTAAACAAATATATGGAAATGTCTGCCCTACCCAAAATTACAGCCAAATAATTGCATCATTGCCACAAAAAGAGGCAAGTGGAAGGGGGAAAAGTAAGGAACTTGTCTGTCGGCCTTGCAACTTCTTAGGGCTAGGGGTCCCGCTAACTTCCGGTGAAAGTGGAGGGCGCGCAATTTAAATAGATAATCATATGTACATATAAGTGTCTTATATTGGCTGAAAGCTGATATTAATCTAACTGCACTCTCCGATTTACAGTAGCTATTACAGCAACAACATGCCATGTGATTGTTTGAGGATGGCACCCCTCATCAAAATATTTTTCCACCGGCATAGGTTTCATACATTCACAAATGACAAATAAATATTCACTTACTTTAAAAAAATCTTCCTCTGAATTGTCATCCAAAGGAATCCGAAAATCTACCCAAACTTAGTTTCGAAAAGTCAAAATACGTTTCTATTTACTCCTCAGATACCCTAAAATGATATCATACTATAATATTTATTTCGGAAAGAAGTATGTTCAATAGGAAACCGATTTTAGCGTAATGTCTTCATGGCGCGCACACACACATTTCCAAGCCCTTGTCCTTGTACTAAAACTCATTATTCTTACTCGTTTTGGAAAAAACAAGCCTGAAACCTTGAACATAGACTGCTGACACCCTTTGCAAGCCTTAGGAATTGCATCCAATGAGCTTATTTTCAATTTTCTGATGTCTTGGATGATTTCTTTTGATTTTCCCATGATGTCAAGCAAAGAGGCACTGAGTTTGAAGGTAGGCCTTGAAATACATCGACAGGTATACCTCCAATTGACTAAAATTAGGTCAATTAGCCTATCAGAAGCTTCTAAAGCCATGACATCATTTTCATCATCAACTGTTTGAAGGCACAATCAACTTACTGTATGGAAATTTCTGACCCAATGGAATTGTGATACAGTGAATTATAAGTGACTGTAAAGTCTCTGTAAACAATTGTTGGAAAAATTACTTGTGTCATGCACAAAGTAGATGTCCTAACCGACTTGACAAAATTATAGTTTGTTAACAAGAAATGTGTGGACGGATTGAAAAACTAGTTTTATGACTCCAACCTAAGTGTATTTAAACTTCCAACTACAACTGTAGATTGCAAAAGAGTTGGGAAGAGATTTTCAATGTACCGATTCCATGGCACATGGTTTATGAACTTATATATTAAATAATTCTAATTTCAATTATTATACAACATTTTTGCAACCAATTGTATGTTATATACAGTACCAGTACCACCCCTACTCGTTCAAGGGTTTTTCTTTATTTTTAGTATTTTCTACACTGTGGAATGATAGTGAAGACATGAAAATGATGAAATAATACATGGGATCATGTAGTAACCAATAAAGTGTTAAACAAATCAAAACATATTTTCTATTTTAGATTCTTCAAAGTAGCCACCCCTTTGACTTAATGACAGCTTTGCACACTCTTGGTATTCTCTCAACCAGCTTCACCTGGAATTATTTTTCAACAGTCTTGAAGGATTTCCCACATATGCTGAGAACTTGTTGGCTGCTTTTCCTTAACTCTGTGGTCCTACTCATCTCAAACCATTTAAATTGGGTTGAGGTTGGGGGGTTGCGGAGGCCAGGTCATCTGATGCAGCACTCCATCGCTCATTTTTTGTCAAACATCCCTTACTTTTCTAAGAAGCTGGGTCCAGCGGAACTATGATGTGGGGGACCGGGAGTTACTAGCTATGGTAAAAGCCCTGAAGGTGTGGAGACACTGGCTTGCGGGGGCTAAACACCCTTTCCTCATCTGGACTGACCACCGCAATCTGGAGTATATTCGAGCGGCGAGGGGACTGAATCCGCGTCAGGCTAGGTGGGCCATGTTCTTTACAAGCTTTAGCTTTACGATCTGTTATAGACCAGGTTCCCATAGCACGAAGGCCGACGCACTGTCCTGTCTCTATGACACCGAGGACCGGTCCATCGATCCTACTCCCATCCTTCCAGCCTCTTGGCTGGTGGCCCCGGTGGAATGGGAGGTGGACGCGGACATCGAGCGGGCGTTGAGGGTTGAACCTGCGCCTTCACAGTGTCCGACCGGTCGTAGGTACGTGTCGCTTGGTGTCCGTGATCAATTGATTCGGTGGGCTCACACACTACCTACTTCTGGTCATCCTGGGATTCCGAGGACAGTACGGGTTCTTCGGGGGAAATACTGGTGGCCCACCTTAGCTAAGGACGTGAAGCTCTATGTCTCCTCCTGTTCGGTATGCGCTCAGAGTAAGGCTCCTAGGCATCTGCCTAGAGGGAAGTTACAACCCCTCCCGGTTCCACAACGGCCATGGTCTCATCTCTCGGTAGATTTTATTACCGATCTTCCCCGATCTCAGGGGAACACTACCGTTCTGGTCGTTGTGGATCGGTTCTCTAAGTCCTGCCGTCTCCTCCCATTGCCTGGTCTCCCTACGGCCCTACAGACTGCAGAGGCTTTATTTACCCACGTCTTCCGGCACTACGGGGTTCCCTAGGACATCGTATCTGATCGAGGTCCCCAGTTCACGTCCCGGGTTTGGAGGGTGTTTATGGAGCGTCAGGGGGTCTCGGTCAGCCTTACCTCTGGTTATCACCCCGAGAGTAATGGGCAGGTGGAGAGAGTAAACCAGGAAGTGGGTAGGTTTCTAAGGTCGTATTCCCAGGACAGGCCAGGAGAATGGGTGAGGTACGTCCCGTGGGCAGAGTTGGCCCAGAACTCACTCCGTCACTCATCCACGAACATGTCGCCATTTGAATGCGTATTGGGCTACCAGCCGGTCCTGGCTCCGTGGCATCCGAGTCAGACCGAAGCTCCTACGGTGGAGGAGTGGGTACAGCGCTCTAGAGAGACCTGGCGGGCAGTCCAGGATTCTCTCAGGCAGGCCAGTGAACGGCAGAAAAAGAGCGCTGACCGCCACCGCAGTGAGGCCCCTGTGTTCGCACCAGGGGACAGGGTCTGGCTCTCGACCCAAATCATTCCCCTCCGCCTGCCCTGACGGAAGCTGGGGCCGCAGTGTGTGAGGCCATTCAAAGTCCTGAGGAGGATGAACGAGGTGTGTTATAGATTGCAACTTCCCTCTTAGTATCGCATTAACCCCTTGTTTCATGTGTCTCTCCTCAGTCTCTCCTTCATGTGTCTCTCCTCTTGTAGCTAGTCCCCTACATGAAGGTGAGGTACCGGAGGTCCCTCCGCCCCCTCTGGACATTGGGGTTCCCAGCGTACACAGTACGAGCTATTCTGGACTCGAGACGCCGGGTGAGGGGCCTGCAGTACCTCGTGGACTGGGAGGGGTACGGTCCGGAGGAGAGGTGCTGGGTACTGGGGAGGGACATTTTAAATCCTTCCCTCTTAAGGGATTTCCACCACCTCCACCCAGATCGCCCTGCGCCTCGCCCTCCGGGTCGCCCTCGAGGCCAGGGTCGGCGCGCCGCGGGAGCCGCGCGTCAGGGGGGGGTACTGTCACGGATTCCGTCGAAGATGGTGCCTCTTCCTGTTCGGCCATCGATTCCCTTTCTTTTGTTTCTGTTAGTTTGGTCTAATTGGTTACACCTGTTTTGAGTTAAGTTCTGTTTGTAGGCTATTTAAGGGCACTAGGCCCGCTGGCTATTGTGCGGGCTTGTTCTCTGTTCATGGTGTTGTATAATTTTGTGGTCTCTATATTTCCGGACAGTTTTCATCTTGTTTGTTTGGACGGGTTATTTCATGCGCCCATGTGTTTGGCATGTCCGTTTTCATTGTCTTTGGAAAAAAGATCCACTTTAGGATCTAACCTGCTCTCTGCGCCTGACTCCTCCACCCACTATTCCTAAAAGCCGTAACAAGTTCTTATTTTTGACAGATCCTACTGTGTTCTGGTAAAAGAATGGCCACTTGATGGATGGATGTTTCTTATGGTACTGGCCTGATTTAAATAAGGGTTATTATTATGTTCTATTTTGAAAAGGGAAACTTAAGTTTTTATCTGAAAAGGTTGAAACAAGGTAAAAGTTGAAAAATTTTACAAAGGTTTACAAAAAATAACACTGAAACAATATTGATTATTGAACTGATTAAGGTTTTGTTTTGAAACAAAGAGAAAGGAATTATATTTGAGGGATAGGCATATTGGACTGTTACTGGTACTGGTTTACCATATTCTATTGGTACGATGAGTTACTAAAAATAATAGTGTTTTTTATTTTTTATTATTAGATAGGGACATTATCATAATTTAGATGGCCAAATAAACTAAATTGAAAAAAAATACAAATACAATTTCGGGTATCGTTTGGTTTATGAGAGGATGTACAATAATCTAAGGATTACACTACACACACACTCTTGCAGTGCTGGCAAGCTTCCCTTGTCCCGTTACATAGGCTACACCTACAGTCAGACTGTTATAAGGAGGGTATGTGTGGTCTTTCGATGATCATTTCGGTCATGACCCGATGTCTCATTCCCCGCTCCCTTCTCTTTCTATTTTTCCCTCTCCCCCTTTTCTCCCTCCATCCTTCTCTCTCCCAGTGTGAAGGCTGTGTATAATGAGCTCCTTAACACACTCTCATGGCCATCAATGACCAAACTGCGCTGGTAGAAGAACACCCACAGATCAGGCATGTCCACTAATGGAAGTTAATGGGGCCTAATGGAGTGTACTGTAATATGGGCCGATGTAGACTTCAGCCTCTTTGTTATTGTCAGAGTTAGTCTAATGGAGTGAACAGTGTTACAAGCTAATGTAGCAGAATATATAACAGTCTTATTAGGTACTGCTGGAGGGTAATATACTGGACAGGTCTGCCTTGTTGTTCAGTGGAGTCTAATGAAATATCTCTTTCAGGAGTGGGCACCATAGAAGAAAAGCAAAAAAAGGAGGAAAGAAAAAGAGGTAGAGGCACAGCAACGCACAATAGACGTGAGCATGTCTCCATCTGTCTTTTTGACCTCATGCTACAGTACTACTCTATCTCAGTGATGCTAAAGGCGTTTCCAGACTGTACGCCAGATTCAATATTTTACGATTATCACGTCACAATGTGAGATGTTACCCAATTAAAACTGTGATATCATCTTGGCCAGATTGTAGGATTTGCTTCAGGTCTGTTATCACATTTTGCGATCGACCTGCGACTCTACATGAGCCGACGTGGGCTACATCCACTGCAGTGGTGTATTTGATCAGTGCTTGAGAGAGGCTATACTCCTGTTGTAAAGATTAAACATGTGCTTAATATTAGGAAAGTTGAGAAATAAATATAGTTATTATATATCTATAGGTCTAGCCTATAGAAAGTTGATGGGATCCTCCTGTATTTAGTAGAGGCCATCTCTCTGTTTTCTCGTGAAATTGCATAGCCTATAGAAATGTTGCGCAACATGAGCTCATGGGCTCTCATTAAGTGTTTTATTTTCAAACACATTTTCATTGACATCAGTGATTAGAGGGACAATAGAGTGCTGAATACCAGGCAGTAAGCAACTATGGTAGGCTACTAATGACCATCTGCAACATCAGAGCTTAGAGAAGCCTAATTACCGTGACTAAACGGCCACATGGAATTTGACAGCCACCATGACTCATGACTCATGACTCATGACCGTCCGTGTTGCAGTAACATGGTCACCGCAACAGCCCTAGTCGAATGCCACTACTTCAAAGGAGATTTCCCCGTCGAAGGGGGACACACTCTTGACCCACACTCTTGACCCAAACTGCTACAGGTCTATATCTATCCTACCCTGACTTTCTAAGGTCTTCGAAAGCCAAGTCAACAAACAGATTACCGACCATTTCGAATCTCACCCTACCATCTCTGCTATGCAATCTGGTTTCAGAGCTGGTCATGGGTGCACCTCAGCCACGCTCAAGGTCCTAAACGATCTCTTAACCACCATTGAAAAGAAACATTACTGTGCAGCCATATTCATTGATCTGGCCAAGGCTTTCGACTCTGTCAATCACCACATCCTCATCGGCAGACTCAACAGCCTTGGTTTCTCAAATGATTGCCTCGCCTGGTTCACCAACTACTTCTCTGATAGAGTTCAGTGTGTCAAATCGGAGGGTCTGCTGTCCGGACCTCTGGCAGTCTCTATGGGGGTGCCACAGGGTTCAATTCTTGGACCGACTCTCTTCTCTGTATACATCAATGATGTCGCTCTTGCTGCTGGTGAGTCTCTGATCCACCTCTACGCAGACGACACCATTCTGTATACATCTGGCCCGTCTTTGGACACTGTGTTAACAACTCTCCAGGCAAGCTTCAATGCCATGCAACTCTCCTTCCGTGGCCTCCAATTGCTCTTAAATACAAGTAAAACTAAATGCATGCTCTTCAACCGATCGCTGCATGCACCTGGCCGCCTGTCCAACATCACTAAACTGGACGGCTCTGACTTAGAATGCGTGGACAACTACAAATACCTAGGTGTCTGGTTAGACTGTAAACTCTCCTTCCAGACCCACATCAAACATCTCCAATCCAAAGTTAAATCTAGAATTGGCTTCCTATTTCACAACAAAGCATCCTTCACTCATGCTGCCAAACATACCCTTGTAAAACTGACCATCCTACCGATCCTCGACTTCGGCGATGTCATTTACAAAATAGCCTCCAATACCCTACTCAACAAATTGGATGCAGTCTATCACGGTGCAATCCATTTTGTCACCAAAGCCCCATATACTACCCAACATTGCAACCTGTACGCTCTCGTTGGCTGGCCCTCGCTTCATACTCGTCCCCAAACCCACTGGCTCCATGTCATCTACAAGACTCTGCAAGGTAAAGTCCCCCCTTATCTCAGCTCGCTGGTCACCATAGCATCACCCACCTGTAGCACGCGCTCCAGCAGGTATATCGCTCTGCTCACCCCCAAAACCAATTATTTCTTTGGCCGACTCTCCTTCCAGTTCTTTGCTGCCAATGACTGGAATGAACTACAAAAATCTCTGAAATTGGAAACACTTATCTCCCTCACTAGCTTTAAGCACCAACTGTCAGAGCAGCTCACAGATTACTGCACCTGTACATAGCCCACCTATAATATAGCCCAAACAACTACCACTTTCCCTACTGTATTTTATTTATTTATTTATTTTGCTCCTTTGCACCCCATTATTTTTATTTCTATTTTGCACATTCTTCCAATGTAAATCTACCATTCCAGTGTTTTACTTGCTATATTGTATTTACTTTGCCACCATGGCCTTTTTTTGCCTTTACCTCCCTTATTTCACCTCATTTGCTCACATCGTATATATTATGTTTATACTGTATTATTGACTGTATGTTTTTTTTACTACATGTGTAACTCTGTGTCGTATGTGTCGAACTGCTTTGCTTTATCTTGGCCAGGTCGCAATTGTAAATGAGAACTTGTTCTCAACTTGCCTACCTGGTTAAATAAAGGTGAAATAAAAAATAAAATAAAAGTAAACAGGAGAGGTTTTTGAATGTCTTTTTTTTCATCAAAATGTGATTTCTTTCAGAAATTCAGTATTAATGGCACCTGTTTGAAACCTGTCCACAACCTCAAACAGTCACACTCCAAACTCCACTATGGCCAAGACCAAAGAGCTGTCAAAGGACACCAGAAACAAAATTGTAGACCTGCACCAGGCTGGGAAGACTGAATCTGCAATAGGTAAGCAGCTTGGTTTGAAGAAATCAACTGTGGGAGGAATTATTAGGAAATGGAAGTCATACAAGACCACTGATAATCTCCCTCGATCTGGGGCTCCACGCAAGATCTCACCCCGTGGGGTCAAAATTATCACAAGAACGGTGGGCAAAAATCCCAGAACCACACGGGGGACCTAGTGAATGATTGCAGAGAGCTGGGACCAAAGTAACAAAGCCTACCATCAGTAACACACTACGCCGCCAGGGACTCAGATCCTGCAGTGCTAGACGTGTCCCCCTTTTTAAGCCAGTATATGTCCAGGCCCGTCTGAAGTTTGCTAGAGAGCATTTGCATGATCCAGAAGAAGATTGGGAGAATGTCATATGGTCAGATGAAACCAAAATATAACTTTTTGGTAAAAACTCAACTCGTCGTGTTTGGAGGACAAAGAATGCTGAGTTGCATCCAAAGAACACCATACCTACGGTGAAGCATAGGGGTGGAAACATCATGCTTTGGGGATGTTTTTCTGCAAATGGAGCAGGACGACTGATCCGTGTAAAGGAAAGAATGAATGGGGCCATGTATCGTGAGATTTTGAGTGAAAACCTCCTTCCATCAGCAATGGCATTGAAGATGAAATGTGGCTGGGTCTTTCAGCATGACAATGATCCCAAACACACTGCCCGGGCAATGAAGGAGTGGCTTTGTAAGAAGCATTTCAAGGTCCTGGAGTGGCCAAGCCAGTCTCCAGATCTCAACTCCATAGAACATCTTTGGAGGGAGTTGAAAGTCCGTGTTGCAAGGCAACAGCCCCAAAACATCACTGCTCTGGAGGAGATCTGCATGGAGGAATGGGCCAAAATACCAGCAACAGTGTGTGAAAATCTTGACCAAATACTTATCATCCACCATAATTTGCAAATAAATTCATAAAAAATCCTACAATGTGATTTTCTGGATTTTTTTTCTCATTTTGTCTGTCATGGTTGAAGTGTACCTATGATGAAAATTACAGGCCTCTTTCATCTTTTTAAGTAGGAGAACTTGCACAATTGGTGGCTAACTAAAAACTGTTTTGCCCCACTCTAGGCCAAGGACTATATAAAGTGTATTTTTACCTGGAGTTTTTCCTTATTGTAAGCTACTACTTTTGTCATTTTAGTCTTGAATTTTTTGGTTGTTTACTGTACTACTCACTCTGTTTAGCACATGGCCTCACATGTGTATCCTTAAAGAGATGGGTGGGGCTAAGGCTGAAGAGAGTGTGAATGATCCTGAATGGGAGTATACAAAGAAGAGCTCTCTAGTAGGTGAACCAAAAAATTCAATGGCCATTTTCTCAAAAGTGGAGGTACAAGTTTATCAACTTTCAAAGCAGAATTACTTTCCCATTGTCCCTCAACTGCAGTGTATGATATACCATTTTCTAGCTCTGAGTCTGTACTTTTATCCAATGTAAAAAAATATGTAGAATGTTGCTACATAAGACCAAATCCAGGTGGTGGGTCACATTTATCCTGAATGAAGTGACAGCCACGATTTGAGGACCAATTCAATCAGATACGCTTCCTCTCGCAAAGATTGCCATCATCCCCTTTACTTGAGGAAGACAACTGATTCATTTTAAAAATATATTTAAAAAAAATGTGTGTTAAAGAAATCATGTTAAAACACCTATCATAGTACACGTTTAGTAAAGACAGCAATTTCTCTCCAAACTGCGATTGTATTTAGAAATGTTAAAAAAGGCTAATTTACAGCCGCAACCAATCATAATCCATAGATGGAAGTTCCCATTCAAATTAAGACTGCCAGCCGTTGCTAGTGTACCCATAAGTTTAACAGTCAAATTACCAGGGTTAGAGGTACCAAAACCCTTCTTTGAATTATGTCAATGGCCAAAACGCAACAAGCTGTTCCACATGGAACGAAAATAGAGGCAAATATTTTCTTGTGCATTCATAAGCACATCAAAGACGCCATTAACGATAAGTAATAAGATAAAGACGGCACTTCTAAAAGTCTATTTCACACCATAGCCTGCTGAATTTGTAAGATAACTTTTCTTCCATTTTGATTTCGGCACAAAATTTAAAAATGGTTCTGAATCACCCAAGGATTGATGTTTCAGTACTGTCCAAATTTTATTGTAACTTTTATTTAGACAGGGTATCATTCTCAAGGGAACCCTGTGAACACGAACACACAATTCAAAACAACATGAAGCAAAATAGCAACATCAAAACAATACAATTAAAGCAACAAGATTATTCAAAACAAACACAACTCTCACATATTATCTGTAACAGCCAAGGACTGTGGGCTCTCCTTCTCGGTGGCCAACGTGAGTGTTAACCCTCGCAAGACTGCCGGCCCAGGCGGCATCCCTAGCCGTGTCCTCAGAACATGCGCAGACCACCATCTCTCCCTATCCCAGTCTGCTGTCCCCACTTGCTTCAAGATGTCCACCATTGTTCCTGTACCCAAGAAAGCAAAGGTAACTAAATGACTATCACAACGTAGCACTCACTTCTGTCATCATGAAGTGCTTTGAGACACTAGTCAAGGATAATACTGGTGCTCTTTCATGCCGTCCCTAGGAGGGGTGCGTCACTTGAGTGGGTTGAGTCACTGATGTGATCTTCCTGTCTGGGTTGGCGCACCCCCCTTGGGTTGTGCCATGGCGAAGATCTTTGGGGGCTATACTCAACCTTGTCTCAGGATGGTAAGTTGGTGGTTGAAGATATCCCTCTAGTGGTGTGGGGGCTGTGCTTTGGCAAAATGGGTGGGGTTATATCCTTCCTGTTTGGCCCTGTCCGGGGGTATCATCGGATGGGGCCACAGTGTCTCCTGACCTCTCTTGTCTTAACCTCCAGTATTTATGCTGCAGTAGTTTATGTGCCGGGTGCTAGGGTCAGTTTGTTATATCTGGAGTATTTCTCCTGTCTTATCTGGTGTCCTGTGTGAATTTAAGTATGCTCTCTCTAATTCTCTCTTTCTCTCTTTCTTTCTCTCTCTCGGAGGACCTGAGTCCTTGGACCATGCCTCAGGACTGCCTGGCATGATGACTCCTTGCTGTCCCCAGTCCACCTAGCCATGCTGCTGCTCCAGTTTTAACTGTTCTGCCTGCGGCTATGGAATCTGGACCTGTTCACCGGACGTGCTACCTGTCCCAGACCTATTATTTGACCAAGCTGGTCATTTATGAACATTTGAACATCTTGGCCATGTTCTGTTGTAATCTCCACCCGGCACAGCCAGAAGAGGACTGGCCACCCCTCATAGCCTGGTTCCTCTCTAGGTTTCTTTCTAGGTTTTGGCCTTTCTAGGGAGTTTTTCCTAGCCAACGTGCTTCAACACCTGCATTGCTTGCTGTTTGGGGTTTTAGGCTGGATTTCTGTACAGCACTTTGGGATATCAGCTGATGTAGGAAGGGTTATATAAATAAATTTGATTTGATTTGATCATATCACCTCTACGTTACCTAACAGCCTAGACCCACTTCAATTTGCTTACCGCCCCAATAGATCCACAGACGATGCAATCGCCATCACACTGCCCTATCCCATCTGGGCAAGAGGAATGCTGTTCATTGACTATAGCTCATCATTCCACATTATAGTACCCACCAAGCTTATCATTAAGCTCGGGGCTTTGGGTCTGAACCCCGCCCTGTGAAACTGGGTCCTTGGCCCATTTATCAATGTTGTGTAGAAAAGCTTCTAAATGAACTCGTACGAAGAAAATTTAGATTGTTCGCAAGTACAAAAAAGTTGGTATTTATCAATTGCTCGTACGCTTGATTGAGACACACTTTTAAGTATTTTGCCTTAATAAATCAGACATGTTCTAAAACACTGTGCTAGTGCACGTGAAGTCTCATTTACATATAGAACCGCCCTAAATGACCATTTAAGGTCACAAACCTTCCATTTAAAGCTGCAAGAAATGTCACTAATTTCTGTCCGCCAAGATAGAGAAATAAAAGAAGACTTCTGATCAACGAAGTGGAAGAAAAACAAGCCATACTTTTTGGAGCCCACAGCAATGGCTTGACAAATAAGATAAAAAAATATTGCTTGGGAGCAGGTTAGAGCTGTGGTAAATTCTGCCTCATCTAAGTGCAGAACAGTTAACTTCTTGAAACTCCCCATCCCGGATCCGGGTTTGTGACTAAAGCCTCAGGCTCATTAGCATAACGCAACGTTAACGATTTCTGAAAATCGCAAATAAAATGAAAATAATGCGTCTGCTCTCAAGCTTAGCCTTTTCTTAACAACACTGTCATCTCAGATTTTAAAAATATGCTTTTGAACCATGGAAATTGACTAATTTGTGTAAGAGTATGCAAAGCTAGCATAGCATTTTGAGTAGCATTTAGCACGCAACATTTTCACAAAAACCAGATAACCAAATAAATAAAATCATTTACCTTTGAAGAGCTTCTGATGTTTTCAATGAGGAGACTCTCAGTTACATACCAAATGCGCAGTTTTTCCTGAAAGCGTCTGTGTGTAGGAGAAATCGTTCGGTTTCTACATTGCGTCTGGCTACCGAAACGAACCGAAAATTCAGTCACCTACAACGTAAAACTTTTTCCGGATTAACTACATAATATCGACCGAAACATGGCAAACGTTGTTTGGAATCAATCCTCAAGGTGTTTTTTCACATATCTCTTCATTGATATGCAGTTCGTGGAAGCTTGCTTTCCTCTCTGTATCCCAAGGAAAAATACTGGCAGGTGACTTTTGCGCACCAATTTCGGTGCAGGACACCGGGCGGACACCTGGTAAATGTGGTCTCTTATGGTCAATCTTCCAATGATATGCCTACAAATACGTCACAATGCTGCAGACACCTTGGGGAAACGACAGAAAGGGCAGGCTCATTCCTCTCGCATTCACAGCCATATAAGGAGACAATGGAAAACAGAGCCTCAAAAATCCTTGTCATTTCCTGGATGCCATCTCATCTTGGTTTTGCCTGAAGCTCACGTTCTAGGGCACGCACAGAGAATATCTTGGTATTTCTGGACACGTCAGAGTGTTTTCTTTCGAATGGTATCAATTATATGCATAGTCGAGCATCTTTTTGTGACAAAATATCTTGTTTAAAACGGGAACGTTTTTCATCCAAAAATGAAATAGCGCCCCCATAGATGTTAAGAGGTTAATGAAATTAAAAATAAATAGTTTGATTTGAAAACATATGCAAAAAAAGTATCCACAAAAGGGATATAAGTGCAACAGGAGGAGGGCAGAGAGACTCTTCACTGTCTGCTATCAAACAGCACATTGGCAACATATTTGGAGAGACCTCAGTGTCTGGCATCATTTGTTATGGTGATATTGAGGACCCGCTCCCAGACCCTGAAGGAATACCAGATACACCAACTGATGGTAAGTCAAGCTTTATTTTCAAACTATTTTTTCTTGACAATAAATATAACAAATATATAAAACAAAATAAATATAATAAAATTAATATTACAAAAATAACAAAACATGAAATCTTCACAGATGTGGGTGATTTGCCTGAAACCTAAGCCATCCTACAAGGCCTACAAGAAGGGTGTCTTCTTTGGCGATGTCACGGATTCCTCCGGAACTTTCATTACGCACACCTGGCCCCTATTCCCAGTGATTAGTAATTGTATAAGTGTGCCCTTGGTTTACCAGTGTCCTGTCGATTATTGTTACAATGTCCATTGGAGTACCTGTACTGTGTGTTTTGGCTTTCGTGCCATTGTGGATTGTGCTAATCATTGTGCACTTGTGTTATTTATTCTAGGTACTCCTCACACTTTTGTTTGGGTTTCAGCACTGTGTTTTTGTATAGTGTTTGTTTGGTCTTCGTCCCCATGCCTTTACACGGCACACCGTAATTTGGGTATAATAAAAAAAACTATTACGCATTCCTGCGCCTGTCTCCAAAATCCTTTATACCAGCGTGACAGGCCAGAGCTTCAGCTGTGCCGCATGTTTTGACTGATGCAGTCCTGAAACAACAAGAGATCAACACATCAATTCTTGGACTCAAATAGCAGCTGGAGGATGTATGCAACGGCCTGAGAGAGATAAATCAATCATTGAAATAACTTGTTGATTGTGTCAAACATGTGAGACAAATTCTGGTGCAATGTAAATGTGTTTTCCTTGTCGATTTGATTACAATATGTGGCAGAACAGATACCTTAAACCATTGTGTGATATTGACTCTTGTCCTCAGTGCCAGAGCTATTGGTGGTGGGAAACACTCCCAGTCAGGTATGGGCTCATCAGGTCTGGGTGGATCATTCAGTGGAATAACGTTTTTGATTGGCAAAGTTGTGGAGCACACTGCAAGCCTTGACAATGTAGCAAACCTAAAAAGGAATGTGCACATTGTACTACATTAACATAATGGCATCCATATCCGGCTTCTTCACCTGCGGGATGGTTTGAGACCAGACACCCGGACACCTGTGGAAACAATGAACAATTTCTGCACAAACTGTCAGAAACGTCTCAGGGAAGCTCATCTGAATGATCGTCATCCTCACTAGGGTCTTGAGCTGACTGCAGGTCGGTGCCATAACTGACTTCAGTGGGCAAATGCTCACCTTTGATGGCCACTTGCATGCTGAAAAAGTGTGCTCTTCACTCTTGAATCCCAGTTTCAACTGTAACAGGCAGATGGCGTCGTGTCGTGGGAAAGCGGTTTTCTGATGTCAACGTTGTGAAAAGAGTGGCCCATGGTGGCTGTACGGTTATGGTATAGACAGGCGTAAGCTACGGACAACAAACAGAATTGCATTTTATTGATGGCAATTTGAACGCACAGAGATACCGAAACGAGATCCTGAGGCCCATTGTTGTGCCATTCTTCCGCCACCATCATCTCATATGTGACCGACCTCCTTTATTTGGTCTTATGTAGCAATATTTTTTATTGTGTTTTTTACATTGGATAAAAGCAGACACAGAGCTACAAAATTGTATATCATACACTGCATTTGAGGAACAATGGAAAAGTAATTCTGTTTTGAAAGTTGATCAACTTGAAACCACAATTTGGAGAAAATGTCCTAAACAGTGAGTAGAGTAGTAAAGATAAAGAATAGAAGGGGCAAAAGTAGTAGCCTACAATAAGAAAAAATTCCAGGGGGAAAAAAAAGTCCAGATAAAAAATATTTTATAAATATTAAATGACGCTTACCCAGACACACGCCTAAATTGATGGGTCATGTCAAAGAAATGGTATAACCCCCAGCCACTTCTAGCTAAGTGGATGGGTCTTTAGTAGGGATGCACAATATAATTGTGAGCATATCGGAATCGGACGATATTAGCTAAAAATGGCAACATCGGCATCGGTCCGATGTCTAGTTTAACGCCGATATGCAAAACCGATGTCAAAGCTGAAGTGCATACATATATAACACAAGTAGATGACGTAATGACGCCACAAAAAATACAGCGCTACACAGAACAAATGCAGAAAAATACTAAGCACACACTTCCAACAACTAAACAAGTTCAAGTCCAGCAGTCATTTGAAAGAGTAACATTTCAGCAAGACAACTCGAAGGTGAAATCCATTAAGGGCAAGACAATGGAATTCATTACCCTTGACAATCTACCGTCCTCTGTGGTAAATAATGTTGGCTTCGCCGAATGGTTGAGCCCCGGTAGACACTGTTTTTCAGATGTTGCCCTACCGGAGTTACACAGTATTGTTGAAATGTACATCTATGAGCTACTTGCTATGGGCGTAACTGCTATTAGCTTCACGACTGACATTTGGACCAGCGACGTCAGCCCCATGAGCATGCTGAGTCTGACAGCACATTGGGTGGATGAGGATTTCGTACTGAGGAAAGCTGTATTGCATGCTCAAGAATGTGCTGGTTCTCATACCCCTGCTGCCATTTCATTTGGCATTTGAGAACATGTTTGAAACTTGGAAACATGAACACACTCCTAGCGCCATTTGAGCAACGGAGTCGAAATATAAGCTAATCAACTGCGTCTGCAGCAGATGTGATACCCTCTGTCATGGCATTGAAACGCCTGCTCAAAAAAAACTGCTGACGGACCGTGGGGTTAAAAGGCTGTGAACAAGCAATTCGGTGGCATTTTTGCTGAGCCTCTTTACTGTGTCGCCACCATGCTCGATGCTAGGTACAAGGACCGTTAGTTCGATGCAGACAAGAAACAGGGATGGAAACGGACACAGTGACAGTGCGCACCAAGGAAGAGAGGCCACGGACAGACAGAGTTCAAACTTCAATGCTTGACATGCATGATGAAATCCTCATTGAAAATGAAATGACTGAACAAATGAACAACGAAACAGCACAGCAAATAAGTGAAAGAAAAAGGATTTGATTATGTTTTACTGGTAATGGGGACATACAGCAAGTATTTGATACACTGCCGATTTTGCAGGTTTTCCTACTTACAAAGCATGTAGAGGTCTGTCATTTTTATCATAGCTGCACTTCAACTGTGAGAGACGGAATCTAAAACAAAAATCCAGAAAATCACATTGTATGATTTTTAAGTAATTAATTTGCATTTTATTGCATGACATAAGTATTTGAACACCTACCAACCAGTAAGAATTCCGGCTCTCACAGACCTGTTCGTTTTTCTTTAAGAAGCCCTCCTGTTTTCCACTCATTACCTGTATTAACTGCACCTGTTTGAACTCGTTACCTGTATAAAAGACACCTGTCCTCACACTCAATCAAACAGACTCCAACGTCTCCACAATGGCCAAGACCAGACAGCTGTGTAAGGACATCAGGGATAAAATAATAAATTGGCCATGGTGGCGAAGTAATTACAATATGGCAATTAAACACTGGAATGGTAGATGTGCAAAAGATGGATGTGCAAGTAGAGATACTGTGGTGCAAAAGGAGCTAAATAAATAAATACAGTATGGGAATGAGGTGAACAGGTGCAGTGATCTGTAAGCTGCTCTGACAGCTGGTTCTTAAAGCTATTGAGGAAGATGGGAACCTCCAGCTTCAGTGATTTTTTTCAGTTCGTTCCAGTCAGTGGCAGCAAAGAACTGGAAGGAAAGGCGACCAAAGGAGGAATTGGCTTTGGGGGTGACCAGTGAGATATACCTGCTGGAGCGTGTGCTACGTGTGGGTGCTGCTATGGTGACCAGCGAGCTGAGATAGGGAGAGGCTTTACCTAGCAGAGACTTGTAGATAACCTGTAGCCAGTGGGTTTGGCGACGAGTATGAAGCGAGGGCCAGCCAACGAGAGCATACAGGTCGCTGTGGTGGGTAGTATATGTAGGATAGGATAGTAGGATAAGGGTACGGCTAAAGGCTAACAGAACTGGAGGCCTTGTACGTTCAGAACAGAGAGTAAAAGAAGCAGATTTCTGGGCACGGTAGAATATATTCAAGGCTAGCAGGGGCTAGCAGGCTAACAGAAAGACCTTAGAGGGATGACGCAACGGAGGGAAGTCTGTTGTGGCCCCATCGTGCAGTTACATCAGCGGACGGATCAGCTGGGCTCCGTGTGAAAAACCAGACCAATTGGAAAAATATGTATAGTGGCCGAAGAAATCTGTCCGAAGGGCCTCTTAAACCAGCAAGCAGTCCAATGTGCTTTAGATAGATATCAGGCCGCAGATTAGCGACTGTGCGTTCAGGGGTCGTTAGCTGCTATAATTCCAGGTGGAAAAATAAAAAAATAAAAAACAATATCATAATACAAATGTTTAAAAAATAATAATAAATAGGTTCAGAGCTTGCAGTAGGAATCCGGAGATATCGAGAAGAATAAGTCCGACTAGCTCTGGTTTGAGTCGGCTGTACAGACTGGCAAGAGTTGTCCGGGATAAAGGTAGCTGATGACCGCTAGCAAAAGATAGCTGACTGCTAGCAAGTGGCTTCCGGATGTATTCGATGGGCCTCGTAAGCCAACAGTCCGTGCTCTAGACAGCTAGCATTCAGGGGGCGTTAGCTGCAAAGGTCGGAAGATGAGAAGGTACAGCGCTTGCGATAGGAATCCGGGGATATGGAGAGAAAAATAGGTCCGGTATGCTCTGGTGAATCGCGTAGTACAAACTGGCGAGAGCGTTCTGAGCTAGAGGTTAGCTGATGACCGTTAGCTGGCTAGATAGCTGGCCAGTTTATGTTGTAGAAATTCCAGTAAGAGGCAAAGAAAAATATGTTAGAGAAAAAGCAGGTCCACGCCACTTTGGGTGACGCGGGTTGCAGGAGAGTATTTTGAAGTAAGGATTTAGAAAAATATAAAAAGATATGCGAAGAAAAATATGTAAAAATATATATACATAGGATGCGACAAGACGAAGGACAAATATGTCTGACAATTACGCCATCTTGGTTTCTGTACCAAATATTAAGTTCTGCTTTTCTGATGTATCAAATACTTATGTCATGGAATAAAATGCAAATTATTACTTAAAAATCATACAATGTGATTTTCTGGATTTTTGTTTTAGATTCCATCTCTCACAGTTGAAGTGTACCTATGATCAACATTACAGACCTCTACATGCTTTGTAAGTAGAAAAACCTGCAAAATAAGCAGTATATCAAGTACTTGTTCTCCTCAGTGTACGTAAATGCCAACAAAATATATTTTTGGTCGGTGTGTGTCTGTATCCGTTATTTAACTAGGCAAATTGGTTAAGAACAGGTTCTTATTTACAATGACGACCTACCCCGGCCAATGCTGGGCGCCGCCCTATGGGACTCCCAATCATGGCCAGATGTGATACAGCCTGGATTCGAACCAGGGACTGTAGTGACGACTCTTGCACTGAGACACAGTGCCTTAGACCGTTGCATCCATGTTTGTGCGTTAACTATGTAACTGTAGTAGAATACTTAAAAGGCCGCTAAAAATGTAAATATCGGTTATCGCTATCTGTTTTTTTTGCACGGAAAATATCTGATATTGTGTGGCTCAGTCGGTAGAGCATGGCGCTTGCAACGCCAAGCGTCGTGGGTTCGATTCCCGCTGGGGCCACCCATATGTAAAAGTAGTGGCCCCAGCCGACTTGTAAGTCGCTTTGGACAAAAGCGTCTGCTAAATGGGATATATTATTATTATTATGATATTGATATTGTACAAAAATGTCATATTGATGCATACCTAGTCTCTACAGAAAGTGTAAACGGTAGAGCAAAATAGTTTATTGCATAGTAACAATATCAAAAATAAATAGTGGCAATATAAAGAAAATAAGAACAATGTCAATGCCAATAGAGAAAGAACAAAATAATAAGAACAATATCAATAACTATGTCAGTGATATTGGTGATAGATGACGTAGTTATATGCATACAATCAGGGGTAAAGTTTCTGAGCAGTAGGATAAAAACAATAAATAGTAGCAGCAGCGTATGGCGTGTGTGAGAGAGTCATGTGAATAGAGGCACTGTAGATAGTGCTGATGATTTGAAACTCGCCCCCAGTGATGAACTGGTCCATCCAAACCACGCATGAACAAGGAAATCTATATTCAGAGATCCTGTTTCTGTCCTGCCCTTGACTTTGGTGCAGGGCATGTGATGTCCATAGCCTCTTCGTCGCAAAACTCCCAGATCTTTTCAAAAAGATACGTTTGTCTAGCTCAGGTGGTGCTTGTACAGGCAGACCATCTATTGGAGGAAGGATGTCAGCGTTGCGCAGCAGCTGAAACCTGGTCCTGACTGAGTCTGAACACGCCTTGGCGACAACAACACCTGGTTCCAGAGCATCGAAGCTGTAAACCAAGAAATAATTAAACAAACTGAGAAGACATTACAACCTTGCATAACATCAATTCACCTCCCATGTTTAGATAAGAATAATAACCTCATACATTTTAATGAAAATGTTATTAATCTGATATGATGGTACTGCTTAATCTGTGGCAGCATCCTGAAATACGGAGTGAGGTGTTGTTGCTGGCCATAGCTTTCCACCAGCATTGTACCATCCCCCAGTCAAACCAGCTGTGGGATGTTGACCCCTGTCACAGTGCTGTACCACACTAGACCAGCAATCTCGGACAAAGTGTTCACACTGGTCTTTCTGAAGCGCTGCTTGATGAAGCAGAAGCACCAGTCGGGGTTAAACTTGGTGTGGGCTGTGATCAGGAAGTGAAGGTCAAGAATGTGGTGGAGCTTGTGCATTGTCTGCCAGGCACAATACCAGAGCACAAACTTGTTATTGTTTTGGCCTCCGCAGTTATCACAATTCAGGTCCACACGTGTTTCCCCAACTCCGTAGTTGGTGAAGAAATGATGCATGTAGTTGATTACTGCACTGCTGCCTTTGATGAATGACATGCCTTCATCAATCAAGTAGTTGACACTTGCGAGGAGTTAAAAAGGAGATGGGACGTGGCTGCATAGGGTCAGATTTATAGTGCACCTCCAAACAACAAAAGAACATTAAGATACATTTTAATTAATTGTCTCACCCCTGTCAGTCTGTCTGTACACAGCTCAGTGAAAGGCATTTGCCTGCTTCCCATATACAGTACCAGTCAAAAGTTTGGACACACCGACTCATTCTAGGGTTTTTCTTAACTTTTACTATTTTCTCCATTGTACAATAATAGTGAAGACATCAAACTATGAAATAACACATATGGAATCATGTAGTAACCAAAAAATAATTAAACTAATATTAATAAATAAAATTAAATAGAAATATATTTTATATTTGAGATTATTCAAAATGGCCACCCTTTGCCTTGATGACAGCTTTGCACACTCTAGGCATTCTCTCAACCAGCTTCATGAGGTAGTCACCTGGAATGCATTTCAAATAAGAGGTGTGACCTGGTTAAAAGTTAATTTGATTCCTTTTTAATACGTTTCAGCCAATCAGTTGCATTGTGAACAGGTACAGGTGGTATAAGGAAGACAGCCCAATTTGGTAAAAGACCAAGTCCATATTATGGTAAGAAAAGCTCAAATAAGCAAGAAAAACGACACGAAGGTCAGAAATTCCGGAACATTTTGAGAACTTTTAAAGTTTCTTCAAGTGCAGCCGCAAAAACCAAGTGCTATAATGAAATTGGTTCTCATCAGGACCACAAAAAGGAAAATAAGACCCAGAGTTACCTCTGCTGCAGTGTGAAGGTTCATTAGAGTTAATGCACCTCAGATTGCAGCCCAAATAAATAATTCACAGAGTTCAAGTAACAAACACATCTCAACATCAACTGTTCAGAGGAGACTGCGTTAAATCAGGCCTTCATGGTCAAATTGCTGCAAATAAACCACTACTAATGGACACCAATAAGAGGATGAGACTTGCTTGGGCCAAGAAACATGAGCAATGGACATTAGACTGGTGGACATCTGTCCTTTGGTCTGATGAGTCCAAATTTACGAATTTTGGTTCCAACTGCTGTGTCTTTGTGAGATGCCGAGTTGGTGAACAGATGATCTCCACATGTGTGATTCCCACCATGAAGCATGGAGGAGGAAGTGAAATGGTGTGGTCGTGCTTTGCTGGTGACACTGTCTGTGATTGATTTAGAATTCAAGGCGCACTTAACATTTTTTGGCTGCAGGGGCAGTATTGAGTAGCTTGGATGAAAAGGTGCCCATTGTAAACGGCCAGCTCCTCAGTCTCAGTTGCTAATATATGCATATTATTATTAGTATTAGATAGAAAACACTCTGAAGTTTCTAAACTGAATTATGTCTGTGAGTATAACAGAATTCATATTGCAGGCAAAAACCTGAGAAATTCCACTTCCTGTTTGGATTTTTTCTGGGAGTTGCAGATTTTCAACCTAGCTCTCATTGACAATACAGCGAGATATGGATGTGTTTTCACTTCCTACGCCTTCCATTAGATGTCAACAGTCAATAGAACTTTGTCTGATGACTCTAATGTGAAGGGGGGGGTCGAATGAGACAGGAAATAGTCTCCACTGCCACGAGTTGACCATGATTTCACCATGCGCGTTTACAAGGGAAGGACCTGCATTCCACCGGTCAACTGAAGTCATTCTAATTTTCCGATTGGAAAGTTATTCAAGATGTATGTAAACAACATTCTAAAGATTGATTTAGTACATCGTTAGACATGTTTCTACTGACTGTTACGGAACTTTTGGACATTCCGTCACGTTGTAGTGGACGCGCTTTGTGACTTTGGAATTGTTTACCAAACGCGCTAACCAAAGTAGCTAATTGGACATAAATAACGGACATTTTTTAACAAATCAAACATTTATTGTGGACCTGGGATTCCTAGGACTGCATTCTGATGAAGTTCATCAAAGGTAAGGAAACATTTATCATTTATTTTCTGGTTCTGTTGACTCCAACATGGAGGCTAATTTTTCTATTGTTCTGAGCTCCGTCTCAGATTATTGCATGAGTTTCTTTTTCCGTAAACTTTTTTTGAAATCTGACACAGCGGTTGCATTAAGGAGAGGTTATATCTATAATTCCATGTGTATAACTTGTATTATCATCTCCATTTATGATGAGTATTTCTGTTTGTGGCTATGCAAAATCACTGGAAGTTTTTGGAACTAGTGAATGGAATGCTCCAATGTAAACTCAGATTTTCTGATATAAATATGAACTTTATCAAACAAAACATGCTGTCATGCCCTGAACTTAGTATTCTTTGTTTTCTTTATTATTTTGGTTAGGTCAGGGTGTGACATGGGTGATATGTGTGTTTTTTTGTCTCATCTAGTGTGTTTGTACTGTTTCTGGGTTTTTATAGATTTATGGTGTTTCTTTCTAGGTGTTTATGTAAGTCTATGGTTGCCTAGATTGGTTCTCAATTAGAGGCAGGTGTTTTGTCGTTGTCTCTGATTGGGAACCATATTTCGGCAGCCATAATCTTTGGGTATTTTGTGGATGATTGTTTCCTGTGTCCGTGTTTGTGCCACATGGGACTGTTTCGTTTCCATTTCACCTTGTTATTTTGTATTTGTGTCATGTTCAGTCTTTTCTATTAAAACATGGACACTTACCACGCTGCGTATTGGTCCTATCCTTGCTACACCTCTTCGGACGAAAAGGAGGAAATCCGCTACAGAATCACCCACCAACAGAGAACCAAGCGACGTGGTAACAGGCAGCAGCAGCAGCATCAGCATCGAACACAAGACTCGTGGACTTCGGAGGAAATTCTAGACGGGAGAGGACCCTGGGCACAGCCAGGGGAATATCGCCACCCCGAAGCAGAGCTGGAGGCAGCGAAGGCAGAGAGGCGCTGGTATGAAGAGGCAGCACGGCAGCGCGGTTGGAAGCCCGAGAGTCAGCCCCAAATATGTCTTGGGGCGCACAGGGAGTGTGGCGAAGCCAGGTAGGAGACCTGCGCCAACCTCCTGTGCTTACCGGAGAGCGAGAGGGATCAGGCAGGCACCGTGTTATGCTGTGGAGCGCACGGTGTCCCCGGTGCGGATGCATAGCCTGGTGCGGTACATTCCAGCTCCTCGTATCGGCCGGGCTAGAGTGGGCATCAAGCCAGGTGCCATGAAGTCAGCTCTACGCATCTAGTCTCCAGTGTGTCTCCTTGGGCCGGCGTACATGGCACCAGCCTTACGCATGGTGTCCCCGGTTTGCCAGCACAGCCCAGTGCGGCCTATTCCACCTCGCTGCACTGGTCGGGCTACGGGGAGCATTCAACCAGGTAAGGTTGGGCAGGCTCGGTGCTCAAGAGCTCCAGTGCGCCTGCACGGTCCGGTCTATCCAGTGCCACCTCCACGTACCAGCCCTCCTCCGGTGGCAGCCCCCCGCACCAGGCTGTCTCTCCATCTCATCCCTACAGCTGCTCCCGCCTGTCCAGCACTGCCAGAGTCTTCCTCCTGCCCAGCACTGCCAGGGTCTCCCATCTTTTCTGAGCTGCTAGAGTCACCCGTCTGTCCTGAGCTGCAAGAGTCTCTCGTCTGTCCTGAGCTGCTAGAGTCTCCCATCTGTCCTGAGCTGCTAGAGTCTCCCGCCTGTCCTGAGCTGCTAGAGTCTCCCGTCTGTCCTGAGCTGCTAGAGTCTCCCGTCTGTTCTGAGCCGTCAGAGCCGCCAGTCTGTCCTGAGCCGTCAGAGCCACCAGGAGCTGCCAGAGCCCTCAGCCAGCCAGGAGCTGCCAGAGCCGTCAGTCAGTCCGGAGCTGCCAGAGCAGTCAGCCAGCCAGGAGCTGTCAGAGCAGTCAGTCAGTCCGGAGCTGCCCCTCAGTCCGGAGCTGCCCCTCAGTCCGGAGCTGCCCCCCAGTCCAGTGGGGTCCTTTAGTAGGGTTGCTAGGCCTAGGTTGGCGGCGAGGGTCGCTGTTCCTAGGAGGCCACAAAAGCGGACTAAGACTATGGTGGAGTGGGGTCCACGTCCAGCACCGAGCCGCCGCCGTGAAAGAGGCCCACCCGGACCCTCCCCTTTAGATTAGGTTTTGTGGGGGGGTACTGTCACACCTTGACCTTAGTATTCTTTGTTTCCTTTATTATTTTGGTTAGGTCAGGGTGTGACATGAGTGATATGTGTGTTTTTAGTCTCATCTAGGGTGTTTGTACATTTACATTTACATTTAAGTCATTTAGCAGACGCTCTTATCCAGAGCGACTTACAAATTGGTGAATTCACCTTCTGACATCCAGTGGAACAGCCACTTTACAATAGTGCATCTAAATCATTAAGGGGGGGGGGTGGTGAGAAGGATTACTTATCCTATCCTAGGTATTCCTTGAAGAGGTGGGGTTTCAGGTGTCTCCGGAAGGTGGTGATTGACTCCGCTGTCCTGGCGTCGTGAGTGAGTTTGTTCCACCATTGGGGGGCCAGAGCAGCGAACAGTTTTGACTGGGCTGAGCGGGAACTGTACTTCCTCAATGGTAGGGAGGCGAGCAGGCCAGAGGTGGATGAACGCAGTGCCCTTGCTTGGGTGTAGGGCCTGATCAGAGCCTGGAGGTACTGCGGTGCCGTTCCCCTCACAGCTCCGTAGGCAAGCACCATGGTCTTGTAGCGGATGCGAGCTTCAACTGGAAGCCAGTGGAGAGAGCGGAGGAGCGGGGTGACGTGAGAGAACTTGGGAAGGTTGAACACCAGACGGGCTGCGGCGTTCTGGATGAGTTGTAGGGGTTTAATGGCACAGGCAGGGAGCCCAGCCAACAGCGAGTTGCAGTAATCCAGACGGGAGATGACAAGTGCCTGGATTAGGACCTGCGCCGCTTCCTGTGTGAGGCAGGGTCGTACTCTGCGGATGTTGTAGAGCATGAACCTACAGGAACGGGCCACCGCCATGATGTTGGTTGAGAACGACAGGGTGTTGTCCAGGATCACGCCAAGGTTCTTAGCGCTCTGGGAGGAGGACACAATGGAGTTGTCAACCGTGATGGCGAGATCATGGAACGGGCAGTCCTTCCCCGGGAGGAAGAGCAGCTCCGTCTTGCCGAGGTTCAGCTTGAGGTGGTGATCCGTCATCCACACTGATATGTCTGCCAGACATGCAGAGATGCGATTCGCCACCTGGTCATCAGAAGGGGGAAAGGAGAAGATTAATTGTGTGTCGTCTGCATAGCAATGATAGGAGAGACCATGTGAGGTTATGACAGAGCCAAGTGACTTGGTGTATAGCGAGAATAGGAGAGGGCCTAGAACAGAGCCCTGGGGGACACCAGTGGTGAGAGCGCGTGGCGAGGAGACAGATTCTCGCCACGCCACCTGGTAGGAGCGACCTGTCAGGTAGGACGCAATCCAAGCGTGGGCCGCGCCGGAGATGCCCAACTCGGAGAGGGTGGAGAGGAGGATCTGATGGTTCACAGTATCGAAGGCAGCCGATAGGTCTAGAAGGATGAGAGCAGAGGAGAGAGAGTTTGCTTTAGCAGTGCGGAGCGCCTCCGTGATGCAGAGAAGAGCAGTCTCAGTTGAATGACTAGTCTTGAAACCTGACTGATTTGGATCAAGAAGGTCATTCTGAGAGAGATAGCGGGAGAGCTGGCCAAGGACGGCACGTTCAAGAGTTTTGGAGAGAAAAGAAAGAAGGGATACTGGTCTGTAGTTGTTGACATCGGAGGGATCGAGTGTAGGTTTTTTCAGAAGGGGTGCAACTCTCGCTCTCTTGAAGACGGAAGGGACGTAGCCAGCGGTCAGGGATGAGTTGATGAGCGAGGTGAGGTAAGGGAGAAGGTCCCCGGAAATGGTCTGGAGAAGAGAGGAGGGGATAGGGTCGAGCGGGCAGGTTGTTGGGCGGCCGGCCGTCACAAGAAGCGAGATTTCATCTGGAGAGAGAGGGGAGAAAGAGGTCAGAGCACAGGGTAGGGCAGTGTGAGCAGAACCAGCGGTGTCGTTTGACTTAGCAAACGAGGATCGGATGTCGTCGACCTTCTTTTCAAAATGGTTGACGAAGTCATCTGCAGAGAGGGAGGAGGGGGGGGGAGGGGGAGGGAGGGGGAGGAGGATTCAGGAGGGAGGAGAAGGTGGCGAAGAGCTTCCTAGGGTTAGAGGCAGATGCTTGGAATTTAGAGTGGTAGAAAGTGGCTTTAGCAGCAGAGACAGAGGAGGAAAATGTAGAGAGGAGGGAGTGAAAGGATGCCAGGTCCGCAGGGAGGCGAGTTTTCCTCCATTTCCGCTCGGCTGCCCGGAGCTCTGTTCTGTGAGCTCGCAATGAGTCATCGAGCCACGGAGCGGGAGGGGAGGACCGAGCCGGCCTGGAGGATAGGGGACATAGAGAGTCAAAGGATGCAGAAAGGGAAGTGAGGAGGGTTGAGGAGGCAGAATCGGGAGAAAGGTTGGAGAAGGTATGAGCAGAGGGAAGAGATGATAGGATGGAAGAGGAAAGAGTAGCGGGGGAGAGAGAGCGAAGGTTGGGACGGCGCGATACCATCCGAGTAGGGGCAGTGTGGGAAGTGTTGGATGAGAGCGAGAGGGAAAAGGATACAAGGTAGTGGTCGGAGACATGGAGGGGAGTTGCAGTGAGGTTAGTGGAAGAACAGCATCTAGTAAAGATGAGGTCGAGCGTATTGCCTGCCTTGTGAGTAGGGGGGGGAAGGTGAGAGGGTGAGGTCAAAAGAGGAGAGGAGTGGAAAGAAGGAGGCAGAGAGGAATGAGTCAAAGGTAGACGTGGGGAGGTTAAAGTCGCCCAGGACTGTGAGAGGTGAGCCGTCCTCAGGAAAGGAGCTTATCAAGGCATCAAGCTCATTGATGAACTCTCCGAGGGAACCTGGAGGGTGATAAATGATAAGGATGTTAAGCTTGAAAGGGCTGGTAACTGTGACAGCATGGAATTCAAAGGAGGCGATAGATAGATGGGTAAGGGGAGAGAGAGAGAATGACCACTTGGGAGAGATGAGGATCCCGGTGCCACCACCCCGCTGACCAGAAGCTCTCGGGGTGTGCGAGAACACGTGGGCGGACGAAGAGAGAGCAGTAGGAGTAGCAGTGTTATCTGTGGTGATCCATGTTTCCGTCAGTGCCAGGAAGTCGAGGGACTGGAGGGAGGCATAGGCTGAGATGAACTCTGCCTTGTTGGCCGCAGATCGGCAGTTCCAGAGGCTACCGGAGACCAGGAACTCCACGTGGGTCGTGCGCGCTGGGACCACCAGATTAGGGTGGCCGCGGCCACGCGGTGTGGAGCGTTTGTATGGTCTGTGCAGAGAGGAGAGAACATTTGTACTGTCTAGGTGTTTTTGTAGATTGATGGGGTTGTTTCATTCTAGGTGTTTATGAAGGTCTATGGTTGCCTAGATTGGTTCTCAATTAGAGGCAGGTGTTTATCATTGTCTCTGATTGGGAACCATATTTAGGCAGCCATAATCTTTGGGTATTTTGTGGATGATTGTTTCCTGTGTCCGTGTTTGTGCCAAACGGGACTGTTTCATTACATTTCACTTTGTTATTTTGTATTTGTGTCATGTTCAGTCTTTTCTATTAAAACATGGACACTTACCACGCTGCGTATTGGTCCGATCCTTGCTACACCTCTTCAGACGAAGAGGAGGAAATCCGTTACACATGCATGTGTTGTGTATCATGAAGTCCTATGAGTGTCATCTGATGAAGATTATCAAAGGTTAGTGATTCATTTTATCTCTATGTGCTTTTTCTCTCTTTGGCTGGTAAAATTGGCTGTGTATTTTAGTGAGTTGTTGGTGAGCTAACATAATCGTTTGTGGTGCTTTCCCCAAAAATCCTATTTGAAATTGGACACTGTGGTGGGATTAACAACAAGACTTCCTTAAACGATAAAAGATACATGTATGTTTGAGGAATTGTAATTATGAGATTTCTGTTCTTTTGAATATGGTGCCCTGTACTATCACTGGTTGTTTTTATATCGCTCCCGGTAATGGGATCTCAGCCATAAGAAGTTAACCAGCATAGCTACCACAGCATTCTGCTGCGATACGAAATCCCGTCTGGTTTGCGCTTGGTGGGACTATCATTTATTTTTCAACAGGACAATGACCCAAAACACACCTCCAGGCTGTGTAAAGGCTATTTGACCAAGAAGTAGAGTGGAGTGCTGCATCAGATGACCTGGCCTCCACCATCACCCGACCTCAACCCAATTGGGATGAGTTAGACCGCAGAGTGAAGGAAAAGCAGCCAACAAGTGCTCAGCATGGGAACCCCTTCAAGACTGTTGGAAAAGCATTCATGATGAAGCTGGTTGAGAGAATGCGAAGAGGGTGCACAGCTGTGTTCAAGGTAAAGGATGGCTACTTTGAAGAATCTCACATATTTGGATTTGTTTAAACCCTCTCTAGGGTATGTGGAACGGTAGCGTCTCACCTCGTCAACAGCCAGTGAAACTGCAGGGCGCCAAATTCAAAACAACAGTAGTGCCATTATTAAAATTCCTCAAACATACATGTATTTTACACCATGTTAAAGATACACTTGTTGTAAATCCCACTACAGTGTCCGATTTCAAAAAGGCTTTATGACAAAAGCACACCATGCGATTATGTTAGGTCAGCACCTAGTCACAGAAAAACACAGCCATTTTTCCAGCCAAAGAGAGAAGTCACATAAAGCAGAAATATAGATTAAATGATTCACTAACCTTTTGATGATCGTCATCAGATGACTCTCATAGGACTTCATGTTACACAATAGATGTATGTTTTGTTTGATAAAGTTTATATTTATATCCACAAATCTGTTTACATTGTCGCGTTATGTTCAGTAATGTTTTGCTTCCAAAACATCCGATGATTTTGCAGAGAGCCACATCAATTTACAGAACTACTAATAAAAATTGATAAAAGATACAAGTGTATGGATGGAACTTTAGATAAACTTCTCTTTAATGCAACCGTTGTGTCATATTTCAAACAAGCTTTAGGGAAAATGCACAACATGCAATAATCTGAGTACAGCGCTCAGAGACCAAAACAAGCCATACAAATACCCGCCATGTTGTGGAGTCAACAGAATTCAGAAATAGGATTATAAATATTCACTTACCTTTGATCTTCATCAGAATGCACTCCCAGGAATCCCAGTTCCACAATAAATGTTTTTTTAGTTCGATAAGGTCCATCATTTATGTCCTCTTTTTTTGTTTGCGCGTTTAGTTCACAAATCCAATTCATGAGGCATGAGCACTCGGTCCAGACGAAAATTCAAAAAGTTATGTTACAGTTCGTAGAAACATGTCAAACGATGTGTGGAATCAATCTTTAGGATGTTTTTAACATAAATCTTCAATAATGTTTCAACCGGAGAATTCCTTTGTCTTTAGAAATGCAATGGAACGCAGCTACCTCTCACAGGCGCACGCGAGATCAGCTCATGGCCTTCTGCCAGACCTCTGGTTGAAACAGCTCTCATTCTCTCCTCCTTCACAGTAGAAGCCTCAAACAAGGTTCTAAAGACTGCTGACATCTAGTGGAAGTCTTGGGAAGTGCAATCGGACAAAAATTACACCGTCGCTCTGGATAAGAGCGTCTGCTAAATGACTTAAATGTAAATGTATCTTGGATAGGCAAAGAGTTAAACTACAAACCTCAGATTTCCCGCTTCCTGGTTGGATTTTTCTCCGGTTTTCGCCTGCTATATGAGTTCTGTAATACTCACAGACACCATTCAAACAGTTTTAGAAACTTCAGTGTTTTCTATTCAAATCCAATAATAATATGCATATAGTAGCATCTGGGACAGAGTAGGAGGCAGTTCACTCTGGGCATGCTATTCATCCAAAAGTGAAAATGCTGTCCCCTATCCCAAAATAGTTTTAAACAGTGATGAACCATCACCAAAATGACAGACTGAAATCAACACCAACGAGCAATGGAGAGGAACCAGAATCACTGCCCGGGCATTCTGAGTTCATCGGGAAAAGTCATTTTCACATTTCTGCAGTATTTTTGAGCATAAAAATGTCATGATGGTAAATGCCCATTGAAACATATTACAAATGGACAGCAGTGCGCCTGGTAATTGAATTACCAGGAACACTTCTTTTATTGTTTTTAATGCCTTTAGGGGGAGCAAGGGGTCTACGGTTGGGTATGGAGCACCCATGCCCATCCAGTAGCGGGCACCCAGTCCCACTTCTTCCTCATCTTACATGATAAATAGACCATCTAGGTTGATTCATGGCTTAAAACCTCTTGCAGCTCCCCCCCTACTTTGTGCAATTTCCGCCTGAAGACATGCCCAAATCTAACAGCCTGTAGCTCAGGCACAGAACAAAGGATATGCATATTCTTGGTACCATTTGAAAGAAAACACTGAAGTTTGTGTAAATGTGAATTGAATGTAGGAGAATAACACACAATAGATCTGGTTTAGATAAAACAATGAAAAAAACATACGCTTTTCTTTTTGTATCATCTTTAAGATGAACAAGATAAAACAAACAGTCAGATAGGATGATGGGGACAGTTTCAGTGAAAGATATGAGGGCAACAGTACTTGTGCAAAGTTTCAGAATGATAACTTCCAAAATGAGTGTGCTACATGACATTTATCATGAAGTCACCCAGGTGTCCCACACAAGTAGCCCAAATGTACCCAAGTGGCCAAATTGGTGAAGGTATTCATTTTGAAACAAATAACTATATACAAAATGCCAAAATGGTATTCTAACACCCCCCCCCCCACAAAAAAATGGAGAAAAATAAATGGAAAAACAATTATTATTGATTTAAAAATATGGAAGAAAAACATATATACATTTACAAAAGTACATGGGTAACTATTTACACACTTTCAATATTTGGATGACCCTCAGTCCTCTATCAAATCAAATCAATTTATATAGCCCCAGCCTAAAACCCCAAACAGCAAGCATTGCAGGTGTAGAAGCACGGTGGCTAGCAAAAACTCCCTAGAGAGGCAAAACCTATGAAGAAATCTATAGAGGAACCAGGCTATCAGGGGTGGACAGTCCTCTTTTGGCTGTGCCGGGTTGAGATCACAGTGGTTGTAGAGGGTGCAACAGGACAGCACCTCAAGAGTAAAAATGAACAGTTTAGGGTTCCATAGCCGCAGGCAGAACAGTTGAAACTGGAACAGCGGCAAGGCCAGGTGGACTGGGGACAGCAAGGAGTCATCATGCCAGGTAGTCCTGATGCATGGTCCTAGGGCTCAGGTTCTCCGAGAGAGAGAAAGAGAGAATTAGAGAGAGCATACTTAAATTCACACAGGACACCGGATAAGACTCCCATTCGGAGTCAGTGTCACTGTGAAAGAAAATGTTCAGTTAGAATAGTTTCACATATGTGCCCTGTATCAATAGGTATAATAAACAGATATATAGAGAGAGTTGAAGGTTGAATATATTATTATTACATGCTAGATCTACTGTCTCTTTTATATTATGACATTTCAGCTAGATCTACTGTCTCTCTTATATTATGACAGACCAGCTAGATCTACTGTCTTTATTATATTACTGTCTTTATTATATTACAACAGACCAGCTGTATCTACTGTCTCCATTTCACTTTGGCCATTGATGTGGTCCTGCCCTCTCCTCAACAGCCTCAAATAGGCTATTTCATGTGGGTTGGGGTGGGGCGGCAGACACGCATCTCACATTTCCTGACATTACATGTTTATATATTGCTTCTAAAATAAATAAAAAAATCACATAATATTTTATATTATTAATTTCAAACAAGGGCATTAGCATGATAAGAACTTACCAGTCCAAAATGATGTCATCTCCCGTTCAAAAAATATTCCTCCACAATCAATCGTCCTGCAACAATCTCTGTCTCACCTTCCCAATCAATTTATTCTAAAGTTGTGTGTACATCTGTATATCTAGACTTAGATTTAGCTTTCCCTGACTTAGTCGCCATAATGATTGATATATAAACAGCTGAATCTGCACATTCGCCAAACAATGCAGTGCGTAATATGTGTAGCTTCTTCCGGTATGAAAATTAATAGCGCATGACTCTCTTCATGCTGGAGCTTACGACATGGGTTGGTCTTGCAACACATAAGCATGGCGTATTGCCGTTGAGCTCAGCTCATTGGCTATCTACCCAGCAAGATTTCAAGACGATCAGTGGTCATTGGGTTAAAAGACAGTCAATCAACGAAACAGCGGGCAAATCATTGTTGCACAAGTCCAATAGCTTAAATGAAAGATAAACACCTTGTTCATCTACCCAGCATGTCAGCATTTTAAAATGTTTTACAGCGAAAACATAGCACATATTTATGTTAAACCACCACTAGGGAAACATACAATATGTAGCCACATAGCTATGCAAAATAGCACAATCACAAACGCAGGATTAAAAGAAAAATAATTCACTAACCTTTTGAAAATCTTCATCAGATGACAGTAATAGCACATGTTACACAGTACATTTATGTTTTTTTCAATAATATGCAATTTATGCAAATAGACAAAACATATGCCTTATGGACATTTTCTTTTAAATATGACATATCTTCATACAGTTGTTATACATGTATTATTGACAAAAAAAATCTAAAGAATTTCGATACACAGTCCAGACAGCACTTTTTTAACCTCTCTAGGGTATGTGGGACGCTAGCCTCCCTTCTGGTCAACATCCAGTGAGGTTGCAGAGCGCCAAATTCAATTACAGAAATGCTCATTATAAAAATTCAGAAAACAAAACATATTTTACATAGGTTTAAAGATTAACTTGTTATTAAACCAACCACAGTGTCATATTTATAAAATGCTATTCGGCGATAGCATACCATGCACAGAACATACCTAGCCCAGAACATAGCCCAGTTGACAAATTATTACAAACAGTAACCAGCCAAGCAGAAGTGTTACAAAACTAAGAAATAGAGATCAAATGAATCCCTTACATATCAACAACACTCCGGGAAGTGGAGCTGACCCCTGATCCCCTTTTTCGCCAGTGACTGTCTTATTGGAAAGTATTCCTTACCCTAATGGGCTACGGGTTCCAAACTAGGAACCCCTCCCCCCCTTCATCCCACAACGGTGGCGCAGGGAAAGCAAAAATATTCTTAAAAATATTTAACCTCCACACATTAACAAGTCCAATAGCTTAAATGAAAGATAAACACCTTGTTCATCTACCCAGCATGTCAGAATTTTAAAATGTTTTACAGCGAAAACATAGCACATATTTATGTTAAACCACCACTAGGGAAACATACAATATGTAGCCACATGGCTATGCAAAATAGCACAATCACAAACGCAGGATTAAAAGAAAAATAATTCACTAACCTTTTGAAAATCTTCATCAGATGACAGTAATAGCACATGTTACACAGTACATTTATGTTTTTTTCAATAATATGCAATTTATATCCATAAATCTCCATTTACATTGAGCCATGTTCAAAAAATGCAGCAGAAATGACCGGAGAAATTATAAATATCTCCAGCAGCTAACGCCAGATAACAGCAATAAACATCATAAACTTTGACTGAATATACATGTTCTACATATATTTAGAAAGATACACTTCTTCTTAATGCAAACGCTGTGTTACATTTATTTTTAACGTTACAGAATTCGTTCACTATTCAATAATCTGAGACGGCGCTCAGCCATTAGCATTATTTCTCTACTATGTTGGATTCGACAAAAATACAATTTTATAACATAAATATTCCCTTACCTTTGATGGTCTTCGACAAGAATGCCGTGGAAGGAGTTATACTTACCTAATATAACATTTGGTTGCAGTTGGTGTGTCTTTGTATTAGCAAAAGCTAACATCTTCAGGTGAATTACCCCAAAAAGGACTTCTGATCACGAAAATTGCGCATCAAAACTTCAAATTTACATATTATATGTCGACTAAACTGGTCAAACTAAGTGCAGAATCAAGCTTTAGGATGTTTTAAACGTACAAAACAATTGGCGATTAAATCAAACGTAACGAACTCACTTCAACCAGATTGGAAAAAAACGTCAGTTTTTCCAGAGCGCGCTCCTGAAAACTCGTGACACCTCAGTATTTTGCCCACCAAGCAGTCAAAGCTCGTGCTATTTTCTCAGTTGCACGTCACATTGTAAGACGGGAGCGCGCTGAAGAAATAGAAACTGTTCCCAGAGCCATAGCTGGTTGGCAAGGGTGGGGGCGATGACGTCAAAGTTGGAGGAACTTTCTTAGGAGAGAGAGAGAGTTTGGGAGAATGGCTGCCCTGTGAGTTCTGCTTTACATACAGACATAACAGTTTTAGAAGCTTTAGAGTGTTTTCTATTCAATAATTCTTATTATATGCATATATTAGCAATTTTTGACAGTTTTTTTTTAGTTTACTTTGGGCACACAATTCATCCAAAAGGGGGCAGTATTTCCCATAGCCCCATCAGGTTAAGTCTTTTTGTCAGCTTAGAAGACAATTCCTTGACTATTCGAATAGTCTGGCCTTGGATTTTGATCTCCTTTCCCCCTTCAGAATATTGACTTTGGTCTGATAGTTTCATAGTCTGAAGATTACCATGCGTGGGTATTTTGCGTTCTTCTGTTTCACGCCAATCCTATGTCATCGCGCCAGAACTTCTGGTGATATACCCACGTCAAGTTCCTCTTATATCAGTTTGATCACGTAACTAGAAAAGTCCTTTTTGCTCGTCTTATGGTGAGGCCAATATTCTCTGATTCTTACATCTCATTCTGTTTTCTTGGTGGTCCAATTCTTCTGAAGTTTGCAACTTTGTTTCCAAAATGCACATTTTGTTGTCTTGTTCGTTCATGCGCACGCCTTGGTTGTGCTTGTCTGACACGATAGCTTCGACTGTTTTTTGGAGCGAATCTACTTTTTTTACACCAGATTATAGCTTTGTTTTGGTGTGCATTGAAAGTATTTTAGCTACGTTTTGTTGGTAGGCATTTAACTGTTCATTACTTTCATTTGCGTCTCCAAGTTGCTCCTTGTCTTTTCCTTTGAAGGAAGTCATGGTCTGTTGGATTTGTATCGTTGCGCTGTTTTACCAACTGATTGGTTCACTGTTGTACAAAAATGACCGTTCACACTTTCCCAGTTGCTTGGGGATATGCTGATTTATCAACTTGATTTAAACTTTGTCTGGTTTCTATATATAAACACATTTTTGTCAGTAAAAAACTGAGTATGTGCCTCTGCAATATCTGGAAATGCATTGAAAATGTATCTTTGGGATTCTGATAGAGTATGATAAAACAAGCTGATAGTGGGGATTTTTTTTATCGTGTCAGACAAAATACTGAGACAGCAAAAATTGCATGTCTGCTCATGCAGATACTATCTACATTTGTTCTCAAAGCTGAAAATCACTTTTCTATCCTCGTGTATGTTTTATGCATGTGGCATTTGACTTCTGTGTATGTAGATCTGTGCTGCTGTAAGTAACAGAAACCACTACATGGTATTGAGAACACTCCCATTCTGCAATTCCTATTGCTATTACCCATAAGATGGCTGAGATTCCTCAGCCCTGGTTCCTCCTACTTTTCACACTGGACTGCGAATCTAAATCAGTAGCCTTAAAATAGCAGGCTTTTTGTTCCTGCCCAGGTCTAACACACAATCATAATCATCCAATAAAACCTCGATCAGGTTCAATCCAATTAAGAGCTGGGCTGGAACAAAAGCCTGCAGACCATGGTCCTCCTGGGCTGGGCTGTTGGTTCAGTATGAGAGCAAGCAGATTCTCACAGACAGAGCAGGCCAATGTGGGGAGGGAAAGAGAAGAGTCAAAGAAAGAAAGAAACCAGAGAGTATAGGCAAAGTCTTTGAATCCCACAGAATTCCTCTCCTCCTCCACTGCATATGTCCTCTGGGAAGCGATTGGCGCCTGTGGAGAGAGCGAGTTAAGACGGGGCCTGTCAGGAACAAAGCTCCAAATTCACATGATATGTTTAGCTAAAAGGGTGAAAGAGAAAATGAATCAAAGCTTTGGCGGGATCAAAGACAATGCAAAAGTAAAGTCAAGCCGGTTGCTGTGGGACCAGCAGGAGATGCATATCATTTAGAAGTTGTTCTCTGGCTCCATGTCTGATGTGGGGGAATTTATTGCTATTGTTTGGTGGAGTGTAGACTGGGAACGTGGAAGCTTAGGGGGGGTTAAGAGCGGGGGTCAGTGTTTCACAGCGAGAGAGAGCTACCGCCTCGTCTGTTTTAAACAGCAGCATTCTGTTATCCCTGTCTGAGGGTCACACAACAGTAGCACCCTTCACTCAGAACTGAGACAACCAAAACAGATTCACAGTGCACTTCGTGGCCAACATAAATATCTAATCAACATGAACCACGTAGGCTAAGTTGTGTCTATTTGTTTTGTGGCACCGGGTTAAGAATGTTCTCGTGAACCATTTGAAAATGAAATCACTTCATGTCAGACTTAGTAAACAAACGAATGCTGTTCATTTATGTGATTTGAAAAGCAGAATATTGTTACCTATTGTTGTAGTTCTCTGTATAGGCTACAGAGTAAAATCCACCATCTTTGATAGAGATCAGATTATATTCGTTGTCATGGGAACACTGACAACGAATATAAAAACTAAAAACGCCCTACAGCCAACGTAAAAACAAGTCATATACACTGAGTGTACAAATTATACTCTTTCCATGACATAAACTGACCAAGTGAATCCAAGTGAAAGCTATAGTATGATCCAGTATTGATGTCACCTGTTTGAATATTGCTGTCCATCAATGATTCCCCCAAAAAAATTACTGAGCATGAGCAATTTTGACAAAAACAATGGATATATGTTGCCCTACGAGTTGTGCACGGTTGGTAGAATCTTGTTCAAAATATCAGTACATCCTCATTTTGTATTTTTTAGTCATTTGGAGTAGGTTGTGTACATTGTTAAGGAAAAAATATATTTGAATACTTTTTTTAGATTTTATTTTAGGTCAGCAAAATATGAAGACTGCAAGGGGTGTGTAAACTTTCACTTACAACTGCATATGTTGTTGTGATTTCCTTCCAGTATTGGGGGAGGACTTGTATTTTTTGGTTCAATATCAAGACAAAAATTCTAATATACAATATATATAGTATATAATTGTGAAGTGTGAAGTTAGACTATATAAATAACTTTTGTCATTTGAAATAATGTAAAATGTACTATTAAAACGTCCAATATGTTTAACGTGGCACACCATCAATAATTGTCAATTTAAAGTTCTGGAAATCTGAACCAATTTCCGTACTAAGAGGAAACTATTTTCATTCACCATTCTACACTGGAAGTGACAGCAATCCATCAATGCACAGAACAATCAGTGGTAAGATAAGTGATTATATTGAAAGCAGCATATGAAGAAATAAGTCAAAAAGACACATACATTCCTCTCAACCAAAACCCGCAAGCTGGTTTGATTGACGTGACAGTGAACATGTCGCAGCGTATTGTCTAGTGGGATGCGTATGTGTGTTTGGAGATGAGAAGTAGTCTGTCTGCTGTGAGCTGAGATTGCCCCTGTGAGATATCCCAAAATAACAACAAAGGGCCCTCAGTGGGTTGGATGAAAGCCCTGTCACCAACCATTTCAGCTCGGAAATAGTAGGAAAGTCCCCTCCCCTACTGTAGCTCTGACTGACTGACACAACACTCATCTTATGGGAGAGGAAACACAGGAAATCTCTAGTTTGACCATGATAAGGTTTTCCAAATACAATGCAAGCTAATGAGATATCAGAATTAACACTAAATTGTCTCCATTTAATCTATTTTTGATCCAAGCTTCTCTCAATGATATTGTTAATGCATATGCTATTCTATAGGGGTTGCTACATGAGTTTGGTGAGTCAATTGAGAAGGGCTCTGAGTTTCCACAGAAAGTAAGTTCTAATACATGGCGTGTATACCTAATTATTCACTCACTGATAATGTGAAATAATTTGATGCATATTTCAGACCTTTTGTTTCATTATTTCATCTTTATTGGGGTATATTGCATAATTGTTGTATGCATCCTCTTTGTTGACAGACAGGATCCAACCATGTTGTGAAAACAGGCCTCTGTCACACTGTGAACACACAGTTTTTTCCACTGGGAAATCCCCTCAATATTCCTCCTCTGTCCAACCTGAGAGAGACACACACAAGACCACAAACAGCAGAAAGTCTCCCTTGTTATTTCAAACTGGTATAAAACCCACCAGTTATGTTCTTCTTCCATCTTTGAAACATCAATGAAACTCGACACAATTTGAACAAATCAAATGGTGGTTGAGGATCTTGCTATCATCTGACTTGTGGGGTGAAGTAGTGGTCTGATCAGTAATTATTTAAGTGCCTTTTTATTCCATTTTAGAGACTGATTAGACAGCAATCAAATTGATTTTCTAAAAGCACAACTGAATGAATAGCAGTGATAGTGTACTTTACAAATGACTGTAGAAATTGATGATCATAACACATTAATCTGAACTGCTGTTTTTTTATCAACTCTGAAAAATAACACAATATAGTACGTATGACATATTACAGAGTCAACTTTTAGAATATACATTTCTTAATTGGACAAAAACAGAGGAGACAGACAATCTCAACTTTTCTATTCTTAACTCAACACATAAAGGACCATACTTCTGTGAGAACTTTTGAGGTAAAAAAATAGCACTGAGAAAAATAACACCATATAGATGTATACATTGGTCTGGGAAATAGCCACATATTGCTGTTTTCTTAGCCAACATTGCCCTCAAGTGGGTAAAAACTAGGGTGCACTAAATGCCTCAATACTCAGCAACAAATGAAGCTCAAGTAAGCAGTGTTACTTTACATAAACTATTGTATTGTAATGAATAATGTAATGCATTTCTATACCAATATAACATTTGTTTGTCAATAATATTAGTCTCCATATTTATGTTGGGGTATCTTTTGGAGGCTGCCAAGCTGACATGTAATGCTTGCGTCCCATGTTGTCATAAACTCTTTCAGCTTATGCCTGCATATCAACAGAAGTGGTTGCAGATATCCTGCTATCTACAAGCAGCAAATTGTTTTAAATCAGTCATTTTAATATCAAAGCACTTAACACAAGTATCGTAATGACTTGCAGGTGGGATACCATGCTGCTTGTCAAAGCTGCTTTTGAAGAAAGTTACTGCATATTTATCCAACATGTACAGTATGGTGAGTGCTCAACAAGCTCAAGATCACATTACAGAAGATTGCTCTGCATTTCTTTGCCATTTTCCTAAATTACAATGGCCTTTGATCTCAGCTAAAATTGATTGACTTGAATGGTTTTCATTACAAAGTCCTTAGCATTTGTTAACGAGCGTAAATACAAAGACATTTAAGGATGATTGCATGAGTGAAGCAGGGATAGTGGAAGATAATGATTACAAGATCCTTTGATACCCCATGTTTTTAGGCAACACTCATTTAGCCACTTCACCTCTGATTTCATCATCTTGAATTGAACTCATATAGGACCAATACTTTTCCCACGACAACAAATGCAATTGCTTTGCCTCTGGTTGTTGGTGCTTTGCATTCTGAGATTCTGTGCATTAACATATGAATCCTCTTTTCGAGTGTGCCATATACAGTGCCTTCAGAAAGTATTCACACCCCTTGACTTTTCAAAATTTTATTGTTTTACAGTCTGAATTTTAAATGGATTCAATTGACATCTTATGTCACTGGCCTACACAAAATACCCCATAATGTCAAAGTGGAATGTTATGTTTTTAATTTTTTTTACAAATTAATGACAAACGTCTTGAGTCAAATTATTCAACCCCTTTGTTAGGGCAAGCCTAAAAAAATTGCTTAACAACTCACATTGTATGTTGCATGGACTCAATCTGTGTGCAATAATAGAGTTTAACATTATTTTTGAATGACAAACTCATCCCTGTACATCACATATACAGTGGGGCAAAAAAGTATTTAGTCAGCCACCAATTTTGCAAGTTCTCCCACTTAAAAATATGAGAGGTCTGTAATTTATCATAGGTACACTTCAACTATGACAGACAAAACGAGAAAAGAAATTCCAGAAAATAACGTTGTAGGATTTTTAATGAATTTATTTGTGAATTATGGTGGGAAAAAAGTATTTGGTCACCTACAAACAAGCAAGATTTCTGGCTCTCACAGACCTGTTCTTTAAGAAGCTCCTCTGTCCTCCACTCGTTGCCTGTATTAATGGCACCTGTTTGAACTTGTTATCAGTATAAAAGACACCTGTCCACAACCTCAAACAGTCACACTCCAAACTCCACTATGGCCAAGACCAAAGAGCAGTCAAAGGACACCAGAAACAATATTGTAGACCTGCACCAGGCTGGGAAGACTGAATATGCAATAGGTAAGCAGCTTGGTTTGAAGAAATCAACTGTGAGTAATTATTAGGAAATGGACGACATACAAGACCACTGATAATCTCCCTCGATCTGGGGCTCCATGCAAGATCTCACCCCGTGGGGTCAAAATGATCACAAGAACGGTGAGCAAAAATCCCAGAACCACACAGGGGGACCTAGTGAATGACCTGCAGTGAGCTGGGACCAAAGTAACAAAGAGTACCCTCAGTAAACACACTATGCCGCCAGGGACTCAAATCCTGCAGTGCCAGATGTATCACCCTGCTTAAGCCAGTACATGTCCAGGCCCGTCTGAAGTTTGCTAGAGAACATTTGGATGATCCAGAAGAAGATTGGGAGAATGTCATATGGTCAGATGAAACCAAAATATAACTTTTTGGTAAAAACTCAACTCGTTGTGTTTGGAGGACAAAGAATGCTGAGTAGCATCCAAAGAACACCATACCTACTGCGAAGCATGGGGGTGGAAACATCATGCTTTGGAGCTGTTTTTCTGCAAAGGGACCAGGATGACTGATCCGTGTAAAGGAAAGAATGAATGGGGCCATGTATCGTGAGATTTTAAGTGAAAACCTCCTTCCATCAGCAAGGGCATTGAAGATGAAACATCATCTTTGTTGTCATTGCCAACAAAGGGTATATAACAAAGTATTGAGAAACCAAATACTTACTTTCCACCATAATTTGCAAATAAATTCATAAAAAATCCTACAATGTGATTTTCTGGAATTTTTTTTTCTCATTTTCTCTGTCATAGTTGAATTGTACCTATGATGAAAATTACAGTCCTCTCTCGTCTTTTTAAATGGGGGAACTTGCACAATTGGTGGCTGACTAAATACTTTTTTGCCCCACTGTACAGTGAATTTGGAAAGTATTCAGACCCCAAGACTTTTTTCACAATTTGTTATGTAACAGCCTTATTCTAAAATGGATTAAATCGATTTTTTTAATCTTCACACAGTACCTATAATGACACATCAAATAAAGGTTTTTCAAATATTTTACAAATGTATAAAAATAGAAAGAAAAAATATAAATGAAGACCCTGCACTCAGTACTTTGTTGAAGTACCTTTGGCAGCGGTCTTCTTGGGAATGAAGCGACAAGCTTGGCACGCCTGTATTTGGGGAGTATCTGTCACGAATCCCGCCGAAGATGGTGCCTCTTCCTGTTCAGGCGGCGCTCGGTGGTCGTCGTCGCCGGCCTACTAGCTGCCACAATCCCCTTTTCTGTTTCATTTAGTTGTGTCTGATTAGTTGCACCTGTGTCGTGGTTAGGTTGTGGGCTATTTAAACCCAGTAGGCCCGCCGGCTTTTGTGCGGGCTTGTTTTTCTGTTTATGGTGTGTGATTATTTTGTGGTATTCATTTTTCCGATCAGTTTCATCCTGTTTGTTTTGGACTGGGTCTTTACACGCCCTTGTGTGTGTGGCGTGACCGTCTCTCTGGGTTTTTGGAAAATAAAGATTCACATCTTGTGAACTACCCTGCTCTCTGCGCCTGACTCCTCCACCCACTACTTATAGAAGACCTGACAGTTTCTCCCATTCTTCTCTGTAGATCCTCTCAAGCTCTGTCAGGTTGGATAGGGAGCATCGCAGCTCAGCTATTTTCAGGTCTCTCCAGGGATGTTCTATTGGGTTCAAGTCCGGCATCTGGCTGGGCCACTAAAGAACTTTCAGAGACTTGTCCCGAAGCCACTCCTGCGTTGTCCTGGCTGTGTGCTTAGGGTCTTTGTCCTGTTGGAAGGTGAACCTTTGCCCCAGTCTGAGGTCCTGAGAGCTACGAAGCAGGTTTTCATCAAGGATCTCTGTACTTTGCTCCATTCATCTTTCGCTTGATCCTGACTAGTCTCCCAGTCCCTGCCGCTGAAAAACATCCCCACAGCATGATGCTGCCATCACCATGCTTCACTGTAGGGATGGTGTCAGGTTTCCTCCAGACGTTGACGCGTGAAATTCAGGTGAAAGTTCAATCTTGGTTTCATCAGACCAGAGAATTGTGGCAAACTCCAAGCATGCCTTCATGTGCCTTTTACTGAGGAATGGCTTCTGTCTGACAAATCTACCATAAAGGCCTGATTGGTGGAGTGCTGCAGAGATGGTTGTCTTTCTGGAAGGATTTCCCATCTCCACAGAGGAACTCTGGAGCTCTGTCAGAGTGACAATCGGTTCTTGATCACCTCCCTGACCAAGGCCAAGGCCCTTCTCCCCGGGCGTCCAGCTCTAGGAATTCTTGGTGGTTCCAAACTTACATTTAAGAATGATGGAGACCACTGTGTTCTTGAGCACCTTCAATGCTGCAGAAATCTTTTGGTATCCCTCCCCAGATCTGTGCCTTGACACAATCCTGTCTCGGAGCTCTACGGACAATTCCTTCAACCGCATGGCTTGGTATTTGCTCTGACATGCACTGTCAACTGTGGGACCTTATATAGACAGGTGTGTGCCTTTCCAAATCTTGTCCAATCAATTGCATTTACCACAGGGGGACTCTAATCCAGTTGTAGAAACATCTCAAGGCTGAGCAATGGAAACAGGATGAAACTGAACTCAATTTCGAGCTTCATAGCAAAGGGTCTGTATACGTATGTAAATAGGGTATTTCTGTTTTTAATACATATGCAAAAAATTCTAATAACCTGTTTTTTCCTTTGTCATTATGGGGCATTGTTTGTAGATTGATGAGGGAAAAAAATCTATTTTAGAATAAGGCTGTAACGAAACAAAATGTGGAAAAAGTCAAGGGGTCTGAAAACTCTGAATTCCTGCCTATTTCTGTTCTCTGGTCCAAACTGAGAACATCAATAGTAATGTATGGATTGAATAAGTGACAGACATAATGACATTCAAGAACCTATGTGTACCTATGTGTTTCATGACTTACAGGACCAAGGACTCCCAGGGTTGAGTGATGTAGACCGTGGCCCGACTGAGCCAGCAGTGATAGTGTTATATTTACATAAAGTGAGATGTGGATGACATTGTAAAACAAAAAATCACAAAATGGGTCCATGTTTTTTATCCTTCAATGCCTGTTCTCATTATACTTACACAACCAACTACAAATATATTTCTGAGCAAACAATAAAATGGAAAATCAATTGTTCACTATGGTCTACTCCTGTGCTCAGGTTTCTATCCCATATTGATAACATCAATTAAAATAAAATATTAATGGTCGCGTAAACAAAGTTTAACAGATGTTATTGCGGGCTTAGCGAAATGCTTGTGTTCCTAGCTCCAACAGTGCAGCAATATCTAACATTATCACAATAAGTGATAATGCCCGAGAAGATGGTGTTTGGAGGATAGGCCCGAGACAAAAAACCATGTCAATATATCCTCAAAACACTGGCTTCAAGGGCATTAACACTTTTATACAACGGTTAACCAACATATTCAAATAGTGATTGACATATTTTCATAAAACAATACAATTTCATTCCTTCACAAGATATAGTCCCGACACAAATCTAGGGTTGCTACCTAAGCCGGCTGGTTGTTCATTCTATCAGTTCGGTTGCGAGAGCCGTGACCCATTTGTTCACCCTTTTTGTTCTGTATCTATGGACGTGACCAAGTTGTTCGTTCTAAATGTTCCAGTGCCATATGGCTGGCAACGTTCTTATCCCTTGCTTGCTAGCTAGCCAACTACGGCTAACTTAAAGTCACATCAAAAAGTGCAGCCAGAATAACAGCAAAGTAGCCACATTTGCTTTTATTTAAGCTGTTTTCTAGTGACACTTATTTGGATACATCCATAACAATGAGCTAATGAGGCACGATTTCGCCTGGAATAGAACATTTGCTCACTTGTCAGGACACTGTTGTTCAGGGGATCTAGCCGACAACACAGCGAACACAATCACCTCAAACTGAAGCTGGAAAGACTACAACTAGCTGCACTTTCAATTGGCATTCTTTGTGTATAATATATTGTACAGTCAGATGGAACAGAGTAAATAGGCATTTTAACGTTATGGATTTAGCCGTTGGTAACTTGTGGAATAGACACCAGCTGAAATGTGGGTTTAACCTCTTGATACTCCCCACCCCGGATCCGGGATCGTGAATAAAGCCTCAGATTTCTGAAAATCGCAAATAAAATGAAAATAATGCACCTGCTCTCAAGCTTAGCCTTTTCTTAACAACACTGTCATCTCAGATTTTCAAAATATGCTTTTGAACCATAGCAAATCACTAATTTGTGTAAGAGTATGCTAAGCTAGCTTAGCATTTTGAGTAGCATTTAGCACGCAACATTTTCACAAAAACCAGATAACCAAATAAATAAAATCATTTACCTTTGAAGAGCTTCGGATGTTTTCAATGAGGAGACTCTCAGTTACATAGCAAATGTTCAGTTTTTCCTGAAAGCATCTTTGTGTAGGAGAAATCGCTCCGTTTTGTACATCACATTTGGCTACCGAACCGAAAATTCAGTCACGAAAACGTCAAACCTTTTCCGAATTAACTCCATAATATCGACCGAAACATGGCAAATGTTGTTTGGAATCAATCCTCAAGGTGTTTTTTCAAATATCTCTTCATTGATATGCAGTTCGTGGAAGCCTACTTTCCCCTCAGAATCGCATGGAAAAATACCAGCAGCTGAAAAAGACGCACCAATTTCGATGGAGGACACCGGGCGGACACCTGGAAAATGTAGTATCTTATGGTCAATCTTCCAATGATATGCCTACAAATACGTCACAATGCTGCAGACACCTTGGGGAAACGACAGAAAGGGCAGGCTCATTCCTCTCGCATTCACAGCCATATAAGGAGACAATGGAAAACGGAGCCTCAAAAATCCTGCTGGTTTCCTGGTTGCCGTTTCATCTTGGTTTTGCCTGTAGCACCCGTTCTAGGGCACCCACAGACAATATCTTTGCAGTTCTGGAAAATTCAGTGTTTTCTTTCCAAAGCTATCAATTATATGGATAGTCGAGCATCTTTATGTGACAAAATATCTTGTTTAAAACGGGAACGTTTTTCATCCTAAAATGAAATTGCGCCCCTAGAGTTTCAAGAGGGTTTAACCAATCACCATTCAGGTTAAGACCCACTCGATGTATAATTCACAACAATACACACAAATTAAAAGTAAAACAATGGAATTAAGAAATATATAAATATAAGGACGAGCAATGTCGGAGTCCGGAGTATACATATATATATATATATATACAGTACCAGTCAAACGTTTGGACACACCTACTTATTCCAGTGTTTATCTTTATTTCAAATCAAATCAAACTTTATTTGCCACATGCGCCGAATACAACAGGTGTAGACTTTACTGTGAAATGCTTACTTACAAGCCCTTAACCAACAGTGCAGTTCAAGAAGAAGAAAATATTTACCAAGTAAGCTAAAATAAAAAGTAATAATAAAAAGTAACACAATAAGAACAACAATAACAAGGCTATATACAGGGGGCACCAGTACCGAGTGAGTGTGCAGGGGTACAAGCTAGTTGAGGTAATCTGTACATGTAGGTGGGGACGAAGTGACTATGCATAGGTAACAAACAAACAGCGAGTAACAGCAGTGTACAAGAGGGGGGGTGTCAATGTAAATTGTCAGGTGGTTATTTTTATGAATTGTTCAACAGTCTAATGGCTTAAGGGTAGAAGTTATTGAGGAGCCTTTTAGTCCTAGACATGGCGCTCCGGTACCGCTTGCCGTGCAGTAGCAGAGAAAACAGTCTATAAATTGGGTGACTCTGACAATTTTATGGGCTTTCCTCTGACACCGCCTATTACATAGCTCCTGGATGGCAGGAAGCTTGGCCCCAGTGATGTACTGGGCCGTTTGCACAACCTTCTGTTGCGCCTTACGGTCAGATGCCGAGCAGTTGCCATGCCAGGCAGTGGTGCAACCAATCAGGATGCTCTTGATGCAGCTGTAGAACCTTTTGAGGATCTGGGGACACATGCCAAACCTTTTCAGTCTCCTGAGGGGGAAAAGGTTTTGTCGTACCCTCTTCACGACTGTCTTAGTATGCTTGGACCATGATAGTTTGTTGGCGTTTTGGACACCAAGGAACTTGATGCTCTCGACCCGCTCCACTACAGCCCCGTCAATGTTAATGGGGGCCTGTTTGGCCCGCCTTTTCCTGTAGTCCACGATCTGCTCAATTTGTCTTGCTAACATTGAGGGACAGGTTGTTGTCCTGGCACCACATTGTCAGTTCAATGACGTCTCATCGTTGTTGGTGATCAGGCCTACCACTGTTGTGTCGTCAGCAAACTTAATGATGGTGTTGGAGTCGGTTTTGGCCACAGTCATGGGTGAACAGGGAATACAGGATGGGACTAAGTACACACCTCTGATTGGCCCCAGTGTTATACTACCTGGGGTCGGCCCGTCCAGAAGTCCATGATTCTGTTGCAAAGGGAGGTGTTTAGTCCCAGAGTCCTTAGCTTAGTGATGAGCTTCGTGGGAACTATGGTGTTAAATGCTGAGCTGGAGTCCATGAACAGCATTCTCACATAGGGGTTCATTTTGTCCAGGTGAGAAAGGGAAGTATGGAGTGTGATTGAGATTGAGTCTGTGGATCTGTTGGGGTGGTATGCGAATTGGAGTGGTTCTAAGGTGTCTGGGAGGATGCTGTTGATGTGAGCCATGACCAGCCTTTCAAAGCACTTCATGGCTACAGAAGTGAGTGCCATGGGGTGGTAATGATTTAGGCAGGTTACTCTACCTCAGGCAAGCAATACCTCGAGACATATTAGACATCACGCACCAGCTGTTATTGACAAAAAGACACACACCCCCACCCCTCGTCTTACCAGAGGTAGCATCTCTGTTCTGCCGGTGCATGGAAAAGGGTAGTTCCTTGAGGGCTTGAGGGGGAATATAGTACATCGCTGTGACTACAATCGAAGAGATTTCTCTTGAGAGGTAATACGGTCTGCATTTGATTGTGAGTTATTCTAAGTTGGGTGAACAAAAACACTTGAGTTCCTGTACATTATCACAACCTATGAGTCTTCAATGTTAAAATATTTGAGGGTTATGTTATAAGATAGGTTACTTTCAAAGCAGACCTGTTAGGGGGTTCCTCATCACCATAATGTTCTAATAAGGCACCACTTCCTCCTCTCTTGGCTATAGGCAGGGAACTCTAGACTTACTTAAGGAAACACTTGGCCTACTGGGAAGAAACACAATCCCCTCGGTGGAGGCAGAGAACTCTGACGCTAGCGTTAAGGAAGGGAACTCTGATCTTACCAGGAAGGAAGGGAAATCTGGTCCTACACTGTTAGAAAAAAAGATTCCAAAAGGGTTCTTTGGCTGTCCCCATAGGAGAACCCTTTTTGGTTCCAGATATAACTATTTTGGGTTCCATTTAGAACCCTCTGTGTAAAGGGTTGTACATGGAACTCAAAATGGTTCTACCAAGAACCAAAACGGTTCTCCTATGGAGACAGCCGAAGAACCGTTTTAGGTTCTACATAGCACATTTTTTTCTAAGAGTGTACCGGGAAGGACCCTCAGGATTGGAACTAGCTTGTTGCTGGCATGTGGGGCATGGAGACTTTGTGGATGATGGTTCCAGGGCAGAAGACAGTCGAAACTCAGGCACCCAAGAATATACCTTGACTAGCAGGGGATCCCCACGGGGAGGAGAGGACGGCTTCACAATGGCAACCAGACCGGGCCCCATGGGAGCGACTGGCTGTGGCTCCACGATTGGAGCAGGAGTCTCCTTAACTATGGCTAGTCAAGACTCTGGCTGAGGGTGTGCAGACCATGGTGTGGTAGACTATGCCCTCTGGAGTTGTCTTCATCTGCTTTAGGGAGCAGAAACGGACTAGACGCTCATGTGGCTCTGGCCGGGGAGGCCTAGAGGGACGTCAGTCGGCTGAGCAGCTGGACCACCTCGAGGGGAAGGTGGTGCTCCCGTCACTCTGGCAGGTACAAATTAGGCTCTAACCGGGGCGGGTCCAGCTGCTCAGCCGACCAACGTCCTTCTAGACCTTCCCGGCCAGAGCCACAGGAGCGTCGAGTCTGAAGTTTCCCTCAGACATGACCTGGAGCAGTGCTGGTCAGTGCTACGATGAGGGTGGTGTGTAGGACCTCGCAGCTTGTCTTCCTCTGGGACGTGACAGATTTGTGTGTGTGTGTGATATGCAGCCCCATTCGGCTTAAGGATGCAGGAAAAATCGTCTGCATCCTGGGGTGCGCAAATGGTTAATTATCAGCTAATGAGGCAATCCTACCTGTAGCTGGTCAGAAATCTGGCGAAACGAAGGACCATGAAAAAAACAGCTTGCTGGAACTGGAACTAGTTGGCTTCTGAGCCCTCACCCTCTATGCACTTAATGCTGATTCTGACTTGGGTTCTGACCCTCTACAGGATGTCCGGTAAGAACAAGGTGATGCTTCTCATTTCAGAGTTTTTATTCTTCACCACACAGCCAACAGATTTGCCGTCGATCCTCCTTATATGATATATAACTGCACTCTATTCTCCTCTGTAAACTGGCCATTTCTGTATACCCGACGCAAGTCCCACTGATTGATGCTTATTTATAAAACCATCTTAGGCCTCACTCCCCCCTATCTGAGATATCTACTGCAGCTCTCATCCTCCACATACAACACCCGTCCTGCCAGTCTCATTCTGTTATTAAAGGTCCCCAAAGCACACACATCCCTAGGTCACTCCTCTTTTCAGTTCGCTACAGCTAGTTAACTTTTTATGGCTGCAGGGGCAGTATTGAGTAGCTTGGATGAAAAGGTGCCCTTTGTAAACGGCCAGCTCCTCAGTCTCAGTTGCTAATATATGCATAGTATTATTAGTATTGGTTAGAAAACACTCTGAAGTTCCTAAAACTGTTTGAATTATGTCTGAGTATAACAGAACTCGTATTGCAGGCACAAACCTGAGAAATTCCACTTCCTGATTGAGTTTTTTACTGGGGGTGGCAGATTTTCAACCAAGCTCTCATTGAAATTACAGTGAGTTGGATGGGTTTTCACTTCCTACGCCTTCCACTAGATATCAACAGTCAATAGAACTTTGTCTGACTCTAATGTGAAGGGGGGTAGAATGAGACAGGAAATAGTCACCACTGCCATGAGTTGACCATGGTTTCACCATGCGCGTTCACAGGGGAAGGACCTGCGTTCCACCGGTCATCTGAAGTCATTTTAATTCTCCGGTTGGAACGTTATTCAAGATATATGTAAACAACATTCTAAAGATTGATTCAGTACATCTTTTGACATGTTTCTACTGACTGTTACGGAACTTTTGGACATTTCGTCACGTTATAGTGGATGCGCTTTGTGACTTTGGAATTGTTTACCAAACGCGCTAACTAAAGTAGCTAATTGGACATAAATAACGGACATTTTCGAACAAATCCAGCATTTATTGTGGACCTGGGACTCCTAGGACTGCATTCTGATGAAGTTCATCAAAGGTAAGGAAACATTTATCATGTATTTTGTGGTTTCTGTTGACTACAACATGGCGGCTAATTTGGCAACTGTTCTGAGCTCCGTCTCAGATTATTGCATGGGTTGCTTTTTCCGTAAACTTTTTTTGAAATCTGACACAGCGGTTGCATTAAGGAGAGGTATATCTATAATTCCATGTGTATAACTTGTATTATCATCTACATTTATGATGAGAATTTCTGTTGACACGATGTGGCTATGCAAAATCACTTGATGTTTTTGGAACTAGTGAATCTAATACGCCAATGTAAACTCAGATTTTTTAATATAAATATGGTCTTTATCAAACAAAACATGCATGTATTGTTTAACATGAAGTCCTATGAGTGTCATCTGATGAAGATAATACAAGTGTCACGCCCTGGTCGAAATATATTGTGTTTGTCTTTATTTATTTAGTCAGGCCAGGGTGTGACATGGGTTTATTGTGGTGTGTTTTGTCTTGGGGTTTTGTTAGGTATTGGGTGTGTGGTTTAGTGGGGGTATCTAGCATAGTCTATGGCTGTCTGGAGTGGTTCTCAATCAGAGGCAGGTGTTTATCGTTGTCTCTGATTGGGAACCATATTTAGGCAGCCATATTCTTTGAGTGTTTCGTGGGTGATTGTTCCTGTCTCTGTGTTCACCAGATAGGCTGGATAGGTTTTCACGGTCGTACTTTGGTTTGTTCATTATTTCATGTCTAGTTCATTTCATTAAAGAACATGAATAACCACCACGCTGCATTTTGGTCCGCTTCTCCTTCGACAGACGAGAACCGTTACAAGGTTAGTGATTAATTTTATCTCTAATTCTGCTTTTTGTGAATGCTATATTTCGCTGGAAAATGGCTGTGCTTATTGTGGTTTGGTGGAGACCTAACAATCATTTGTAGTGCTTTTGCTAAAAAGCATATTTGAAATCGGACACTTTGGTGGGATTAACAACAAGATGAACTTTAAAATGATATGAGACACGTATGTTTTAGGAATTGTAATTATGAGATTTCTGTGTTTTGAATTTGGCGCCCTCTATTTTCACTGGTAGTTTTAATATTGGTCCCGTTAGTGGGATTGCAGCCATAACAAGTTAATTAACAGCTGGAGGCAGGGCTTTCTCCTATAGAGCTCAATTTTTATGGAATGGTCTGCCTATCCATGTGAGACACTCAGTCTCGACCTCTAAGTATTTTATTGAAGACTCATCTCTTCAGTAGGTCCTATGATTGAGTGTAGCCTGGCCCAGGGGAGTGAAGGTGAACGGAAAGGCACTGGAGCGACGAACCGCCCTTGCTGTCTCTGCCTGGCCGGTTCCCTTCTCTCTACTGGGCTTCTCTGCCTCTAACCCTATTATGGAGGCTGAGTCACTGGCTTACTGGTGCTCTTCCATGCCGCCCCTAGGAGGGGTGTGTCACTTGTCTGGGTTGAGTCACTGACGTGATCTACCTGTCCAGGTTGGCACCCCCCTTGGGTTCGTGCCATGGGGGAGGTCTTCGTGGGCTGTACTCGGCCTTGTATCAGTAGAATCTCAATTCAACGGCTCAGACACAAGAGGTATGTGGCAGGGTCTGCAGTCAATCACGGACTATAAGAATAAATCCAGCTCAGTCACGGACCAGGATGTCTTGCTCCCAGGCAGTCTAAATAACTTTTTTGCCCGCTTTGAGGACAATACAGTGCCACTGACACGGCCTGCAACGGAAACATGCAGTCTCTCCTTCACTGCAGCCGAGGTGAGTAAAACATTTAAACGTGTTAACCCTCGCAAGGCTGCAAGCCCAGACGGCATCCCCAGCCGCGCCCTCAGAGCATGAGCAGACCAGCTGGCTGGTGTGTTTACGGACATATTCAATCAATCCCTATACCAGTCTGCTGTTCCCACATGCTTCAAGAGGGCCACCATTGTTCCTGTTCCCAAGAGAGCTTGGGAACAGCTTCCGTCATCATGAAGTGCTTTGAGAGACTAGTCAAGGACAATATCACCTCCACCCTACCTGAGACCCTAGACCCACTCCAATTTGCTTACCGTCCAAATAGGTCCACAGATGACCATCTGATGACCATCCATCTCAACCACACTGCACACTGCCCTAACCCATCTGGACTACAGCTCGGCATTTAACACCATAGTACCCTCCAAGCTCGTCATCAAGCTCGAGACCCTGGGTCTCGACCCCGCCCTGTGCAACTGGGTACTGGACTTCCTGACGGGCCGCCCCCAGGTGGTGAGGGTAGGCAACAACATCTCCACCCCGCTGATCCTCAACACTGGGGCCCCATAAGGGTTCGTTCTGAGCCTTCTCCTGTACTTCCTGTTCACCCACGACTGCGTGGCAACGCACGCCTCCAACTCAATCATCAAGTTTGCGGACGACACAACAGTGGTAGGCTTGATTACCAACAACGACGAGACGGCCTACAGGGAGGAGGTGAGGGCCCTCGGAGTGTGGTGTCAGGACAATAACCTCACACTCAACGTCAACAAAACTAAGGAGATGATTGTGGACTTCAGGAAACAGCAGAGGGAACACCCCCCTATCCACATCGATGGAACAGTAGTGGAGAGGGTAGTAAGTTTTAAATTCCTCGGCATACACATCACAGACAAACTGAATTGGTCCACCCAGACAGACAGCATCGTGAAGAAGGCGCAGCAGCGCCTCTTCAACCTCAGGAGGCTGAAGAAATTCGGCTTGTCACCAAAAGCACTCACAAACTTCTACAGATGCACAATCAAGAGCATCCTAGCGGGCTGTATCACCGCCTGGTACGGCAACTGCTCCGCCCACAACCGTAAGGCTCTCCAGAGGGTAGTGAGGTCTGCACAACGTATCACCGGGGGCAAACTACCTGCCCTCCAGGACACCGACACCACCACCCGACGTTACAGGAAGGCCACAAAGATCATCAAGGACAACACCCACCCGAGCCACTGCCTGTCCACCCCGCTATCATCCAGAAGGCGAGGTCAGTACAGGTGCATCAAAGCTGGGACCGAGAGACTGAAACAGCTTCTCTCAAGGCCATCAGACTGTTAAACAGCAACCACTAACATTGAGTGGCTGCTGCCAACACACTGACTCAACTCCAGCCACTTCAATAATGGGAATTGATGGGAAAGGATGTAAATATATCACTAGCCACTTTAAACAATGCTACCTATATAATGTTTACATACCCTACATTATTCATCTCATATGTATATGTATATACTGTACTCTATCATCTACTGCATCCTTATGTAATACATGTATCACTAGCCACTTTAACTATGCCACTTTGTTTACATACTCATCTCATATGTACAGTACCTTGTGAAAGTATTCGGCCCTTGAACTTTGCGACCTTTTGCCACATTTCAGGCTTCAAACATAAGGATATAAAACTGTATTTTTTTTGAAGAATCAACAACAAGTGAGTGGGACACAATCATGAAGTGGAATGACATTTATTGGATATTTCAAACTTTTTTAACAAATCAAAAACTGAAAAATTGGGCGCGCAAAATTATTCAGCCCCTTTACTTTCAGTGCAGCAAACTCTCTCCAGAAGTTCAGTGAGGATCTCTGAATGATCCAATGTTGACCTAAATGACTAATGATGATAAATACAATCCACCTGTGTGTAATCAAGTCTCTGTATAAATGCACCTGCACTGTGATAGTCTCAGAGGTCCGTTAAAAGAGCATCATGAAGAACAAGGAACACCAGGCAGGTCCGAGATACTGTTGTGAAGAAGTTGTTGTTGATTCTTCACAAAAAAATACAGTTTTATATCTTTATGTTTGAAGCCTGAAATGTGGCAAAAGGTCGCAAAGTTCAAGGGGGCCGAATACTTTCGCAAGGCACTGTATATACTGTACTCAATACCATCTACTGTATCTTGCCTATGCTGCTCTGCACCATCACTTATTCATATCTTTATGTATATATTCTTTATCCCCTTACACTGTGTATAAGAAATTAGCTTTGGAATTGTTAGTTAGATTACTTGTTGGTTATAACGGCATTGTCGGAACTGGAAGCACAAGCATTTCGCTACACTCGCATTAACATCTGCTAACCATGTGTATGTGACAAATAAAATTTGATTTGAATTTGGGTAGTAGGTTGGTGGTTGAGGATATCCCTCGAGTGGTGTGGGGGCTGTGCTCTGCAAAAGTGGGTGGGGTTATATCCTGCCTGTTAGGCCTTGTACGAGGGTATCGTCAGACAGGGCCACAGTGTCTCCCGACCCCTCCTGTCTCAGCCTCCAGTATTTATGCTGCAATAGTTGTGTCGGGGGGCTAGGGTCAGTCTGTTATACTCCATATATGTCTTAGCCGGTGACCTGTGTAAATTTAAGTATGCTCCAGCTAATTCTCTCTTTCTTTTTCTCTCTTCTCTCGGAGGAATTGAGCTCTAGGACCATGCCTCAGGACTACCTGGCCTGATGACTGTCCCTAGTCCACCTGGTCATGCTGCTGCTCCAGTTTCAACTATTCTGCCTGTGGCTATGAAACCATGACCTGTTCACTGGACGTGCTACCTTGTCCCGTACAAGCTGTTTTCGACTCTCTCTCTACCGCACCTGCTGTCTCTAACTCTGAATGATCGACTATGAAAAGCCAACTGACATTTACTGTGCTTGTAGAGGGTGCTGACCTGTTGCACCCTCTACAACCACTGTGATGATTATTATCTGAACCTGCTCGTCATCTATGAACGTTTGAACATCTTAGCCATGTTCTGTTATAATCTCCACCCAGCACATCCAGAAGAGGACTGGCCACCCCTCCGAGCATGGTTCCTCCTTCCAAAACGGTTAAACTAATGTTTGTGAGTATAACAGAACTGATATGGCAGGCAGAAACATGAGGAGAGTCCATACGGAATTTTGTTTTTGTGGAGCTCACCACTCATTGAAATGGCTGTCTATGGGAAAATCAATGGAATACCTCTGAGATTGCAGTTCCTAGGGCTTCCAGTAGATGTCAACAGTCTTAAAAAGAGTTTCGGGCTTGTTTTTTGAAAAATGAGCTTGAATTTGTAGTTTTTCTAGGTGGCTCCCATTTTGGCAGTAGTATTGTGGTGCGCACTTCATTAATTACCTCCGGTAATGAACATACTATTCTCCGTCTTAAATTTGATCATTTATTTACATATTAGGATACCTGAGGATTGAGTAGAACCTTGTTTGGACAAAGTTTATTGGTAACTTTTGGGATTCATTTGTATGCATTTTGAGCGAGGGAAACCGGTGGATTACTGAATCAAGCGCGCCAACTAAACTGACTTTTTTGGGATATAAAGGACTTTATCAAACAAAACGACAATTTGATATGTATTTAGGACCCTTGGAATTGCAAACAGAGGAAGATATTCAAAGGTAAGTGATTAATTTTATGGCTATTTCTGACTTCTGTGATGCCTCTGCTTGTTTGAAAAATGTTTGTAATGCTTTTGTAAGTGGGGTGTTGTCCTCAGATAATCGCATGGTATGCTTTCACCGTAAAGCCTTTTTGACATCTGACAAAGCGGCTGGATTAACAAGTTAAGCTTTTAAACAATGTAAGACACTTGTATTTTCATGAATGTTTAATATTACGAATTTTGTATTTTGAATTCCGCAATCTGCAATTTCACCGGATGTTGGCCAGCTGGGAAGCTTACTCGTTTTTTAACCACTCCACAAATTTCTTGTTAACAAACTACAGTTTTGGCAAGTCAGTTAGGACATCTCCTTTGTGCAGGACACAAGTTATTTTTCAAACAATTGTTTACAGACAGATTATTTCACTTATAATTCACTGTATCACAATTCCAGTGGGTCAGAAGTTTACATAAACTAAGTTGACTGTGCCTTTACACAGCTTGGAAAATTCCAGAAAATTATGTCATTGCTTTAGAAGCTTCTGTTAGGCTAATTGACATCATTTGAGTCAATTGGAGTGTACCTGTGGATGTATTTCAAGGCCTACCTTCAAAATCAGTGTCACTTTGCTTGACATCAGGAGAAAATCAAAAGAAATCAGCCAAGACATCAGAATAAACATTGTAGACCTCCACAAGTCTGTTTCTTCCTTGGGAGCAATTTCCAAATACCTGAAGGTACCACGTTCATCTGTACAAACAATAGTATGCAAGTATAAACACCATTGGACCACGCAGCCGTCATACTGGTCTGGAAGGAGACGTTTTCTGTCTCCTAGAGATTAAAGTACTTTGGTGCGAAAAGTGCAAATCAATCCCAGAACAGCAACAAAGGACCATGTGAAGATGCGGGAGGAAACAGGTATAAAGTATATATATCCACAGTAAAAACAAGTCCCATATTGACATAACCTGAAAGGCCGCTCAGCAAGGATGAAGCCACTGCTCCAAAACCGCCATAAAAAAGCATGTAGACTACAGTTTGCAACTGCACATGGGGACAAAGATCGTACTTTTTGGAGAAATGTCCTCCGGTCTGATGAAACAAAAATAGAACGGTTTGGCCATAATGACAATCGTTGTGTTTGGAAGGAAAAATTGGGAGGCTTGCAAGCCGAAGACACCATCCCAACCGTGAAGCACAGGGGTGGCAGCATCATGTTGTGGGGGTACTTTGCTGCAGGAGGGACTGGTGCACATCACAAATTAGATGGCATCATGAGATAGGAAAATTGTGGATATATTGAAGCAACATCTCAAGACATCAGTCAGGAAGTTAAAGCTTGGTCGCCCAAGCATACTTCCAAAGTTGTGTCAATATAGGGTAAGTACAACAAAGTCAAGGTATTGGAGTGGCCATCACAAAGCCCTGACCTCCATCCTATAGAAAATTTGTGGGCAGAACTGAAAAAGCGTGTGCGAGCGAGGAGGCCTGCAAACCTGACTCAGTTTCACCAGCTCTGTAAGGAGGAATGGGCCAGAATTCACCCATATTGTGGCAAGCTTGTGAAAGGCTACCCGAAATGTTTGACCCAAGTTAAACAATTTAAAGTCAATGCTACCAAATACTAATTGAGTGTATGTAAACCTCTGACCCACTGGGAATGTGAAAGCTGAAATAAATAATTCTCTCTACTTTTATTCTGACCATTCACATTCTTAAAATAAAGTGGTTATTTTAACTGACCTAAGACAGGGAATTTTTACAAGGATTAAATGTCAGAAATTGTGAAACACTCAGTTTAAATGTATTTGCCTAAGGTGTATGTAAACTTCCGACTTCAACCGTATATATAGTGTAAAATTCAGATGTTGGTGTTTTCTTCCTCAGGGTACTGCTCTGTGTTCAAGTTTTTATTCCTGTCTAGCAAAAACACTGTTTTCAAATGTTCATGGTCTACAATTTAGACAACAATTAGTTGAATGAAGTGTTAGTGAAGGGCTGGAACAAAAACCGGTGATCTACTTTCCTGTGTATTAAAAATATATGCCAAAATGTTGCCCTCATTTACATTTCTTATACATGTTGAATGTTAATATCCTTGATGTACCTCATTTGGAGATGCTAAAATGTTTATTATATTCTACTGAGCCATTTACTTTGTGTTCTTAATGCATTATTTCTTATTGCTGTTGCATTGTCTAGGAGGAACCTGCAAGTAATCATTTTGTTGGACCATGTACACCCTAATACAACTTGATACTTGACTCATTTTGTACAATGGAGTATTTGTTCCAAGGATTACTGCACGGATAGAGGAAAACCACTAAGGGTTCATATTGGTAAGAAATGACGAGTTGATGTTTTCCCGCGGTTCATGTTTTGAGACTTGGGCATCTGGGGGCTGTAGTTCATCTGTCTATTCCCCTGCAAGGAGAGCGAAAGACATTACTAATATTACAATGGTGTATTCATTTAATGTAATATATGTTTCTGTTTGAAATGCATGCATATAATTAAATTGGACATGTTCTCCTTTATAATAAGTCAGTGTTTGTTTTGTATTCAATACATTCAGCTTATATTAGGATGAAGTTGTTATGAACTTGAGTGAAGACCCAAACGCGGTTTTAACAGAAAACAGAGTTCTTTAATAAAAAACAGGAATGGCATAAATCCTCTTCCAACGTAGTCAATGGAACAAAAGAACGTAGTATAATGCAGGTTGCACCTGCCATGCAGACTCCGACAGGACAGGACAAGGTGGAAGCAAACGAGACGACAGCTTGCTTCTGGCATCAAAAAACACAAACAAGAATCAGACACTGAAAGTAGCAGGAACAGAGAAAGAAATAGAGACCTAATCAGAGGGGGAAGAGAGAACAGGTGTGAAAGAGTGAATGAGCTAGTTAGAGGAGATGTAGAACAGCTGAAGAATGAGAGACAGAGAAGGTAACCTAAAAAGACCAGCAGAGAGAGAGAATGAAGAGAAAGGACAGGAACAGACATAACAAGACATGACAGTACCCCCCCACTCACCGAGCGCCTCCTGGCGCACTCGAGGAGGAAACCTGGCGGCAACGGAGGAAATCATCGATCAGCGAACGGTCCAGCACGTCCCGAGAGGGAACCCAACTCCTCTCCTCAGGACCGTACCCCTCCCAATCCACTAGGTACTGATGACCACGGCCCCGAGGGCGCATGTCCAAAATCTTACGAACCCTGTAGATGGGTGCGCCCTCGACAAGGATGGGGGGGGGGAGGGACGAGCGGGGCGCGAAGAACGGGCTTAACACAGGAGACATGGAAGACCGGGTGAACGCGACGAAGATAGCGCGGGAGAAGAAGTCGCACTGCGACAGGATTAATGACCTGGGAAATACGGAACGGACCAATGAACCGCGGGGCCAACTTGCGAGAAGCTGTCTTAAGGGGAAGGTTCTGAGTGGAGAGCCATACTCTCTGACCGCAACAATATCTAGGACTCTTGGTCCTACGCTTATTAGCGGCCCTCACAGTCTGCGCCCTATTACGGCAAAGTGCCGACCTGACCCCCTTCCAGGTGCGCTCGCAACGCTGGACAAAAGCCTGAGCGGAGGGGACGCAGGACTCGGCGAGCTGAGATGAGAACAGCGGAGGCTGGTACCCGAGGCTACACTGAAAAGGGGATAGACCGGTAGCAGACGAGGGAAGCGAGTTGTGGGCGTACTCTGCCCAGGGAGCTGTTCTGACCAAGACGCAGGGTTACGAAAAGAAAGACTGCGTAAAATGCGACCAACAGTCTGATTGGCCCGTTCGGCTTGACCGTTAGACTGGGGATGAAAGCCGGACGAGAGACTGACGGAAGCCCCAATCAAACGGCAAAACTCCTCCAAACTTGAGACGTGAACTGCGGGCCTCTGTCGGAAACGACGTCAGACGGAAGGCCATGAATTCGGGAAAACATTCTCGATAATGATCTGAGCCGTCTCCTTAGCAGAAGGGAGCTTATCGAGAGGAATGAAATGAGCCGCCTTAGAGAATCTATCGACAACCGTAAGAATAACTGTCTTCCCCGCTGATGAAGGCAGTCCGGTGATAAAATCTAAAGCGATGTGAGACCACGGTCGAGAGGGAATGGGAAGCGGTCTGAGACGGCCGGCAGGAGGAGAGTTCCCAGATTTAGTCTGCGCGCAGACCGAACAAGCGGCGACAAATCGACGACGCGTCACGTTCCCGAGTGGGCCACCAGAAACGCTGGCGAATGGAAGCGAGCGTACCCCGAAGGCCGGGGTGGCCGGCTAACTTGGCAGAGTGGGCCCACTGAAGAACGGCCGGACGAGTAGGAACGGGAACGAACAGAAGGTTCCTAGGGCAAGCTCGCGGCGACGGAGTGTGAGCGAGTGCTTGCTTTACCTGCCTCTCAATTCCCCAGACAGTCAACCCGACAACACGCCCCTCAGGGAGAATCCCATCGGGGTCGGTGGAGACCTCAGAAGAACTGAAGAGACGAGATAAAGCATCAGGTTTGGTGTTCTTTGAGCCCGGACGATAAGAAATAACAAACTCGAAACGAGCGAAAAACAGAGCCCAACGAGCCTGACGCGCATTAAGTCGTTTGGCTGAACGGATGTACTCAAGGTTCCTATGGTCAGTCCAAACGACAAAAGGAACGGTCGCCCCCTCCAACCACTGTCGCCATTCGCCTAGGGCTAAGCGGATGGCGAGCAGTTCGCGATTACCAACATCATAGTTACGTTCTGACGGCGATAAGCGATGAGAGAAAAACGCGCAAGGATGGACCTTGCCGTCAGAGAGAGAGCGCTGAGAAAGAATGGCTCCCACGCCCACCTCTGACGCGTCAACCTCAACAACAAACTGTCTAGAGATGTCAGGTGTAACAAGAATAGGTGCGGATGTAAAACGATTCTTAAGAAGATCAAAAGCTCCCTGGGCGGAAACGGACCACTTAAAGCACGTCTTAACAGAAGTAAGGGCTGTGAGAGGAGCTGCCACCTGACCGAAATTACGGATGAAACGACGGTAGAAATTAGCGAAGCCCAGAAAGCGCTGCAGCTCGACGCGTGACTTAGGAACGGGCCAATCAATGACAGCCTGGACCTTAGCGGGATCCATCTTAATGCCCTCAGCGGAAATAACGGAACCGAGAAAAGGGACAGAGGCGGCATGAAAAGTGCACTTCTCAGCCTTCACATAAAGACAGTTCTCCAAAAGGCGCTGGAGGACGCGTCGCACGTGCTGAACATGAATCGAGAGAGACGGTGAAAAAATCAGGATATCATCCATGTAAACGAAAACAAAAATGTTCAGCATGTCTCTCAGGACGTCGTTAACTAGTGCCTGAAAGACAGCTGGAGCGTTAACGAGGCCGAAAGGAAGAACCCGGTATTCAAAGTGCCCTAACGGAGTGTTAAACGCCGTCTTCCACTCGTCCCCCTCCCTGATGCGCACGAGATGGTAGGCGTTACGAAGGTCCAATTTGGTGAAAAACCTGGCTCCCTGCAGGATCTCGAAGGCTGAAGACATAAGAGGAAGCGGATAACGATTCTTAACTGTTATGTCATTCAGCCCTCGATAATCCACGCATGGGCGCAGGGACCCGTCCTTCTTCTGAACAAAAAAGAACCCCGCGCCGGCGGGGGAGGAGGAGGAGACTATGGTACCGGCGTCGAGCGAAACCGACAAATAATCCTCGAGAGCCTTACGTTCGGGAGCCGACAGAGAGTATAATCTACCCCGGGGGAGTAGTTCCCGGAAGGAGATCAATACTACAGTCATACGACCGGTGTGGAGGGAGAGAAGTGGCCTTGGAACGACTGAACACCGTGCGCAGATCGTGATACTCCTCCGGCACCCCTGTCAAATCGCCAGGCTCCTCCTGTGAAGAAGAGACAGAGGAAACAGGAGGGATAGCAGACATTAAACAGGTTACATGACAAGAAACATTCCAGGATAGGATAGTATTACTAGACCAATTAATAGAAGGGTTATGGCGCACTAGCCAGGGATGACCCAAAACAACAGGTGTAAAAGGTGAACGAAAAATTAAAAAAGAAATGGTTTCGCTATGATTACCAGAGACAGTGAGGGTTAAAGGCAGCGTCTCACGCTGAATCTTGGGGAGAGAACTACCATCTAAAGCGAACAAGGCCCTGGGCTCCCTAACTGTCTGAGAGGAATGTCATGTTCCCGAGCCCAGGTCTCGTCCATAAAACAGCCCTCCGCCCCAGAGTCTATCAAGGCACTGCAGGAAGCAGATGAACCGGGCCAGCGGAGATGGACCGGAAAGGTAGTGCGTGATCCAGAAGGAGAGGCCTGAGTAGTTGCGCTCACCAGTAGCCCTCCTCTTACTGATGAGCTCTGGCCCTTTACTGGACATGAGGTGACAAAATGACCAGCGGAGCCGCAGTAGAGACAGAGGCGATTGGTGATTCTCCGTTCCCTCTCCTTGGCCGAGATGCGAATACCCCCAGCTGCATAGGCTCAGCATCCGAGCCGGCGGGGGAGGGTGGCAGTGATGCGGCAGGTGGCAGTGATGTGGAGAGGGGAGCAACGGAGAACGTGAGCTCCTTTCCACGAGCTCGGCGACGAAGGTCAAACCGTCGCTCTATGCGAATAGCGAGAGCTATTAAGGAGTCCAGACTGGAAGGAACCTCCCGGGAGAGGATCTCATCCTTAACCTCGACGTGGAGACCCTCCAGAAAACGAGCGAGCAAAGCCGGCTCGTTCCAGTCACTAGAGGCAGCGAGAGTGCGAAACTCAATAGAATAATCCGTTATGGATCTATTCCCCTGACATAGGGAAGACAGGGCCCTGGAAGCCTCCTCGCCAAAAACAGAACGGTCAAAAACCCGTATCATCTCCTCCTTAAAGTCCTGATACTGGTTAATACACTCAGCCCTCGCCTCCCAGACTGCCGTGCCCCACTCACGCGCCCGTCCGGTAAGGAGAGAAATGACGTAGGCGATGCGGGCTGCGCTCCTGGAGTAAGTGTTGGGCTGGAGAGAGAACACCACATCACACTGAGTGAGGAATGAGCGGCACTCAGTGGGCTCCCCAGAGTAACACGGCGGGTTGTTGATCCTGGGCTCCGGAGACTCGGAAACCCTGGAAGTGGGCGGTGGATCGAGGTGGAGTTGGTGAACCCGTCTTGTGAGGTCGGAGACTTGGACGGCCAGGGTCTCAACGGCATGTTGAGCAGCAGACAATTCCTCCTCGTGTCTGCCTAGCATCGCTCCCTGGATCTCGACGGCGGAGTGAAAAGGGTCCGGAGCCGCTGGGTCCATTCTTGGTCTGATTCTTCTGTTATGAACTTGAGTGAAGACCCAAACGCGGTTTTAACAGAAAACAGAGTTCTTTAATAAAAAACAGGAATGGCATAAATCCTCTTCCAACGTAGTCAATGGAACAAAAGAACGTAGTATAATGCAGGTTGCACCTGCCATGCAGACTCCGACAGGACAGGACAAGGTGGAAGCAAACGAGACGACAGCTTGCTTCTGGCATCAAAAAACACAAACAAGAATCAGACACTGAAAGTAGCAGGAACAGAGAAAGAAATAGAGACCTAATCAGAGGGGGAAGAGAGAACAGGTGTGAAAGAGTGAATGAGCTAGTTAGAGGAGATGTAGAACAGCTGAAGAATGAGAGACAGAGAAGGTAACCTAAAAAGACCAGCAGAGAGAGAGAATGAAGAGAAAGGACAGGAACAGACATAACAAGACATGACAGAAGTAGTCTAGGATTTATAATGTAGCTGTAGTGCATCATATCACCAATCAATATCAGCTATCAATGCATAAGGTGAATATAAAACCAAGCCATCTTGAACAACAGTCTCATTTAATAATATGCACGGGTGTGCTGGTTGTTTTATTTCCAATGAGAAGAGTTGCATTGTGAAAAAGACATACATAAGCAGTCCAAATGCAATTCAATATTAGCTTCACAGTGAAACCTCACTATTTTGGCTATTTATTGTTGTTAAACAGGAAGCACAATAGCTGATTTAGCTATTTCAAAAATGTTTAGCCTATGTACAATGCATGAAAGCTTGTCAAGACCATATTGTTTTATGCATTCTATATGGATATGTAATGGAGTCTATTGGATTCTGCTGATGTTTTTATGGCAACGTTGTTTTTTTTCAGTGACGGTTGACTGTGCATTGCCTCCTTGAGGGCTAGCTGCTACAGCCATATAGCTTTACGCTATTGCTTATCAATTATTATAAACTGATTGGTTCGAGCCCTGAATGCTGATTGGCTGACAGCTGTGGTATATCAGGCTGTATACTATGGGTATGACAAAACATTTATTTTTACTGCTCTAATTACATTGGTAACTAGTTTACAATAGCAATAAGGCACCTCGGGGGTTTGTGGTATATGGCCAATATACCATGGCTAAGGGCTGTATCCAGGCACTCCACGTTGCGTTGTTCATAGGAACAGCCCTTAGCCGTGTTATATTGTCCATATATTACGCTAAGGAGACAAGTAGTTAGAGTGTTGGACTATTAACCGAAAGGTTGCAAGATCGAATCCCAGAGCTGACAAGGTAAAAATCTGTCGTTCTGCCTATGAACAAGGCAGTTAACCCATTGTTCCTAGGCCGTCATTGAAAATAAGAATTTGTTCTTAACTGACTTGCCTAGTTAAATAAAGGTTTAAAAAATAAATAAAAGGAGTTATTATAGTTAATGGTGGATTTGTAAATTCACTCTGGCTATCTACTCCTAAAGCACTCTAGTCTGAGTGTGCCAGAGCGCAGAATAACTGATGAATTTATGAACATGCAACACCCTGAATATGACCGGTGTCCGTAAATGTCTGCAAAAAATGTAATTAAATTGTTGCCAGCAGCACAGTTACAGTCACCAACGCTCTAGATAACATGAAAACAGCCTAACCAGCTCTGCTATGGCGAGTAAAATGGTCAGTGAGGAGGTCTTCCATTTGTGTCTGGAAGTACCTAGCTAGGGTGCTTCACTGCCATTGGGAGGTCAGAATGTTTGGATCAACCCTATTCCTTGGCCAGAAGCATCCAGTGTGCACTCCGAGAGCGAAAGGCTTTGAGTTTACTTCAGGGATAATGCCAGAGAACCCGGTGTTTGGAGTCTACATTGGCATCGGTATTGTTAGGCCGAGACGATGTCGATTGCCGGCAAACTATGCCAATATATTTTCCAACCACCGGCTTCGAGGGCATTATCGATGTTTTTTTTTTTTTAACGGGTTACCAACATATTCAAATAATGATAGACATATTTTCATTAACCTTATTTTGATTAATTTATTCATACTATTTCATCCTTCCACAATATATAATCTCGACACAAATATAGGGTTGCTACCCAACCAGCTGGTTGTTCATTCAATCGGTTCGCTTGTCAGAGATGTGACCCAGTCGTTCAGTCTTTTTGTCTGTATCTATGGACGCGACCCAGTCATTCATTCTAAATGTTCCATTGCCATACTAGCTGGCAACCCTTGCTTGCTAGCCAGCCAACTATGGCTAATTTACAGTCACATCAAACAGTGCAGCCAGAACAGTAGCTACATTTGCATTTGTTTAAGCTGTTTTCTAGTTACATTTATTTAGATTGAGTTTAGTTTATTAATTCAACCATTTTTAAAAACACGCACACATAAAACCTGAAAAAGCCATACATCCACATGAATAAAAACACACAAGAAAGTACCTTTCCCAGCATTATCAATCAACCAAATGTATTTATGAAGCCCTTTTTACATCAGCCGATGTCACAAAGTGTTGTATAGAAAGACAGCCTAAAACCCCAAACAGCAAGCAAAGCAGATGTAGAGGCACGGTGGCTAGGAAAAACTCCCTAGAAAGGCAGGAACCTAGGAAGTAATCTAGAGAGGGACCAGGCTATGAGGGGTGGCCAGTTCTCTTCTGGCTGTGCCGAGTAGAGATTATAACTGTAACGGTTCTCGTCTGGTGAAGGAGAAGCGGACCAAAATGCAGCGTGGTATTTTTGAGACATGTTTAATGACGATGAAAAAACGAACAATACAAAAACAACAAACGGAACGTGAAAACCTATACAGCCTATCTGGTGACAACAAACACAGAGACAGGAACAATCACCCACGAAATACTCAAAGAATATGGCTGCCTAAATATGGTTCCCAATCAGAGACAACGATAAACACCTGCCTCTGATTGAGAACCACTCCAGACAGCCATAGACTTTGCTAGATAACCCCACTAAGCCACACACCCAACACCCAACAAAACCCCAAGACAAAACACACCACAATAAACCCATGTCACACCCTGGCCTGACCAAATAAATGAAGACAAACACAATATAATACGACCAGGGCGTGACAATAACAGTACATGGCTATTAAAGGAATTAAATTGCTCTATGTTTAAATACCCAATTAAAATTAAACACTGTCAATTCATAAGGATTTGTAAGACCCTTATTCTATAATAATGGACAGAGCCCAGTCTTAAAGTCAATCAGCAGATTTTATTCACGAGAGTACTGAACACGATACAGGTTACCACAGGTTATAAACTGAAAATGATGTCATTAGTTCCAGTACCAACCCGTGCCATCTCCGTTCCAGTACAAAGGATGTATCTCAAGCCTTCCCACATCCGTCTCCCTACCAATTTAATATAATTTATGGCTGAGCCAAGGTTTTCCAGTGTAGATAAGCATTCTAGCCAGTCTGAAGATTTAGTTCATTAATTTCTACCCAGGAACAGACCGTCATTGTTCTAATCCTTGATTCATTCACAAACATTATATTCAGTACTAAGATTAGGAAAGAAAATTCATACATATACAGTAACACAATAGTATTCTGATTAGTACATATACAGTAACATAATAGTATTCTGATTAGTCAGTCCTGATTGAAATGTATACATAATTAGTCATCATTGATAAAAATTCCCTTAACATATCCACCCTTTGATTAAATATTATACCTCCAATCACACATTTTAGTTATATTGTAATATTAAAAAGCCTATTTCTATTTTTATTAGAGATATTTCTTGTCATCAAAACATCACCTAAACATAACCCACTACTTGCATTCGCCATGACTGTTTCTCAGGCCAACATCAGAATCATAACTCTTCTTATCAGGATTTTCATTACAATCTTCATAAAAAAAACAGTCTAATATTGAAACATGATACAACCTAGCCTCCCTAAACATCAAAAATGGTCTCCTCAAACATAAATTCCCTGCAAATGAAGGATCCAGATTCGTCCACTTGTTCTGTAGACATGCATTCAGCACTCCACGAGTCAGAACCTGGAATCCACTGGTACCTCGCCATCTATTGTCATTGATTTCTCCAGAGTCCTGGAAATAAGGCCTTGTACACAGGAAATTAGACAACAGCCACATAAAACTAAAACAGTCACACAGGTGAATGTAGCCCATAATACAGTGATCATAATATTTTTTCCATTTTCCGAACATACTATCAAACCAATTAGTCAGAGAAGTGTCCACCCCAGAGTTTTCTGCCAAACCCTGAGCCAGGGTGGTCAAACCAGCTGAGGCTTCAGGCACCGATTCGTCCGGAGCTGTGTTATTTGGGATGTAAGCACAAACATGGTCCCGATAATCACGCATACTTCTCCCTTTTCAGCCAATAACATATCTAATGCAATTCTATTCTGCCAAGCCATCAGGCTGGTTGCTTCAGTCTGTTCTGCAAAACCTTTAATAGCATCTCTGGTATAATTGTTAAAGCGCTGTTGATTATAATAAATATAATTATTCCAGTCCACGTTCTTATTGAGAGTAGACCACCTGGAAATGCTTAACTCTAATCCTGCTAGGATCTGATTTCTTGCTTTGAACTCATCTGGCACCCCCCGTGGAACCCCAATGTTATCAATGTATACTTTGTCATCAAGAGACCCGGATGGAGTAGCGCTTTTCTCCCATTTGGCTAAACTTCATGTCTCGGTGTTGAATGAGTGTGAAAGGCATTCCCAAATGTACAAGGGAGCATAATCCTGTCCAATCTGCCGGTAAAACCTCACCCTGACATCATTTCCCAAGAGTACTGTACCGGGCCAAACTGTAAAAATATCCCCCGGTCACTGTAAAGCACATATGTCAGAGTCAAGGCCCGCGGGCCACATCCGGCCCGCGAGAAGGTTTTTTACGGCCCCTGGGATGATCTTGATTTATTATTAGAACCGGCCCGCAGACCGCAGCAAGCCGGCAGCCCGCAGATCTTTTACACGCACCAATACTACATTTCCCACAATGCAACGGTGACGCACCGAGCAGTAGGCTGCTTCATTTCAATATTTATTGGCACAGCAGTCGTCAGCATCACAGTAAAATTAACTTTCAGATACCCATCAAAAATGGCAAAACGGAAGGTGGACACTGAGAACCGGGGGTTTCAAACAAGGTGGGAGTCGGAGTATATGTTCACGGAGGTAGCTGGAAAACCTGTGTGTCTTCTGTGTGGAGAAAGTGTGGCGGTACTGAAAGAGTATAATCTGAGACGACATTATGAAACGAAACACGCGGACAAAAACAAGAATATGGACATGGAACAAAGGCTACAAAAGGCAGAGGAATTAAAACGAGGCCTCAAATCTCGACAGGCTCTGTTCAAAAAAGCCAAATCACAAGGCCAGGCTGCTGTCAAGGCCAGTTTTATTTTGGCAGAAGAGATCGCTAAATCAGCCCGGCCATTTACGGAGGGGGATTTCATCAAAAATTTAGCCCACTTTTGCTAAAATAGAAAATATAGGCTACTGATGGTGCCTTGAATACCGGTTTCTTTCATTTAATGTTCATGTTATGGGGATTTTTATATAAAGGAAATTTGTCTTTTGTGTCTGTTGAAAATTAAAGATTACTGACAGAGCCATAAGAAAATATTGCTTTATTTATCTGATCATATTGGAATATATTTGTTAGGTTTTCAGTAGGTTCAATTAGGTTCACTAGACTATATGCGTCATTTAAAAATTTTTCAATGAACATTCGAACAGTCCGGCCCTCGGCTTGTAGCTAAATTTTTTATTTGGCCCTCCGTCCATTTGACTTTGACACCCCTGCTGTAAAGGGAGGAACCTGTGGATATAAATAGTGCAAGTCAATGCAACTGTCATTATCTGGCATTTCTGCTTTTGTGAACAGCTTTACCATAATGGCCTAAACTCCTCTACCCAGAACCGTACTAGGGTGTCGACCAAGACCTGGTCATATCCATTATACCACAACCCTAGGTCCTCATTTCGTACTGTTTAAAGGGTTAGGTGTATCTTTATGCAATACATCCCTTTCTCCGGATTACAATCAAAAACTCTCACCTTCACTATACTCCACCTCCTTCCATACTGAGTGAGTGGATTCATATAGCCCTCGCTCTCCAAATGAGCTATGACCTGTGTCCACGATCAATATGGGGACCTGCACCGATATATACCATAATGGCTCAGAGTCCTAGACTGCCATGTAGTTAGAGACCCCATTTGGTCTACATAAAACTCCATTGAGAGATCCTTCCCAACCTCTACTCTAACTTCCTGTCTACCCAGATCTAGGGATCTCTTATGCTTGTTTTGCAACAAAATCCTCATCATCTAAACCATGGGTCAAATTACCACTCTCCGCATGCTCAAGTAGGACGTGCTGTATCAGGAATATGGCACCCACGATAAGACAGCTCAGACGAACAGCTTCCATGTGAGGCCCCACTCTCCCCGAGAACACATCACTAGCAAGAGCCAGACACACCTTCACTTCTATGAACAAAAATAGGGGTGATAGGACAGGGAGGATTACTTAATTCGAGAGATGGCCCCCGGAATTCTGTTAATTCCAGTTCTCCTCTCGAACACTGTTTATTGTTCGACAGTGTCAGTGTGTCTCACCCTCCCGCCGTGTGATATGAATCCGGGTAGCTCTTTCAGGTAGCTGTCACCAGGAGTCCTTGGTATGGTCCCTCCAACAAGCCTCTGGGACTGGAATTGACTTCACCTGTAGTTCACCTGTAATGCATAAAATCCTGGACATACAGGCTTGGTTAACAAACAGTTTCTCATATGTTTTATCTGATTATATCTTTAACTTCTATGCCTATTTGTTAGCTAATTTTTAAAAATGTATTATTAACCCCCTTTTGATACCTCGCTCTGCCCAGGTAACAACCTTATATACCCTAAATAATGAATTAGGTAGGATTAGAAAATTATCCTTATTTTCTGACATTATCATGTATGTCCAATTCTCCCTTGGGCATCCATTCATCTCAATCCTGTATCAATTCTCTGTCAAGTGTCTTATCTAGTTTAATAAGTATCTGTGCTATTTATATATGTTCTTAAATATATATATTTACCGATTTAAACAGTAATTCCTTTCTCTCCTATCTCTCAAAATGCCACTAAGCGTCTCACTGTTTGACTATCTAAAATCATTGATTTTTAGAAAAAACATGTTTATAAGTGGCAATCTCTAAAGTCCTTACATTTCCTTAATCAATCTATCTTAATCCTTACAATAATCATAAATCATCACAGATGTCCTATATTCCTGTTAGATTTAATACTATTTAAAAAACCTCCTAATAATTAAACAGAGCCAAAACAAAGGCTAACCATATCAAAATCCTTCCTACACTTACAAGCTCTTTCCTTCAGGGATCCTCAGTATTCTATCTGACAATAACATGAATGTAATATATGTTGCATAGTGTGGAATACCTTATCTACAGTAATTTATCACCCCTATTTATTCTCAATGATAAATATAATTCTTTTCTGTTGTAATATCAAATTCATAATAGCCAATTCAAAAACTTCACAGCTAATATTGTAAAACAGAATCCTGAAACACTTTCTCTTCAGTGATTCAAATAATAATTCTAAACCCCAAACTAAAACTCCAATATAATTAATTTACCTTAAAATTAGTAACCCAACTGTCCACAATTCATTATACAAATGGCTCTCCCCCGGGGCTGATCAGACCCCAAAAGATAGCCATGATAAGGTCAATAGGTCATACCACCCTTTTATAGTCATGTTTCATACTACCTTAGACATATTAAAGAACCCTTTATCCTTAAAATTAAAAAAATTCACTTGTGTAATTAAAACTCATAAAATAAAAACTCATAAAGTTCCATATGTGAGCGTGCCTCTTTAAAATACCTTTGCACTAAAACAAATAGTCCTATCAAATGTTTTATGTGTATATATTTGCAAACCTTAATGGATAATTAAAACTTCCAGGCCTTTTTCAATTTGGTCGTTTATGGCCGCTATCTCACCCACTCTCCCCAAGATTATAATCCCAGGAAACATCTAAAAGTGAGACACCTAAACCTCAATTTTCCCAGAAGAACACAACACGCCAAACTAACTAGCATTCACTATGCTACTTCGATTCAGAAACTCAAAAGTGAACTAAACCTAATGATAATTCCTCTTTGACTCAAATCATAAGTTTTAAACAACGTCTATGCATATGTTTACTTAAATGAACATGCTACCCTTTGATACAATTAATCTGATAACATTATTATCCAATGTATTACTTTTTCCCTCTGCCGCAAATGTCGTACATTTCTCAGTGGAAGAAATCCGTAATTTAATCCCAGATATTTAATAAAAATGCAATCGCATTCTCCCATGCCTCCTTCAATTTACATATTTTAGATAACTTCCATCCGTCCCGGAATAAGGAATCCTACTTAAACGCACCAGAATACAATATTTAACTATGTTAAATCAAACCCTAAAATTGACCATAACCAGTAACCAAATAAACAAACCACTTTTATCAGCAAAAAACAAACTATACAAAAACTCACTACTATAATGCTTCAGATGACAAAATTACTCAGAGACTCACATTTACATCTCAATAAAACAAATCATCATCTGCTTACCCCTGTTACAGATGTCTACGTATCAGGGGAAAAGTTCAAATAACCAAATTCAACCTAGCTAATTTCCCGAAACATATGCAATTATGTTTCTATAGAGGTTGCTTTTCAATATAAATACCCTAACATTGTTCCACACAATGGAAATAGTGCTCAAATTCACTGGTGTTACATAAACAATCAAACCCGGAATCAACAACCATCAGAATCCATTATCACGATGTTTTACTATTCAGAAATCCAGTCTCCCTTTCTCATAGCCTAATACAGTCCAAATAAATGCCACAAATCTATGATGCCCACCTAGCGAATCAGCTGCTAGTTTTTAGCATCTTTTTTAAATCTCTCGATGTTTCATGTAACTCATTCAGTCTATCTTGAAATTGTCATCCCAAAATATTTTATACACTGCCATACACTCAAACCACTGTGATAAACGTGCACTGTCCCTTTAAGATAAGACATCTACTTGTCCCCCGTAATGAAAACAGTTTTTAGAATACGTTAACTTCTTGGTTGAATTCACTGCCGTTACCTAACCAAAAATCAATACTCGGGAAAACAATCACAACTTTTAACGATTAAACTATTCTCACCTATTTTATAGTCCAAAGCGTTGCACTATATAGCCCCATTGAAAGCCTAGCAATTCCGTTGCTAGCTGTAGCATCTTTTCAGACTGTCCTTGCAATATTTAGCTCCTTTTTTTAAATATTTGGAACTTTTAGCCACTTTTGAAAAGTAACTCTAAGCTATAATGCATGCATTTTCCCTCTAAATGCCACAACCCATTTTCTCTGTTTAAGTTTATCATATGTCCGTCGATTCATAAAAATATAACATTCTGGCTATCGTATCTCTCCGTTATTCCCTACATTTAACTTTAGGTGACTTTCTCTTCTATAATACATTTATTTAGATGCAACTCCCATCTCAATACATTATTCTAGCAGATCATTTTGGGCAAAATAGCGTATTACAACGAAATTGTCTCGCCATTATTTTTAATTACTTATTTTTTCAATTCTATCTAAAACACATATTAAACGTTCAGTTCATATCTTTTACAAACACCAGCGACCGTCTTTTTTCAGGCAAAACATACAAATAGATGAATTACAATCTAAAATCAATTTTAGTTAACCGCCTCGGCTGGGAACCAAACAGTGGACTGCAGTTTGTAAGACTGCTACGCTCACCACTATACCACCCCCACTATGGAACTGACTGAGATTCTCTGCAAATAGACCCATTTTCTGTTTAAATTTGTAACTCCGGCCTCTGGACAACAGAAAATAGCCCTAATTTAACGACCCGAAGTTTTCCCTCAGTTAGGATCCTCCTTAATCTCGCTCTCTTTGTATCTGACCCTTCTTTTTTTTTACCCGATTGTCGCCTCTGACCTTCCCCTCAGTTAAATTACAACATTGGTGATGACGTTTGCAGGGAGTGTTACACTCCCAGGCGAAATGTCCAATTTCGTTACAATTAAAACATTTTATATTTTTCTTTTGACTCACCTTATCCACTTTTCTCGACTTTATTCCCTTTTCTAATTCTATTATACCTCCCTCGGCTTCAGCAGGGTTCACATATATGGGTGGTAATTTCGCAGGTAGCTCCTGCAGCCGTATTCTTACAACCACTATTTCATCAACTGGATTACCTTTGTATTCTTGGTATAATCGAGAAGGATATAGTTTGTTACTCTTAACTTTTTCATCTGCGGGAGCGGAGGGCAGCGCCTCTTGACTCTTGTTAGATTTAACATTTTCTGCGCCCCCAACTCTCTTTTTTGCTTCTGAAAGCCAAACTCCGGCTGTGTTTATTCTTCTTTTTCACATTTTTTCACATTTTTTTCCACATTCCTTATGTATCTATTTTATAAGTGATTCCAGCTTTTCTACATTTAAACGGCCATCAAAATCATATTTCTTTCTCCATCTTAGACCGAAATCAATGTTTCTCTTGTCTCTCTGTTCCATATAACGCTCGTCTCCCGTTAGTTCCGGTACTTCCTTTGAGGAATTTCCACCCATTCTTAATCCTTACCGTTACTAGTAGCTATGGTATTTAAAAACTTGTCTATGCCTTTCTATATTTAATTTTACATTCTATGTGCGTGTATTTCTATGAATTTGCAATTTACCGTTACTTAGTTACTTTAGTTGCTTTTCTGTCTGACTATGTGTGTGTCTCTTTAATGATAATCAGTATGTATTTCTCCTTCCTGGAAACCACGTCTATAGACGACTTTTGATCGGACATTACATTTCACCCGTAGGATATTCTCCTTGGGACTTTCACCGTTCTCACTACTCTAGACTAAGTTAGCCTCATCCCGTAGATATTAATTTCTTTCAGCATTGTACAGGTTTCAATTATTCTGTTCACCTGGAATTACCCTGCCTTCTCACCAAGCCTAATTTATCCTCACCTGTTTTATATATATCTATCTGCTACTTCTTCATAGTCAGACTACTTCCCAAATACAGATAGACTACTCAGGTTCAAACTTTATTTAGGTATGTTTTTTGAATTAATGGCTATCCTATTTGTACGGAACAAGCGTCCTAATTCCCCAATGCATACTATATCTCTCCTTAATAACCTTCTGGCTTGCAAAACCAGGATTTATTAAGCTCTAGTTTATTTATGGTAGTGCACCTTACCACAGGTCAATTTCAGACCTGTTTCCATCCTATCTATTTTGGTTAAAACCCAAGGTAGAAACCCATTGTATTTGTTCAGAATATTCAAGCACCTATCATTGATTAAATCCAAACTCCTTTATAACATTTAATAAAAAAATATCCTAAATAATCCCTCCCAAATTCGAGAATAAAGGCTACTGACCTGCTGCCGACTGGGAAAAGCACTGTTCGTTTGGATCTAGTCACCGTCCCTGTCTTCTGGGGTGTATACCGGCCTGTTTTTTTTAACCTCAATTCAGAGGCCAGGTCTTTCACTAACGGGACCAGACCCGTTCGTGCACGATTCTTCCGGCGTACGACCTCCAGATAGCAGGGACGGATATTTAGATCCGGCTTGAAGGACCAATTATTAAAGGAATTAAATTGCTCTATGTTTTAATACCCAATTAAAATGAATCACTCTGTCAATTCATAAGGATTTGTAAGACCTTTATTCTATAATAATGGACAGAGCCCAGTCTTAAAGTCAATCAGCAGAGTTTATTCACGAGAGTACTGAACACAATACAGCTTACCACAGGTTATAAACAGAAAATGACGTCATTAGTTCCAGTACCAACCCGTGCCATCTCCGTTCCAGTACAAAGGATGTATCTCAAGCCTTCCCACATCCGTCTCCCTACCAATTTAATATAATTTATGGTTGGGCCAAGGTTTTCCGGTGTAGATAAGCATTCTAGCCAGTCTGAAGATTTAGTTCATTAATTTCTACACAGGAACAGACCGTCATTGTTCTAATCCTTGATTCATTCACAAACAGTATATTCAGTACTTAGATTAAGAAAGAAAATTCATACATATACAGTAACATAGTATTCTGATTAGTACAAATACAGTAACAAAATAGTATTCTGATTAGTACATATACAGTAACATAATAGTATTCTGATTAGTCAGTCCTGATTGAAATGTATACATAATTAGTCATCATTGATAAAAATTCCTGTAATCAATGGCCAAGATGTTCAAACGTTCATAGATGACCAGCAGGGTCAAATAATAATAAATCACAGTGGTTGTAGAGGGTGTAACAGGTAAGCACCTCAGGAGTAAATGTTCAGCTGGCTTTTCATAGACGATTATTCAAAGTTAGAGACAGCAGGTGCTGTAGAGAGAGAGAGTCAAAAACCTGAGGTTCGGGACAAGGTATCACATCCGGTGAACAGGTCAGGTTTCCATAGCCGCAGACAGAACAGATTGAAACTGGAGCAACAGCACGGCCAGGTGGACTGGGGACAGCAAGGAGTCATCAGGCCAGCTAGTCCTGAGGCATGGTCCTAGGGCTCAGGTCCTCTGAGAGAAGAGAGAGAGAGAGAAAAAGAGAGCGAGAGAAAGCGAGCGAGAGAGAAAATTAGAGGGAGCATACCTAAATTCACACAGAACACTAGATAAGACAGGAGAAATACTCCAGATTAAACAGACTGACCCTAGCCCCCCGACACAAACAATTACAGCATAAGTACTGGAGGCTGAGACAGGAAGGGTCAGGAGACACCAATGATACCCCCGGACAGTGCCAACCAGGCAGGATATAACCCCACCCACTTTGCCAATGCCAAAGCACAGCCCCCACACTACTAGAGGGATATCTTCAAACCAGCAACTTACTACCCTGAGATAAGGCCAAGTAGCCCACGAAAATCTCCCCTACAGCACGAGCTTGAGGGTGGCGCCAACCCGGGCAGGAAGATCACGTCAGAGACTCAACCCACTAAAGTGATGCACCCCTCCTAGGGATGGCATGGAAGAGCACCAGTAAGCCAGTGACTCAGCCCCTGTATAGGGTTAGAGACAGAGAATCACAGTGGAGAGAGGGGAACCGGCCAGGCAGAGACAGCAAGGGCGGTTCGTCGCTCCAGTGCCTTTCCGTTTACCTTCACTCCCTTGGGCCAGGCTACACTCAATCATTGGACCTACTGAAGAGATGGGTCTTCAATAAAGACTTAAAGGTTGAGACCGAGTCTGAGTGTCTCACATGGATAGGCAGACCATTCCATAAAAATTGAGCTCTATAGGAGAAAGCCCTGCCTCCAGCTGTTTGCTTAGAAATTCTAGGGACAATTAGGCCTGCACTTCGTGACCGTAGTGTACATGTAGGTATGTACGGCAGGACCAAATCGGAAAGATAGGTAGGAGCAAGCCCACGTAATGGTTTGTAGGTTAACAGTAAAACCTTGAAATCAGCGCTGGAGTAATATGATCACATTTTTTGGTTCTAGTCATGATTCTAGCAGCCGTATTTAGCACTAACTGAAGTTTATTTAGTTCTTTATCTGGGTAGCACGGAAAGTAGAGCATTGCAGTAGTCTAATCTAGAAGTGACAAAAGCATAGATCATTTTTCTGCATCATTTTTGGAAAGAAAGTTTCAAATGTTTGCAATGTTACGTAGAAGGAAAAAAGCTGTCTATTTGAGACTGTACACCCAATCACGATTAATTGTCAGATCCAACAGAAGATCTCTTTGTTTCTTGGGACCTAGAACTAGCATCTCTGTTTGAATTAGGATTTCTCCTGAACCTGTATAAGCACACATTAGCAACACCTGATCTGGTGCTGTGATTGTGTGCATCAGTAACATGGGGAAAGTAATCAGTTATGTATCTGGGCGCAGAACCATAAGTACTCCTGTAAACCAAACCTAGTTTAATCTGGGACACTAAACTCAACAGGCAGGCAGTTGAGTTCCTGAAAGCAGCTCCTGCCTATGGGAGTGTGTGGACTCACCTTCAATACTATCCTGATCATCTGGAGCTTCCCCTTCAGAAGCGTCGATAATGACCCCCAAACCGGGAGTACTAGCGTAGTGAAAATGGCATTGAATGAAGGCAGTGACTAGCACTCTCATTGAGTCCTTACTAAGCAGCTCTGACTTTCTAGTCAAACCCTAGCACTTTAGTGGCCATGCTCACACCTCCGAGCTTTCATCAAGGATGCATCCCAGGTAGCTAACAGTTTTAGGAGTCAGCACCTCACACCCCAACTCCTCACTGATTTTATAGGACCTACACAATTTTGGTCTGGACTACAAAATAATTGTCAAGACCCGGTTACGAACTCGGGTCTCCGGTGTGAGAAACAGTCACTTAGCAAACTGAGCCACTAATAGTCGGCAGAACACAGAAGATGAGGCAGACACAGCAGTACTTGAGACAGTGTTTTAATAAAGTAAAAAGGAAAGTTCTTCAGGCAAAAATATAAATCCACATCGTCAAAAGTAATTCCAAGAGAAAAAGGTATTCCTCCAAGTCAAAAGGTAAATCCACAAGGTGGTAGGTACAGCAGGAAAAAGCCTCAAAAGATAATCAAAAATAAATAAACGAGACCAAAAACAGAGTACCACAAGAGAGTCCAACTGGCGCAACAAATGTTCACAGCATCGCTGGGGCTGGGTGCTAACATTCGAACAGAGAGCAAAGAACTGAGGAAAACTAAAGGGTTTAAATACATTCAAGGGAAAAACGAGGCACAGGTGCAAATAATAACTGTAGACAAGGGAAAACAAAAGAGTCAAAAAGCACAATGGGGGCATCTAGTGGCCAAAACCGGAACAATCCTGGCCAAATCCTGACAATAATTGCCCCAGTTTTACCTAAGTGCAGAGATAACTTATTTTTCTCCAAGCCATTTGATAATGGTAGTAAGCTCTGTGCTAAGTACTACTTGCTCCCTTCATGACAAATAGGACTTTACCCTGCCTAGAGGGATACCGCTTAACCCCAGTGCATCCAGTTTGAAGAGTAGGAGACAGTGGTTAACTGTATCAAAGGCCTTCTGTAAATCAAGCAGAACCATTCCAAAGAGATTTCCATCATCAATCTTTTTCCTGATGAAGTCAGTCAAGGAAAGTAGACATGAATCAGTCTAGTATGTTTTTCTAAAATCCACCCGAAAAAAATCAAACATTAGACGTTGTTTGTTGACATATTCATTAATTTGCTTATGTCCAACACTCTCCAGGATCTTTGATGTCATACTGATGATAGCTACAGGCCTATACTTTCCGGGGTCAGGCTTGATCCCCTTCTTATACAGAAGTATAACTTTAGCTTGTTTCATGTCCCTGGGAAAGATGCCTTGTTCAAGAGAGAGATTAACAATATGCGTAATACAAGAGCAATTTCCTCAGCATAATCTCTAAGAAACCTGGCAGGAATAATATCCAGGCCTGTGGCTTTTTGTCATTTAACCTCTGCTAGCATACTGGCTATTTTGGCTGTTTCTACCTTTGCAAAATAAAAATAATAATAATCAGATTGCTGGCAACAGAAGGAACTTTGCTTTGTCATATACCATCTCCCCCTGACGTTCAGTCCAATACTGTTCAGTTTGTTTTTTGGTAGTACTACTACAGCCTGATAAAAGATCCGAGTAGTACTACTACAGCCTAGTTCCTTAACTCTTGATACTCCCCATCCCGGATCCGGGATCGTGAATAAAGCCTCAGGCTCATTAGCATAACGCAACGTTAAATATTTCTGAAAATCGCAAATAAAATGAAAATAATGCGCCTGCTCTCAAGCTTAGCCTTTTCTTAACAACACTGTGATCTCAGATTTTCAAAATATGCTTTTGAACCATAGCAATTCACTAATTTGTGTAAGAGTATGCAAAGCTAGCTTAGCATTTTGAGTAGCATTTAGCACGCAACATTTTCAAAAAAAACATATAACCAAATAAATAAAATCAGTTACCTTTGAAGAGCTTCGGATGTTTTCAATGAGGAGACTCTCAGTTACATAGCAAATGTTCAGTTTTTCCTGAAAGAATCTTTGTGTAGGAGAAATCGCTCCGTTTTGTACATCACATTTGGCTACCGAAACGACCCGAAAATTCAGTCACCAACAACGTCAAACTTTTTCCGAATTAACTCCATAATATTGACCGAAACATGGCAAACGTTGTTTGGAATCAATCCTCAAGGTGTTTTTACACATATCTCTTCATTGATATATCGTTCGTGGAAGCCTGCTTTCTTCTCTGAATTCCATGGAAAAATACTTGCAGCTGAGGTTTGCGCACCAATTTCGGCGCAGGACACCGGGCGGACACCTGGTAAATGTGGTCTCTTATGATCAATCTTCCAATGATATGCCTACAAATACGTCACAATGCTGCAGACACCTTGGGGAAACGACAGAAAGGGCAGGCTCATTCCTCTCGCATTCACAGCCATATAAGGAGACAATTGAAAACGGAGCTGCTGATTCCTGCTGATTTCCTGGATGCCGTTTCATCTTGGTTTTGCCTGTAGCTCATGTTCTAGGGCACGCACAGAGAATATCTTTGCAGTTCTGGAAACGTCAGAGTGTTTTCTTTCCAAAGCTATCAATTATATGCATAGTCGCGCATCTTTTTGTGACAAAATATTGCGCTTAAAACGGGCACGTCTTTTTATCCAAAAATGAAATAGCGCCCCATAACATCAATGATTTCCAAAGCTTTTTAGGGTCATTTTTGTTCTCAATGATTTTATCAGCAAAGTAACCCCTCTTAGCTTCAACCATCCTGCTCTGTGCTTCATTTGTGTGACATTTATATAGGACAAAATCAGGCTGCTCTTGAGAGTTTTTAATTTTCTTAAAGGCCTTATTCTTTGCTTGGATAGATTCTAGAATCTCATGATTAAACCAAGGGCTAGATCTCTGCTTTACTCTGACCTGTCTAATGGGAGCCATCACATTTACCACATCAAGGAATCTACATTTAAAGGCTTCCCGGGCACTGTCTATCCCTACACCATCCAGCAAGCACAGGTGACCAGTTAATTTTACCCACTTGCTACCTAAACATTTCAACATAGTATTTTTTGAGTCCTCAGATCCTAACATTTTTCTGACACTTAACTATATATTTGAAAACCCTCCTTGTGCAAAATGTAATAAATTGATCACTGATTCCATAAGACTATTACTCCGCTCTGTGATATTTTGGATTTATCAGACACCAATATTAAGTAAATCATACTTTGCACTCTTTCACATACCCTGGTGGGATCTTTTATAATCTGAGTGACTGATCTACAGAAGTGCATAAATACATGGTGGGTTAGGCTATCCGACATCTGTATTGAAATCCCTTAACAAAATGATTTCCTTCACCAGGGAATCATTACAGTTTGAATCATTACAGTTTGACAGCACAATTTCAAGACCTTCAGAGAATGCATTCTGATTGTGTGGCATGTAGCACACCCCCAACAAAATTGGCTTGGTTTTGGGAAGGCAGATATCCAGCCAGACAATCTCCAGATCATCGTTTAAATTTGATCTGACGTTATAAGCAATATCCAATCTTACAAATGCACATATCCCCCCATCGTTCTGATCCTTCCTGACATCAGAGTAATGGCAGGGAAACTTAAATCAGTTTTACCAAATTTCTATCAACGTGCAACAAGAGGGAAAAACATTCTACATCACCTGTACTCCACACACAGAGACACATACAAAGCTCTCCCTCCATTTGATAAATCCGACCACAACTCTATCCTCCTGATTCCTGCTTACATGCAAAAATGAAAGCAGGAAGCACTAGTGACTTGGTCATATAAAAAGTGATCAGATGAAGCAGATGCTAAACTACAGGACTGTTTTGCTAGCACAGACTGGAACATGTTCCGGGACTCTTCCGATGGTATTGAGGAGTACACCACATCAGTCACTGGCTTACATACCCCATACATACATACCCCAACCAGAAGCCATGGATTACCGGCAACATTCGCACTGAGCTAAAGGGTAGAGCTGCCGCTTTCAAGGTTTGGGACTCTAACCCGGAAGCTTACAAGAAATCCTGCTATGCCCTGCAACGAACCATCAAACAGGCAAAGCGTCAATAAAGGGCTAAGATTGAATCATACTACACCAGCTCCGACGCTCGTCTTATGTGGCAGGGCTTGAAAACTATTACAGAGTACAAAGGGAAGCACAGTCCTGTGCCCAAGAACACAAAGGCAACCTGTCTAAATGACTACAGACCCGTAGCACTCATGTCCGTAGCCATGAAGTGATTTGAAAGGCTGGTAATGGCTCACATCATCACCATTATCCCAGAAACCCTAGACCAACTCCAATTTGCATACCGCCCAAACAGATCCGCAGATGATGCAATCTCTATTGCACTCCACACTGCCCTTTCCCACCTGGACAAAAGGAACACTTATGTGAGAATGCTATTCATTGACTACAGCTCAGCGTTCAACACCATAGTACCCTCAAAGCTCATCACTAAGCTAAGGATCCTGGGGCTTAACACATCGCTCTGCAACTGGATCCTGGACTTCCTGACGGGCCGCCCCCAGGTGGTGAGGGTAGGTAGCAACACATCTGCCACGCTGATCTTCAACACTGGAGCACCCCAGGGGTGCATACTCAGTCGTGAAGAGACACTACTTTTATAGCCTCGCTACTGTATATGGCCTCGCTACTGTTTTTCACTGCCTTTTTACTGTTTTTATTTCTTTACTTACCTATTGTTCACCTAATACCTTTTTTGCACTATTGGTTAGAGCCTGTAAGTAAGCATTTCACTGTAACCTGTTGTATTCGGCGCACATGACCAATAAACTTTGATTTGATTTGATAACATTTGAACATCTTGGCCATGTTCTGTTATAATCTCAACCCAGCACAGCCAGAAGAGGACTGGCTACCCCACATAGCCTGGTTCTTCTCTAGGTTTCTTCCTAGGTTTTGGCCTTTCTCGGGAGCTTTTCCTAGCCACTGTGCTTCTACACATGCATTGCTTGCTGTTTGGGGTTTTAGGCTGGGTTTCTGTACAGCACTTTGAGATATCAGCTGATGTAAGAAGGGCTATATAAATACATTTTATTTGATTTGAATTGCCTATCTCAATTTCTGAATCACAAACAGATGAATTCAAAAAGTCTCTGTGAAACATAAGACACCCACCTCTGATTTGTGAACCAACAGGCGTATCTCATCAATCTTCGGTAGTAGACTTCGGACTTTTAAGTTTACAAACTGTATACCTTACTTCCCAAAGGCCTCACTGAATTCCCAATACACTTGTAACTCGCCTCCCGCTGCACTACCCTCCTCCTGCTGCAACGCCTCCAGTGGCATCTCTGCCGCCATGGAGCACACCTCTCCAGGTGTGCACCACTGTGTCCACCATCTCTCGCCTCTGGTGGCCTTCGCACTGCTTATACCCCCCTCCTCTGGTGCGCTCTCCGTCCTAGGTAAGTCCTCTTGTCCCACTCCACCTTCAATGCTCACACACCCCGTGGGTGCAGCACACCGACAGCAAAGATATGATTCATTGACCCCATGACCAAAGCTAGGATCGTTGCATTTTAGATGAATCCCCTGCGATCATTCCAAACACACCAGAGCTTTGCGGTTATTCTTAACCCAACGTTCACAGGAGGTACATGATTGCATAGGCCGTTTGGTGTTTGAGGTGAACTGAGGACCAGGGCATTGATGGATATCACCCGCTAAGAGAAGCCATAGAGTTATTATAAGATCTCCACCATAAATTTGAGATTTCAGACTGGCCTTCGATGATCGTTTGGGTTTGTGCCAAGGTGTAATGAAAGTTTGGTATATAACATTCCTTCCAAATCCGAAGTGCTGGATGCCATCAAAAGTGTTTGCATGACTGAGAAGTTGATGAAAATTTACCGTTCTTCCATCTAGATTGCAAATGCAAATATTTACAATGATGTTTATAACAAACCCATCAAGTAAAAGTGCTGCCACCATGCCAAACTTGACGTTCACCATCGTCCTCATACATCCATAACAATGAGCTAATGATGCTCAATTTTGTCCTGGCATAGAAAATGCGCTCAGGATACTATTGTTCAGAGGAGCTAGCCAACAACACAGCTAACACAATCACTTCAAACTGAAGCTGGATAGACTGCAAACCAGCTGCACTTTGTTTCGTTTGAACTTTTTTTCCACTGAGAATTATTTTTATATATCCATAAAAAGTATGCCAACTGATTCATGATTTTGACTGGCTGAGAAATGCTGCCTGTCTTGTTACGACCCCTGACATGCCATTACTATGGGACAGCTGGAGTTTTATACAAATTTCCACTGTTGAAAACTAAATGTTAGTCTAAAATAAATGTGAGAATGTCTTGATGCTTTTTATAGTGGAGATCAAGTTTATACATTGCCTGGCTGGGCTGATGAGACAGCGATTCGTCGCAGTCAGATGGAACAGAGAAAATAAGCATTTTAACGTCATAGATTTAGCCGGTGGTAACTTGTAGAATAGACATCGGCTGGAATGCTGTTTTAATTTATTTATTTTTAAATAATAATATAATTTATAATTTTGGGCTTTAATATTGGCAAAAGGAAAAATAGGCATTTTTGTTTCTTGCTTTGGTTTGAAAAATTCTAAAATTATTAATTTCCTCTTGTTTGGCCTTGCCGAAATGAAAGGAAATACTAACTATCAATAAGTAGACAGATCAATTTTCCAATGTCAAGCTCTTTCCAAAAGCCTAATCTCTGATAAGCAAGCTAAATGACATGTTGTTTGCTTCGCTAGCTCGTTTAATGCCAAATGGATAGGCTACTTACATGAACAATTGATGTTTACTGATCATGAAAATTCAGTTACTTGCTGTATAATTCTGATTATAGAGCTAATGTGGATTGTGAAATAATCTGAAATGTGTAGTTCTGGCTATGCTCTTCAAGAAGTGTTGATATTAAAACCAAAACATTTATTTAATAATCCCTTGAAAACGGCACATAGTTGTCAATGGTTTTAGCAGAGCTGTGGATCTCCTTGCCCCCCAGCAGCCAAACACTCTGCACCGTATTGTGGCGTTTTATTGATAACGACCTATATAGAAATAATTACGCTCAAATGTAAAATCATTTGAATTTCTAACATCCTAATCGAGGTGTCCCACTGGGCACAAGCTGCTTGAATCAAGTCAATCTTCCCTTCAACCAACAATATAAGTTAATTAGTATGACTAAATCAAATCAAACTTTATTTTAAATGCATTTAAAATTGGATTAGATTAAGTCATATTCTTCAACTTAGATTTTGGGTTGAGATGGAGACGTGAATCCAACATATCAATTATTAATTCATAGCCAAACTGGATATTGAATTGAGTTCCTTTGAAGGTGATGTATCTTCTACTTGGATACCTCCGTCTGTGCGATCTGGTCTGGCTTTAATTCCATTCTCAACCAAATAATCAAATCAAACTTGAAATGCAATTTAAATTAATTTAGATTTGTTTTAGTCCTATTCTTTAAATTTGATTCTTGGTAGAGATGGAGACGTGAATCCAACATTTAAATTATTAAATTTGGAGACAAACTAGAATTAAAGCCAAAATCAGTGGCACAAAAGATATATCTCAAATATTGATGTTTGAGTTTATTTTTTATTTTTTACATTGCTTTGACAACCAAACACAATTCAATATAAATTTTGCAATACAGTAAATAGCCTAAAGTTAAGGCAATCTTACAAACTAATTTACAAACGAATGTAACAGTATTTATTCAACCTTAAAATGAGTAAAACATTCATGGCCACATTTGGAGGTCATCCCACTGTAACTTGAAATGTCTTCTTATGTAATCATAGAAAGCGTGCATGTTCAAGATACGTAGCATGCAAATGTCGCAGGTCTGTGAAGATCTTCACAATTGCTATAATGACCTGTGCAGAATCTTGAACACCATTGATTACATGCACTATGCACTTTTAATGTAATCTCAACAATCCAGGTCATGTGGTTGCTATTAGATGAAGCATAGTGAAAACACATTATAAATAAAACATATGACATTGTATTACCATTTGAACTTTGTTGCGCTTTTAAATGGTTGAAAGTGCAATGATAACAAATTTAGATGGCTACTAAACTAAACAAATCAGACATAGTTTTTCCATTGGAATTTGGTTGTGCCTTTAGATGGTCGAAATCACAGTGATAACACATTGGGAATTCAACATACCTCTGGCTGTCTTTTTGAGTGGGTGAATAAATGTTGAAATCTCATTGATCAACGTCGCAACCAAATATTACCAAAATGTCCATGTTGAAATGATGTGGTGTGCCCAGTGGGGTATTTTACATCTCTTACATTTCAGTGTGGCTGCATGGGATTTCTATTAATGTGACTCTGTGCAGCCAATGGCAATGTCCACTTTAGGTATAATGCCGGGAGCCACTTGTGGATTTGACAGCTCTAATGCAGTTCCACATCCGACACCGCCAAAACAACTGCCATGCGGATGTTGGCTAAAGCGGATCTGATTGAACAGAGCCCAAATTGTTCCAAAGACTGGAAGGATGACTCAAAGTATCATGTCATATATGCATACACACACAGATACACACACAAACACACACACACATACATACACACACACGTGCACATGTGAGCACTATACTGTAATTTACTCTTGATTATCAAAAACATGCTCACATTTACACCCTTCATGCACACAAGGCAAAGTTATTTCAGGTGGGGCTTGTTGATTATGATCATATGAGTTTTTCGTCTACTAAATGCTGATATGTCTAACTATTAATCAGTGATTAGAAGTTTTACCCGTCACTGTTAGTCTATTCCACGTGTGTTTCATTGTTGTTTTGTATTCCACTCCACCCTTAACAGCCGTGTCACCATAAGATCAGAGTGGGGCGTTAAGCATTCGCCTCCGGGGTCATACATTTGAAATTGAGTGCTAACTCTGTCCCCGGCTTGCTGAAAGAATGTGCCGATGCATGGGCGGAGCAATTTTATTGACCGATTATGTGACGGCTTTCAAATTAATTGTGTGCGGGGGGGCGAGTTAGCATTCAATTTCAAATGTAAGATTGAGGCCATCTGCACATATTAACATTTGTTTTGTGTTTATTGTTTGAGGTAGAGCGAGCTGAAGATATAGAAAAAATAAGACGGATGTGAGATTTCAAGAATGCTCTTGATTTCAGCAAGCACACAAACAAGAGTATGCTGGATTTCTAAAATGTTCTTGCTTTCAGCAACTACACTAATGATATTTTGTGAGATTTCTAGAGTGTTCTTTCCGCACGCACATAAATTAAGTATATTTCACAAGGATTTGATGAGGTACCACATTTTATTGAATTTATAAAGGCGATCACATTGTTTAGCCAGTGCGGGACAATGACATTGCAAATATATGGCTTCTCATTGCATTCAGAATGTGTGACAATATATCTTATATCTGCTACACAACTGTAAAAGTCACCCATCTTCAGTCTCCTCTTATTACCAAGATTTAAGTCTAGATAATCAAAGTCAGCTTGATACCACCAACAGCCTCATCTCAGACTGACAGGGAAATAGCCATGAAAATGATTTCCCTTATTACCCAACTAGAAAAACACTCAGGTGATCCAAAATGAATAATAATTCAGATACCCTTTACATGTCAAAAATAATAGTAGGAGAGAGCGATTTATTCTGTCTACACTTTGGCTGTGCTGCTGTTCGCTTCAATGCTGACAGACAAAAACATGTCTGCGAAGAATTAAAGACTTTCATGTTGCTGAGAACCTATATGGCATAAGATTCTGCATCCAACACTTTACCAATTCCAAACTTGACAACATAACTCTTTATTCCCTTTATTGTCATAAAATTGCTTTAGTATGCATTCCCAGTTCTCTGAGATGTTTCAATAGTGTAACAAAATATCGAAGTCTGTATAACTTCAAAGAAAATTGGAGAGGCATGAGGGAAGTGTGGTTTAGTGACGCAATCTTGAGGAGCATTTCGGACATGGCAAGACATGACACAAATGACTCCAAACTGCAAAGCAAATATTTCTGGGATCATTCCAGCGATATCACATCTCACTCAGAATGTGGGCTTCACAGCTAAACAATAAGAAGTATAAAACAATACTATTTTCCTCACAATTGTACTTTTAGAGGAAATAAAAGTAATATACAGTGCATTCGGAAAGTATTCAGACTCCTTCCCTTTTTCCAAACATTTTTTAAGTTACAGCCTTATTCTAAAAAGTATTAAATAAAAGCAATTCCTTATCAATCTACACACAGTACCCACAATGACAAAGCGAAAACAGACTTTTAGAAATGTTTGCACATGTATTAAAAATAAAGGCAGAAATACCTTATTTACATACGTTTTCAGACCCTTTGTTATGAGACTCAAAATTGAGCTCAGGTGCATCCTGTTTCAATTGATCATCCTTGATGTTTCTACAACTTGTTTGGAGTCAAACTGTGGTAAATTCAATTGATTGGACATGGTTTAGAAAGGCACACACCTGTCTATATAAGGTCCCACAGTTGACAGTGCAAATCAGAGCAAAAACTAAGCCATGAGGTTGAAGGAACTGTCGTCGAGCTCAGAGACAGGATTGTGCTGAGGCATAGATCTGGGGAAGGATACCAAAACATTTCTGCAGCATTGAAGGTCCCCAAGAACACAGTGGCCTCTATCATTCTTAAAATGTAAGAAGTTTGGAACCACCAAGACTCTTCCTAGAGCTGGCCGCCCGGCAAAATTGAGCGATCAGGGGAGTAGACCTTGGTCAGCGAGGTGAAGAACCCGATGGTAGCTCTGATAGAGCTCCAGAGTTCCTTTCTGGAGATGGGAGTATCTTCCAGAAGAACACCCATCTCTGCAGCACTCCACCATTTAGGCCTTTATGGTAGAGTGGCCAGACGGAAGCCACTCCTCAGTAAAAGGACATGACAGCCCGGTTTGGAGTTTTCCAAAAGGCACCTAAAGGACTCTCAGACCATGAGAAACAAGATTGTCTGGTCTGATGAACCTAGATTGAACTCTTTGGCCTGAATACCAAGCGTCAAGTCTGGAGGAAAACTAGCACCATCCCTACGGTGAAGCATGGTGGTGGCAGTATCATGTTGTGGGGATATATTTCAGTGAAAGGGACTGGGAGACTAGTCAGGATCGAGGGAAAGATGAACAGAGAAAAGTACAGAGAGATTCTTGATGAAAACCTGCTCCAGTGCGCTCAGGACCTCAGACTGGGGTGAAGGTTCACCTTCCAACAGGACAGTTACTCTAAGCACACAGCCAAGACAACATAGGAGTGGCTTCAGGACAAGTCTCTGAATGTTCTTGAGTGGCCCAGCCAGAGTCCGTACTTGAACCTGATCGAACATCTCTGGAGAGACCAGAAAATAGCTGTTCACTGACGCTCCCCATCCAACCTGACAGAACTTGAGAGGATCTGCAGAGAAGAATGGGAGAAACTCCTCAAATACAGACGTGCCAAGCTTATAGCATCATACCAAAGAAGACTTGAGGCTGTAATCGCTGCCAAAGGTGTTTCAGCAAAGTACTGAGTAAATTGAATCAAATTTGAATCAATTTGAAAAAATATATAAAAACCTGTTTTTGCTTTGTCATTATGGGATATTATGCGTAGATTGATGAAGGGAAAAAACTATTTAGTCAACATCAGTATAAGGCTGCAATGTAACAAAATGTTGAAAAAGGTCAATGGGTCTGAATACTTTCCCGAATGCACTGTATAGAGTAGCTAGCTAGCTAGCCAGCTAACAATATTTAGGACCAACTTGATAAGAAATAACAAACTAGCTGTTTGCAGATGTAAGAAACACAAAGTAACGATTTTGTGTTATTATAGAACGCTAGAGGATTTATATTAGAAGCAAAGTGAAAACAACATAGGTGTCTGCATTGATCATGCAGACTGAACGCAAGTGACAGGGCTAGGTCTGTGTGGAAAGCGGCATGGAGAGAGCGATCGGAGAGAGCTGACTCAGGTAGCGAAGTATATTATCAAAATGGAAGTTAAACATGGCCTAACACATTTAACAAACCAAACGTTCAAATAGCATTATAGAAGGTAAAGTAAAAACCCAAACCGGTCTGTGCATCAATACCGGTTTATCGTAAAATATGGTATCCCACCCAGCCCTAAGTACAGATACTCCCAAAAACAACTTAAGTAGTAGGTTAAAGTATTTCTACCTCAGTATTTTACATCACTGTAATTGGACACCCTAATAAGTCATGACGAACTCACTTACAAAATGTTGTTTTGGATGAGCGCAACATTATGATAAAAATTATCCTATTTACAATTGTAGTCAATTTCGACATTGTTTAAAATAAGGTATCAGATATGCAAGGAAAAAAAATCTGAGTTTACATTTTGTTGTGTTACAGCCTGAATTTAAAATGTATTAAATAAAAAAATGTCTCACCCATCTACACACAATGCTCTATAATGACAAAGTGAAAACATGTTTTTCAATTCTTAGCATATTTATTGAAAATGTATTACAGAAATCTCATTTACATACAGTGCCGAGAAAAAGTATTTGCCCCATTTCTGAATTTCTCTATTTTTGCACATTTTTGATACTGAATGTAGATAGATCTTCAACCAATAACTAATATTAGATAAAGGGAACCTGAGTTTACGAATAACAAAAAAGTAGTAATTACACCCTTACACTCAATAACTGGTTGTGCCACCTTGCAATGACTCCAACCAAAGGCATCCCGCAGTTGTTGATCAGTCTCTTAACATCGCTGTGGAGGAATTTAAACCCACTTTTGTATACAGACCTGCTTTAACTCAGCAACATTTGTGGGTTTTCAAGCATGAACTGCTCGTTTCATGTCCTTCCACACCGCAATTGGGATTAGGTCTGGACTTTGACTAGGTCATTTAAAAACTTCAAATTTGTTGCTTTTTAACCATTCAACAATCTTGCTGCATGACTTAGCTGACCGTCAGCTTCAGCTCACAGATGGATGGCCTGACATTCACCTGTAGAATTATCTGATAAGGAGCAGAATTCATTGTTCCTTCTATTAATGCAAGCAAAGCATCTTCAAACCTTCACACGACTATCACCATGCTTGACCGTTGGTATAAGGTTCTTACTGTGGAATGCAGTGTTCGGTTTTCGACCAAACATAATAGGACCCATCTGGTCCAAAAACTTGACTCAGGTTTGACAAAAAGCACCTGGAAGATCATCAAGACTCTTGGAAGAATTATCTATAAACAGATTAGTCAAAATTATAACTTTTTGGACAACTGTGTCTGGTGGAAAGCAGACTGAACCAGGTTTTCCTCTAGGTTTTTCCTGTGCTTAGCTCCATTCTGTTTATCTTTTTATCCTACAAATTCCCCAGTCCTTAATGATTAAAAGCATACCCATAACATGATGCAGCTTCCACTATGATTGAAAATATGGAGAGTGGTACCCAGTAATGTGATGTATTGGATTTGCCCCAAACATAACACTTTGTGTTCAGGACAAAAAAGTGAATTGCTTTGCCACGTTTTGCAGTATTACTTTAGTGCCTTGTTTGCAAACAGGATGCATGTTTGGGAATATTTGTATTCCGTACAGGATTTCTTCTTTTCACTCTGTCAATTAGGTTGCTATTGTGGAGTAACTACAATGCTGATGATCTCTCCTGAGTTTTCTCTTATCACAACCATTAAACTTCCAAAGGTTTTAAAGTCACCATTGGCCTAATGGTGAAATCCCTTAGCGGATTCCGTCCTCTCTGGCAACTGAGTTAGGAATGACGCATGAGTGCATTGTCATGCTGAAACAAGAAAGGCCTTCCCCAAACTGTTGCCACAAATTTGGAAGCACAGAATCGTCTAGAATGTCATTGTATGCTGTTGCGTTAAGATTTCTCTTTACTGGAACTAAGGGGCTTAGCCCAAACCATTAAAAACAGCCCCAGATCATTAATCCTCCTCTACCAACTTTACAGTTGGCACTATGCATTGGGGCAGGTAGCGTTCTCCTGGCATCCGCCAAACCCAGATTAGTCCGTCGGACTACCAGTTGGTGAAGCGTGATTCATCACTCCAGAGAACGCGTTTCCACCCCTCCATAGTCTAATGGCAGCAATTTATACACCATTCCAGCTGATGCTTGGCATTGCGTATGGTGATCCTCGGCCATGGAAACCTATTTCAAGAAGCAGTTTGGAACTCTGCAGTGAGTGTTGCAACCTAGGACTGACTATTTTTAGACGCTTCATTACTCAGCAGTCCTGTTCTGTGAGCTTGTGTCCTACCACTTCAAAGTTGAGCCTTTGTTGCTCATAGATGTTTCCACTTCACAATAGCAGCACTTACGGTTGACCATGGCAGCTCTAGCAGCGCAGAAATTTGATTAACTGACTTGTTGGAGAGGTGGCATCCTATGACGAAAATCACTGAGCTCTTCAGTATGGGCCATTCTACTGCCAATGTTTGTCTATGAAGATTGCATGGTGGTGTGCTCAATTTTATACACCTGTAAGCAATGGGTGTGGCTGAAATAGCCAAATCCACAAATTTGAAGGGTTGTCCACATACTTTTGGCCATTTAGTGTACCTTAAAGTTAAAGCTGACAGTCTGCACTTTAACCTGTCATTTCAAATCCCCAAAATGTGTCACTGTCCCAATACTTTTGGAGCTCACTGTATGGCAATGATGTCTCGAGTAATAAAATGTGAATACGACTTTGTAACAATGTTTCATTTCAGAATATGGATTATAACACGTTGCTTCCTAAACCTGCTGTCTGCTCAAAATGCTTTATTAACAGAGCAGCTTCGCACCTAAATTGTGCATTATAATGCCAGTAGTATGCATAGCCCATGAGGCATTAAAATGTACCTATTATGAAGAGGATATTCATAGAAATTTCAAGATAAGTGTACTGCTAGCCATAAAGTAATGGTCATCCTTTTTTTCCAAACAGACATCTTTATTTGATAGTTTTATTTAACTATTTTTCAAATCTCTTCATGAAAACAAACAAAAAACAGAAGGAAGGTGTCTATTACAGCTAACAAGAATCTGATTTCACTTCCTTCCAATCTCAGTTCAGGCAACAGCTGAATCCAACAGTTCACAATTTGGTAGAAAACCGCGCAAACAGTGTAGAAAACGTTGAGACTTTCAACAGCATCAAACTCAGCACCTGCAACGTTATTTTGCCTTCTTTTCATCGTGGTAAATTATGATGAATATCAAAGTTATGTTCTTCTTGGCTCAAGTGTGAAATACTGCTTAATAATAGATGGCTCGAGTCACCTTATGTTTCCTACCACAAATAGCTGCAGTCTATGACATCTAGAAACAGGATTATGTAAGAATTGTCGTAAGTCACATTATACAAGAGAATTGACAAAGCATATTGTTGACAACCTAAACATTCTCCTCTCCGTCTCCTATCACACTTAAATGCTGAAACACACACACGCACACAAATTATTTGGTTTACAGATTCTACATCCAACACTGAAAATACATTTAGAATTTCTTAAATACAATTGTCACTACTTTGTATATTTTCTTTGTGGTAAAATCTATAGAATTTCTTTTTAAAAAACCAGTCAAATGGAATCACAAAAACGGCATATCAAATATGATCTCTGTGGATGAGGAGGTATTCCCTCACAGGCAGGTAGTAGACAGACACATAGGGACGGTTTCCCGGACAGTTTCATCTTAACCCTGGACTATAAAGCTTCTCTATTAACCGAGCTTCTTAGTCCAGGACAAAGCTTCATCTGTGTCCGGGAAACCGCCATATAATGTGCTGCCTCAGGAACACTTCTCATAAAAACAATGACATGTCTTAATTCTTGCAAGGCTTTCGACCCAGACGGCACCCCCAGACGCGTCCTTAGATCATGCGCAGACCAGCTGACATACTCAATCTCTCCCTATCCCAGTCTGCTGTCGCCACTTTCACCATTGTTCCTGTAGCCAAGAAAGCAAAGTTAACTGAACTAAATGACTATTGCCCCGTAGCACTCACTTCTGTCATCATGAAGTGCTTTGAGAGGCTAGCTAAGGATCACATCACCTCCACCCTACCTGACAACCTAGACCCATTTAAATTTGCTTACCGCCCCAATAGATCCACAGACGATGCAATCGCCATCGCACTGCTCGGTCCCATCATGACAATAGGAATACCTATGTAAGAATGCTGTTCATTGACTATAGCTCAGCATTCAACTCCATAGTACCCTCCAAGCTCATCATTAAGCTTGAGACCCTGGGCCTGAACACCGCCCTGTCCTGGACTTCCTGACGTGGCAACCCCAGGTGGTGAAGGTAAGAAACAACACCTCTATTTTGCTGATCCTCAACACTGGGGCCCCACAAGGATGCGTGCTCAGCCCACTCCTGTACTCCCTATTCACCCATGACTGCGTGGCCACACACGCCTCCAACTCAATCATCAAGTTTGCATCAGGCATAACAGTAGTAGGCTTGATTACCAACAAAGACGAGACAGCCTACAGGGGGGAGGTGAGGGCCCTGGGAGGTTGGTGCCAGGAAAATAACCTCTCCCTCCACGTCAACAAAACAAAGGAGTTGATTGTGTACTTCAGGAAACAGCAGAGGCAGCACGAGCCTATCCATATCAACGGAACCGCAGTGGAGAAGGTGGAAGCTTCAAGTTCCTTGGCGTACACATCACGGACAACTCGAAATAGTCCACCTACACAGAAAGTGTGGTGAAGGCGCAACAGCGCCTCTACAACCTCAGGAGGCTGAAGAAATTTGTCTTGGCCCCTAAAACCCTCACAAACTTTTACAGATGCACAATTGTGAGCATCCTGTCGGGCTGTATTCCCGCCTGTTATGGCAACTGCCCCGCCAGCAACCGCAGGGCTCTGCAGAGGGTGGTGCTGTCTGCCCAAAGCATCACCAGAGGCAAACTACCTGCCCTCCAGGACACCTACAGCACCTCAATATCACAGGAAGGCCAAAAAGATCATCAAGGACATCAACCATCTGAGCCACGGCCTGTTCACCCCGCTATCATCCAGAAGGCGAGGTCAGTACAGGTGCATCAAAGCAGCTGGGACAGGGAGACTGAAAAACAGCTTCTATCTCAAGGCCATTAGACTGTTACACTAGCCAGCTTCTACCCAGTTACTCAACCCTGCACCTTAGAGGGTGCTACCCTATATACATAGACTTGGAATCACTAGCCACTTTGATATTGGAACACTAGTCACTTTAATAATGTTTACATACTGCTTTACTCATCTCATATGTATTAACTGTATTCTATTCTACTGTATTTTAGTCAATGCCATGCCGACATTGCTCAATCTTAATATTTATCTATTTCTTAATTACATTACTTCACTTTAGATTTGTATGTATTGTTGTCATGAGACATTAAGGGTCAAATAAACATCATGAATGGAGGTAATTCTTTCAATCTCTTTACTTAGACATGGCTTTGAGTAAAGCCAGTGTGCGGATGACTCAACACTATACACGTCAGCTACTACAACGACTGAAATGACTGCAACACTTAAAGAGCTGCAGTTGGTTTGAGAATGGGTGGCAAGGGATATGTTAGTCCTACATATTTCAAAAACTAAAAGCATTGTATTTGGGACAAATCATTCACCAAGCCCTAAACCTCAACTACATCTCGTAATGAATAATGTGTAAATTGAGCAATTTGAGGTGACTAAACTGCTTGAAGTAACCCTGGATGGTAAACTGTCATGGTCAAACCATACTGACACAACAGTCACTAAGACGGGGAGAAGTCTGTCTATCATAAAGCACTGGGCAGCTTTATTAACAGCACTATCAACAAGGCAGGTCCTACAGGCTCTAGTCTTGTCGCACCTGGACTACTGTTCAGTCGTGTGGTCAGGTGCCACAAAGAGGGACTTAGGAAAATTGCAATTTGCTCAGAACAGGGCAGCACGGCTGGCCCTTGAATGTACACAGAGAGCTAACATATATGCATGTCAATCTCAACAGGCTCAGAGTGGAGAAGAGGTTGACTTCATCACTACTTGTATTTGTGAGTGGTATTGTCACTTCACAATCCCCAAGTCCAGAACAGACTGTGAGAGGTGCACAGTACTACATAGAGTAACACCCTGATCTGGTTCACCTGTCCTTGTGATTGTCTCCACCCCCTCCAGGTGTCGCTTATTATCCCCAGTGTATTTATCCCTGTGTTTCCTGTCTCTCTGTGCCAGTTTGTCTTGTTTACCAAGCCAAAATGCATTTTTCCTTGCTGTTTTTTTCCCCCAGTCTGTTTGCTGCTAGTCCTCCTGGTTTCAACCCTTGCCTGTCCTGACTCCGAACCCACCTGCCTGACCACTCTGCCTGTTCTGACTACCAGCCTTGACCATCGAAGTTGGCTCCCCTGCCTGTTCGGGCAGTGATCGGCGGTCGTAGTCACTGTCCTACTAGCTGCTACCGATACCTTTTTCGTTCGTCTGTTGGTTATGTCTTATTAGTTTCACCTGTGTGTATTTTGGTTTAATTAGCTTCCCTATATGTAGTAGTTTGACCCGCCCTTGTTTTGAGCAGGATTGTCTTTTGTTACTCTGTTGGTTTTGGTTTCATGTTTGTATTCTCCGGACTGTTTGGTCCTGCGTTTGGGCTGGTCTGTTTTATGCACCCTGTATATTGGTTGACCGTTTTTTATTTACCGAACCCTGCTCTCTGCACCTGAATCCAACCCACCACTCCTAGTAGGCTGTGACAGGCCTGCTTATCCCCTTGTACTGTTTTGGACTCGGACCTGGTTTCTAACCCCTGCCTGGCCTGACCTCGAGACTGCCTATCGTCTGGTACTGTTTGGACTCTGACCTGGTGTATGAACTCTCGCCTGTCCCCGACATGCCTTTGCCTACTCCCTTTGTTATAATAAATATCGGTGCTCTACCATCTTCCTCCTGTGTCTGCATTTGGGTCTCGCCTTATGCCCTTGTACATAGAGCCATGACTACATGGAACTTTATTCCACATCAGGTAACTGATGTAGGCTTGCGTGTGATGCAAGCAGTAGAATCAGATTTAAAAAGATAGAAATACACCTTATGGAACAGCGGGGACTGTGAAGCAACACCCACACAGGCACAGACACATGCACACACACACAATAACATACACACTATACATGCACATACACATGGATTTTGTGTTGTAGATATGTGGTAGTGTAGTAGGGGCCTGAGGGCACACACTTAGTGTGTTGTGAAACCTGTTATAAATGTATTCTATTTTTTTTTATGTATAACTGCCTTAATTTTTCCGGACCCCAGGAAGAGTAGCTGCTTAATGGGGATCCATAATAAATGCACATACTGTGCTATTGTACCCAGGGGTGACACAACATGGGAATAACACACAAGCAAGAAACAAACAACTTCCTTTAGCTTCTGTCCCATCATGCTTGACAAAACACAATCTAATCGCATCCAGAGAAAATTCTCTCTGATGTACAGAATACAACAAAGGAGAATAAGATGAAAAGGTTTCCATTATGTATTGGGAATGATTGATCTTTGTTACTCTCCTACCCCAATCATGGGTGACCCAATCTTCAAATCCTTTTGAAATTATTTGCGCAAAGGTTTGACCCAGAATCGTTGTAAAGTTTAAATGATTTCAACGGCGAGTGCAGCTCCATCAACCCCAGAGCCTTGTGCATGCATGCCGTTTAGTAACACACAAGCCTACAATCTGGCAGCCCAATAGAGAGCAATAGTAATGTCCTCTTTTTGTAGGCACTAATAACTCCGCCATGGCTCGTCAAAGCCTATAGAGAAGTTCATGTTTGTTTTTTCATAAACGGAAAAAATGTATTCTGTGGTAAACAGGGGTTCTTATACATTTTGTTCTATGAGATCGTCTTCATCAGCTCACGTCACTTTTGTGAATTTTGAAGCATTTATATAATCAAAACCAGCAGATAAAGGCTTCATAATTCATAGGCGTAAATATTGTGAAAGGCTTATCAGAGCAGACAGACTGGACTACTCGTCTCCGCTCTTTTCCGAGCCCGTTTCCATGGCGACGGCCTCGTAGCAGTGGTCCGCCGCCGCGTGTTCTGGCGAGCGGTTCATGGGATGCTCATAACCTTTCATCGCAGAGCTCACGCGCTTGCGATTGTGAGCGCCTGGCTGGTAGAGCTGCATGGCAGGCCGGTCCTGTATGGAGAGAAAGAGGCAGAAACACAGGAGAGAGATCTCGGTTACAATAACGGCACAAACTCACTGTTAACACAAAATGGGTGCTAAACTATACCATATTTTACTGGACACAGATTGACAAGTCCTGGACTAAAAAGCAATATCAATAGAGATTCTACATTGCGCTTTCTTTTAATTCCAGAGGCCATATCAACAAAGCGTCTCAGAGTAGCAAATTGGTCGTGAGTCAGTGGTTCCTGCGCCACATTCACAAGCTTTGGGGTTGTAAGAATGTTTTGATGTTTCTATTCAGCACATTTATTGAATATGAAATACAGAAATATCTCATTTACATAAGTATTCAACACCTCTGATGCAATACTTTGTAGAAGCACCTTTGGCAGCGTTTATAGCTGTGAGTGTTTCTGGGTAAGTCTCTAAGAGCTTTCTACATCTGGATAGTGTTAGAAACACCTTTGGCAGCGTTTATAGCTGTGAGTGTTTCTGGGTAAGTCTCTAAGAGCTTTCTACATCTGGATTGTGCAACATTTGCCTATTATTATTCTCCAAATTATTCAAGCTCTGTCAAATTGGTTTTTGATCATTGCTAGACAACCATTTTCAGGTCTTGCCATAGATTTTCAAGTAGATTTAAGTCAAAACTGTTACTCGGCCACTCAGGAACATTCACTGTCCACTTGATAAGCAACTCTAGTGTAGATTTGGCTTTGTGTTTTAGGTTATTGTCCTGCTGAAAGGTGGAATTCATCTCCCAGTGTCTCATGGAAAGTAGACTGAACCATGATTTCCTATAGGATTTTGTCTGTGCTTAGCTCCATTCCATTTCTCTTTTATCCTGAAAAACTCCCCAGTCCTTAACGAATACAAGCATACCCATAACATGATGCAGCCAACATTGCCCCAAACATAACACTTTGTATTCAGGACAGAAAGTAAATAGCTTTGCCACATGTCTTGCAGTACTTCAGTGCCTTATTGCAAACATGATGTTTTGGAATATTTTTGTTCTGTACATGCTTCCGTCTTTTCATTCTGTCAATTAGGTTGGTATTGTGGAGTAACTACAAACGATCCATCCAAATGTTTCTCCTATCACAGCCATTAAACTTGGAAACAGTTTTAATGTCACCATTGGCCTCATGGTGAAATCGCTGAGTGGTTAGGAAGGATGGCCGTAATCTTTGTTGTGACTGGGTGTATTGATACACCTTCCAAAGTGTAATTAATAACTTCACCATGCTCAAAGGGATATTCAGTGTCTTTATTTTTTATTTTTTTACCCATCGACCAATAGGTGCCCTACTTTGCAGGGCATTGGAAAACCTCCCTGGTCTTTGTGGTTGAATCTGTGTTTGAATTTCACTTCTCAATTGAGTGATCTTTGCAATTGAGTGATCTTCGCATGTGTGGCGTACAGAGATGAGGTAGTCATTCAAAAATAATGTTAAACGCTGTTATTGCACACATAGTGAGTCCAACGTATTATGTGAGTCGTTAAGCACATTTTTACATTTAAACTTATTTAGGCTTGCCATAACAAAGGGGTTGAATACTTATTGACTCAAGACATTTCATCTTTCCATTTTTCATTGATTTGAGAGAAATAAATATTGAAAAACACAATTCCACTTTGACATTATGGGGTATTGTGTGTAATCAATGTATATTCATTTATCTTTATGTCATTGAAAATGGAGCCTCCAAAAGATGCGGTGGGATGCCTTCACTTATTTCAGTAGTAAAGCCGGGTAGTGTACCTTGGTAAAAGCAACAACAAAAAATGCCCTAATTTCAACATTTCCATAAAGAGCACACGTTCAACTTAATAAAAACATGTTTTACCATCTCAAGAAAAATACTATAGCAAGTGCTTATTAAGGACCAAATAAAGTAACAGGGTTGATGATTTAATCTTAAATCAGCCATAAATCCCCTTGTGACAGGGGTAATGGAAGCTTGTTGTGTGCAACAGGGAGGGACAATTGACTAAATGCAAGCTTCACAAAACATTTAAAATTTGTTAAAACATTTGTAGCCTGTCTTCCGATGTATGGGTAACAGGGGTGATGTGTTTTGTTCGTCCCACTCAGATTTCCACCACATAACACTAGAAAATGGCCAAAAAAAGTAGAACTTTTACACTATGATTCGATAATTATATGTTCAATGTTTAAAGGAATAGTTTGGCCATATTAAAACAGTTCAGTTCACATAAAAGGGTTGACCTTAAAATGAGGGACATTTTGGGGTTAAGCAGGTTACAATGTTCCTAGAAGTAACAGGATGCACAGAGAGAAATGTCAAAATTCAGAATTTTGGCACTTTAGCAAGTCTTTATTCATATTAAAAATCAGATTTACTGAATTTTCCATGTGGGTTTTATTAAAAGTAGCGCCATTTAATATAATTGGCTTTTTAAAGTTAAAATTGGTGCACAATTTCTACCTAAAATGTCATAGGGACACAAAACACACTTTTTGTGGTACGATCTAACTATAGAAAGGCTACTGGTAAGACTAGCAGTCCATTGACTAGTAACCTCACTCACTATAGTATTAGTATTTTAATAGTATTTTAGTATTTTCAAATAGTATTTTTTTCTTCTTTATCAGCTCTTAATTGAGCTTGCCTGATGCAATAGATTACTCCCAAAAGTGCAAACCCTGCTCTCTTCTGGCACTCCAGGCAGGCTCAACCAAACACTAAAGGTATTTGAAAGGCAGCAAATACTATTTGAGAACAGATATGCCACCTATGTAGAAAGGACCAAAGGGTAGAAGAGAAGCTATACATCTATACTTTGGTGCACCATCCCACTACCTTGTATGCCCCTCCTCATCCCAAATGTAGAAAGGCTAGCTATAGCTGTACCTTGGCCGGTGGTGGAAAGACGAGCTGACTGTACCTTGTTTGGCAGAGCCCCTCGTATCTGGTGTGGCCCCTCTGACTGGGACGTCCTTCTGTCCTGATAGGCTAACACAGACTGAGAGACACAGGCCTGGATCAATGGGGGTTACATACAAATATGTCATATGTCAAGGTATTTATACATGTGAGTTTGTATGTATGTGTGTTATTATGTGTAGTGCACATGTACTGTAATTCTCACTGTTTTTAACATAATGTATGATGACTGTACCTTTGATCATCTTTAGCTTGTAAATCTTTCATCTCGTGGACAATAATGTTATATTGAAGTATAAATGTCTCCACTTCCCTGCAACAGTATAGCACTGTCTGTTTGCACAGCTGATGAAACACAGACTATGTTGTACAAGCAGTGTGACAAGCAGCTCGAAATGTGTGTGGTGGGGTTGTATCGTAAAAAAAACAGAATATATCACAACATAAAACAAACTTTGTTGACTTGAAAATATTTAAAAATCGGTATAACGACAGGTTGAAATCCTCAAAGAATTCCAAAGGACTCAAACCTTGCAACAATACTTTTGTTATATTGTACTTTCAGGAATAACTACACAATAATAAAGGTGTAACCTACTTATATTATTATTGTTCTTTAAATAAAAATCAACCACAAAACAACGACCTACCTCTCTTGCTCACCTTGTCGCTCACCTTGTTCCGGACGCGGTCCTTCCTGCTACCGCCTATGTCCTCTCTGACCTCCTTGCCCACCTTGTCGCACATGTCGTAGGAGCTGTGGTATTGGCCATCTTTCTTTGCACGGTCCTGGCAGTAGCCTTTACCCCACTTGGTATCCTCCTTGCACCGCATGGACTTGTCGAACTCGTAGTGGTGGCGCTGTCGTTTCCTCTCCTCGTCTCTTCCTCTGTGGTCTTTGTCTCTCTGCCTGCGGCCGTGCTCTCTCTGCTCCTTATCGCTCTCCATCTGACCCCTAGTGGCAGGAAAGGGAAGCACAGGTAGACTGGTTATTACTAGGGCTGTGGCGGTCATTACATTTTGTCAGCTGGTTATTGTCATGCAAAAGTCGTAAAGCTGAATGAAATTGTAACGGCAGCTCTCCTCTTCGTCTGAAGAGGAGTAAGGATCGGACCAAGATGCAGCGTGGTAAGTGTTCATGATGATTACTTTAATAAATAAACTGAACACTATGAAAAAACAAAACAATAAACGTGAACATGAAACGAAACCGAAACAGTACTGTGTGGCGACAAACACTGACACGGAAACAAACACCCACAAACCAACAGTGAAACCCAGGCTACCTAAGTATGATTCTCAATCAGAGACAACTAACGACACCTGCCTCTGATTGAGAACCATACTAGGCCGAAACAGAAACCAATCATAGACTGCCCATCCCAACTCACGCCCTGATAATACAAAATAAAGACAAAACAAAGGAAATAAAGGTCAGAACGTGACAGAAATAGAAAGGAGATTTTTCCCATTCCGGAGAAAGTGTGCATATGTTGTGGCTATGTTGAGTGTGAAAGTGATCATTTGAAGCAGGTCCTATACATTACATTTAGAGTTAGTTGGCAACTTTAGCTGTGAATGATACTTACCTTAAAATGTCTTAGAAATCAAAACACATATGGGGTGCATGACTACAGGATATTGATGATTTGAGAAAGTCGGGGGGAAAAAAGTTTGCTCTCTGTTCCTTGCATCAGGTTGCACAGCTGTTCTCTCATTGAGTGATCATATTTTCACCCATCAGACTATTCTCAATTGAATCTTGTCTTTACTATGTCACATTAGTCTCAATTTAGAATGGCCCATTGGGCAGGGACAGGGGGGAAAACACGTCGTCCACACTCAAATAGCGAAAAGAGGCCACGTGTTTTCCCGTGGTCCGTTTTTCAGTTACGCCGGATAGGCTACTTGGTTAATTGGGTTTTGTAGGGGAGCTATGCTTAATATGAGCAGCTGAGAAATAAATACAAGAACCCTTATTTCACTCCACATATCAACCACTGTTTGAGGATCATTCACTCGCTACACAACAGGTGATTTTCTGGATGCCATGGGCTCAAACTCTATTCCTGCAGCTACCCAATGCTTAATTTGGGAAACCAAATGAAATCTGTCGGTAACAATGATAGTAACATGTTTTCACAACAAAACATATTTCACTGAACTGTTGTCATCCCCTCTGCACGCTTGAGAAAGGAATAAAGGAGAGGAGCAGATGGAAACGATTGGTGGTGAGATATTTTGTAGCTAAAGGTAACGTTAATATGTCAGCCTATTAATTAATTATAAAATATTTAAAAAATCCCTATTACTAGGCTATTCAAAATCATATACAAATTTACCACAACTGTAAGACCCCCTGGACAATCAATGAACCAACAACATTGCCTAGGGGTATACATTCTCTCCTCGACTCCTGGATATACATTTTGGAGTGTCGCATGAGGTAACCCAGGCCATCCAGATTGCATAATAATACAATGTGTTTAATTTTGGAGTAGGCCTAAAGGCTAGACCAATTATGTACCAAAGACATATTAAATCAGTTTCGTTTTATGTTTTTCTGCCATGCGTAATATGCAGTAGGCTATGTATTGTATAACAGCACAATCATTATTTTAATTCAGGTTTTTTTTCCCCGAGCTTGGCCTCTTATGCATATGCATAAGCTCTAATATGCATGTAGTTGTTTTGAATTAATCATCACCTTAGAAGGCGTTGTCCATTTTGTTGTGTTAGGCTTTGAAACAACATCCACAATGACCGACCATGTTTTCCACTCAGTTTCAACCTGCTGTTGAACTTCTTTCTTCAAATGTATCATCACAGTGGGGTGAGTCTTGAAAGCATGATATTGTTTTGATGATAAGTGTTATGTGATTTTCAATTGCATTGATGTCAGAGTGTTTGAAGGGAAAATAGACCCCTGAGTACCAGGCCATTAGCCACCTAATGTTCGTTAGGGTACTACCAACACATGACCGGAGTGCATAAAAGGATATTACCGTGACTCAACAGTCACTGTATAACTTTACTGCGGTCATGACTCATGACTGCCAGTGTGGCGTTAATAAGAACACTGCAACAGCCCTAGGTATGACACTGGAGGGGTGTGGTATCAGCTTATGACCAGGCCTTGGCTAGAAACATTGGTTTTGTCACAAAGCTGTAAAGGCTCCAGGTTGGTCAAAGCCAAATGTGGCATCCACTGTGATAAGGATAGAAAACTCACAGTATAGAAGAAATCCCGTCCTTTACCACTAGCTAATTTCAATTTGGGTTTCTCATAACTGAGAAAAACAAAGCATCAGAGACTGATATAAAACAAAAATATCATGAATATTGCATTAAAATCTCCTTACGGGTCCATGGTTTCCTTTGACTTCATGTGTCCACAGGGTTTGTCCCACTTGGCCCTCTCTGTGTCCCCACTGTCTCCTTTGTCCTTGAGCCTGTCAGAGTCCACATCATCGTCCCAGTCACTCTTCTTCAGGAGCTGAGGCAAGCCCAAAACACACTTAGTACCCAACAACTACCAACAGTTATTAACAAAACAGTCACTAACTATAAAATCTGGTCACAGCCTTAACTCTGGGTACAGAAATTACTGTCTATCTGACCAATAGTTACGACTAACAAAATCCAGCTCACAAAGGGCTTCCTAAAAGCTTTCATTTGGTGAATGTGCATATACCATTCAAAATGGGACACGTTCCAGAAAACTAGGTGGATGTCGTGCGCCAATTGAGACCCATTTGAACATATTTAGATCAAAATTTGAAAAAATGTGTGTTTTTTTTTGCAGAAATGCCTTCTGGAACATGTGGACTTTCATATGCCTTAATAAAAAACATGCATGCCATCTGTAAATACAAATAAAATTGTTAAATCACGAGCGAAGTCGGTTTAGCCACAGAAAAAGGTGGCAACCTTCACGCTAGCCATGATTGGCTGAGATAATGAGCGTGTTGGACATGCCAAGAGAGGAGTTCAGATTGCTACATGGCAGATCACGCTTCTGTCTATAACATGAGCTGGTCAGTATGGGTAGATATTCCTTTCTAAGATTTTTTTCTTTTTTGAAAGATATCACATAATAGAACTACATAAATGTTGCTCTCCACTTTCTGAAGGACCGAGTTTTGAAATCAGTGGAATTAGAGTACGATAGCTAAGGAGCTGAGTAAATTCTGGCGTTTGTTTGCAAATATGCAGACTGAGTCAAAAAGAGAACACTGAGAAGGCTGTTGTATAAAACACCTTTCTCCAGATTACATCTTCAAACAATTTATTAAAATATATATATATTTTTTGTACACTGCTCAAAAAAATAAAGGGAACACTTAAACAACACAATGTAACTCCAAGTCAATCACACTTCTGTGAAATCAAACTGTCCACTTAGGAAGCAACACTGATTGACAATAAATTGCACACGCTGTTGTGCAAATGGAATAGACAACAGGTGGAAATTATAGGCAATTAGCAAGACACCCCGAATAAAGGAGTGGTTCTGCAGGTGATAACCACAGACCACTTCTCAGTTCCTATGCTTCCTGGCTGATGTTTTGGTCACTTTTGAATGCTGGCGGTGCTTTCACTCTAGTGGTAGCATGAGACGGAGTCTACAACCCACATAAGTGGCTCAGGTAGTGCAGCTCATCCAGGATGGCACATCAATGCGAGCTGTGGCAAGAAGGTTTGCTGTGTCTGTCAGCGTAGTGTCCAGAGCATGGAGGCGCTACCAGGAGTCAGGCCAGCACATCAGGAGACGTGGAGGAGGCCGTAGGAGGGAAACAACCCAGCAGCAGGACCACTACCTCCGCCTTTGTGCAAGGAGGAGCAGGAGGAGCACTGCCAGAGCCCTGCAAAATGACCTCCAGCAGGCCACAAATGTGCATGTGTCTGCTCAAACGGTCAGAAACAGACTCCATGAGGGTGCTATGAGGGCCCGACGTCCACAGGTGGGGGTTGGGCTTACAGCCCAACACTGTGCAGGACGTTTGGCATTTGCCAGAGAACACCAAGATTGGCAAATTCGCCACTAGCGCCCTGTGCTCTTCACAGATGAAAGCAGGTTCACACTGAGCACATGTGAAAGACGCGACAGTCTGGAGACACCGTGGAGAATGTTCTGCTGCCTGCAACATCCTCCAGCATGACCGGTTTGGCAGTGGGTCAGTCATGGTGTGGGGTGGCATTTCTTTGGGGGGCCGCACAGCCCTCCATGTGCTCGCCAGAGGTAGCCTGACTGCCATTAGGTACCGAGATGAGATCCTCAGACCCCTTGTGAGACCATATGCTGGTGCGGTTGGCCCTGGGTTCCTCCTAATGCAAGACAATGTTAGACCTCATGTGGCTGGAGTGTGTCAGCAGTTCCTGCAAGAGGAAGGCATTGATGCTATGGACTGGCCCGCCCGTTCCCCAGACCTGAATCCAATTGAGCACATCATGTCTCGCTCCATCCACCAACGCCACGTTGCACCACACTGTCCAGGAATTGGCGGATGCTTTAGTCCAGGTCAGGGAGGAGATCCCTCAGGAGACCATCCGCCACCTCATCAGAAGCATGCCCAGGCATTGTAGGGAGGTCATACAGGCACGTGGAGGCCACACACACTACTGAGCCTCATTTTGACTTGTTTTAAGGACATTACATCAAAGTTGGATCAACCTGTAGTGTGGTTTTCCACTTTAATTTTGAGTGACTCCAAATCCAGACCACCATGGGTTGATAAATTTGATTTCCATTGATAATTTTTGTGTGATTTTGTCGTCAGCACATTCAACTATGTAAAGAAAGTATTTAAAAGTATTCATTCAGATCTAGGATGTTATTTTAGTGTTCCCATTATTTTTTTGAGCAGTGTCTATATATATTTTTTCTATTATACCCTTTTCTCCCCAATTTCATGGTATCCAATTGGTAGTTACAGTCTTGTCTCATCGCTGCAACTCCCATACGGACTCGGGAGAGGCGAAGGTTGAGAGCTGTGGGTCCCCCGAAACACAACCCAACCAAGCCGCACTGCTTCTTGACACAATGCCCACTTAACCCGGGAAGCCAGCCACACCAATGTGTCGGAGGAAACACCGTACACCTGGCGACCGTGTCAGCGTGCACTGCGCCTGTCCCGCCACAGGAGTTGCTAGTGCGCGATGGGACTAGGACATCCCTGCCGGCCAAACCCTCCACTAACCCGTACGACGTTGTGCCAATTGTGTCCTGCCCCATGGGTATCCCAATCGCAGCCGGCTTCGACAGGGCCTGGACTCGAACCCAAAATCTCTAGTGGCACAGCCCACACTGCCTTAGACCACTACGCCACTCGATAGACGTCGCTGATAAATTCGCTCTGGCTATCTACTCTGATTTCAGAACACTCTCGTCTGATTGTGCCAGAGTGCAGAATAACTGACGATTTGTGAACACTCAACACCTGTTGAATATGGCCGGTGTCAGCAAACGTTGGCAAAAAAAGCGTATTTAAATTGTTGCCAACAGCACAGTTGCAGTAACTAACTCTCCGGATAACATAAAAAAGCCTAACCAACTCTGCCAGAGTGAGAGTGAAAAGATCTGAATTTATGAACGGACAATCTGGCAACGCTCTTAGTTTACGAATACCCAGAGCGCACTCTGAGCACACTCTGGCACCCCAGATTAAATTTACGAACCACCCGTAGTAAAAACAAACCTTCAGTCTTGAGACCTTTAGTTGTTTAGTATATGGCCTCACATTTGAATCCTTAAAGAGATGGGTGGGGATAAAGGTTTAGAGGGTGTGAACGATGCTAAATGGGTGTAGACAAAGTTGAGCTCTCTACTAGGTGTACCAAAACATTCAAGGGCCATTTTCTCAAAAGGGAAGTTACAAGTTTATCAACTTTCATAGCAGAATTACGTTAACCATTGTTCCTCAACTGTAGTGTATGATATACCATTTTCTAGCTCTGTGTCTCTGCTTTTATCCAATGTAAAAAACACAATATCAAATGTTGGTACATAAGACAGAATCGAACGGGTTGGTCACAAATGTTCTTTGGTTTTGACTTTGTGTCAACAGAACCAGTGACCACCTTGATCTTGATCTCCTTCTCCGATAGTTTCTTCTGTTTATCCGCCTCCTTGCGTTTGCGTCTCTCTTCCTCCCTCCGTTTCCTCTTCTCCTCCTCCCTCTGCCGTTTCTTCTCCAGCTCCCTGCGTCGACGCTCCTCTCTCTTCTCCTCTCTTATCCTCTACAGAGAAATTGCATCTTATTTTGAGAGTTGATCTACATCTGGATAGGAGTCCACAAAGGGCAATGGTAAATGCATTATTTCTCACTGTTACATTACTCTTACGTGCTTCTCAAGTTTCTTATTCTTGATGTACTCCAGAAGAGGTGTTGTTCTTTTGGCTGAAATTCAATCAGATGTAATGTAAAGTCAGATTGATTGATTGCCTGACTTATTGGTAGATAGACAGACAGACTGACTGATTGATCCAATACCTATGAGTTTCTTTGTCTTGGCCTCTATCTCTCCCAGCAGGGTTTCGGGGTTGGCCATGGACTTCTCCTCATCACAGGAGTAGTTCTCCAGAAACCGCCGGTACTCCGGGTCTGCAAGGGGGAGAAGGGTAAGGATGAGTCAAGAAGAGGGAGGATGTCAATCAGTCACTTTGTTACAAAAGGATGTAGTGGTAAAGAAAAATGTGGGTAAAGATTGAGTTTAAAAGATCAAGATGACAGGCGGTAACGTTATTGGGTGGGGCCACGCTAATGGTGATTGACATAATAGCTGCGTATCTCTATTCACAAAATAGAAAAGTATAGAAAAGTATGTTACGTTTATCCTTCACTGTATCCCAATTTGCCCAAGATGAAAATACAGATATTTCTGCGCATTTTTGCATAGCTGAGTGCCAACTCCGCTGCTGTGCTCAGTGCTCCGCTGCCGCTCCCCCCTCCTTGATCATATTGTAAACAAAACTGTTTGAACTATTGCATTCCCTCAGTAGGCTATTAACAAGGTTGAGGAGTAAAGGATTACATGTAATCTGTTACATGTAAGGGATTACAAAAACTAACAGTAATCTGTGACTTTACCAGCAAAAAGATAGTAATCAGATTACACACACTTTTGAAAAATTATATTTTAAAAAACATTTATTAATTTAACCTTTATTTAACTTGGCAAGTCAGTTAAGAACAAATTCTTATTTGATTACTTTGAGGATTACTTTTAAATTCAGAAAGGATGTTTGCGAGAAAAAACCCCATCTTTGACACTTCGCTGTTTTCTCAATGACATTCAAATCAGCATTGAAAAAAGACGCAAGTTCAAGTTTGTTCCACCAGAGCAAGTTTGACCACAAGTCAGAGACCACTATGATGACACACCAAATGGGTTTGATGGATCGCTGGAAAAGAGCAGGAATGTGCTTTTGTTGGCTACAGTTCAAGCTATGTCTTCCAATGGTGCGACTGCTGTCGGCATCCAAAGACTATCCAACTTGAATAAACGCTTGGAGGTAAGGATGACAGCAGTGGTGTAGTCTACGGCGATATGGATATCACTTATTATTGATATCTGCATAGAACATTAATGTGAATCACACTGCTGCTCTCTCATTTAGCTATTTGCACCTTACAGATTGTGGTTGTTCTGGATGGCTGTTCACAAATCTAAATGTGTATTTGAACCCAATAATGGGTGATTTCAAGAACTTTACGCTTCCTATCAATCATTGTTTTTGAAACCGGTGGACAGCCAGTGAAAAATGCACTCTTGCAACAGCTGCATAGTGCGGATCCCAGCCTATGTAATAAAAATCCATAGGCCTAATGGACACATGCTCAAACTTGCACACTTGTATTAGACTTAAAGGGGCAATCTGTAGTTGCTACATCTATTTTGGACTTAAAAATTATATATATTACACATACACGTCAGTTCCGGGTTGGAGCGAGCGGTCGCATCTACACTTCGGTCCGCAGGTAGTATAACTTTTCATTACATTTCATTATAGTACAACGGTTTGATTTGTCTAATCTTAGCAATTTCTTCTTAGCTAGCTACATAGCCGTCTTTGTATCAAAGATAATTGCGTAATTATCGTATTTCGTCGTCCTAACGTAGTCTACACTGCTATCTGCCCAGCAGCTAGCTAACGTCCACCGTCTACTAGCACTGTAGAAACTATTACACTCAACTGAACGACTCGATTAGTGTAGTGTTAGCTAGCTACATAGTTGTCTTTGCTGTCTTCGTATCCAAGATAATTGTGTAGTTTAGAGTGTGTAGACTTAGAGTGATTATCTTAATTTACCGAGGTTAGCTAGCCAGCTATTTGTCGTCCTTAACGTAGGGGATACTGCTAGCTAGCTAGCCAACAGCTAGCCAACGTCTACCGAATAGAACTTCAACAACCCGGTCAACATTCCGCTTCGCTCCACAGGTAGTATCACATTTTCATTTCACTTCATTACAGTACAACGGTTTGATTTGTTTGATCGTAGCTAGCTAGCTACATAGCCGTCTTTGTATCTAAGACAATTGTGTAGTCTAGAGCGATTTTCTAGGTTAGTTAGCCAGCTATTGTCGTTCTTTTAACGTAACGTAACGTAACGTAATCAACACTGCTAGCTAGCCAGCTAGTCCCCGAATAGCAGCACTGTAGAAACTATTACACTCGACGGAACGACTTGATTAGTGTAGTGTCAACAACGCAGCCACTGCCTGCTAGCCTACAAAGTCAACAACGCAGCCACTGCCAGCTAGCCTACTCCAGCAGTACTGTATCATTTCAATCATTTTAGTCAATAAGATTCTTGCTACGTAAGCTTAACTTTCTGAACATTCGAGACGTGTAGTCCACTTGTCATTCCAATCTCCTTTGCATTAGCGTAGCCTCTTCTGTAGCCTGTCAACTATGTCTATCTATCCCTGTTCTCTCCTCTCTGCACAGACCATACAAACGCTCCACACCGCGTGGCCGCGGCCACCCTAATCTGGTGGTCCCTGCGCGCACGACCCACGTGGAGTTCCAGGTCTCCGGTAGCCTCTGGAACTGCCGATCTGCGGCCAACAAGGCAGAGTTCATCTCAGCCTATGCCTCCCTCCAGTCCCTCGACTTCTTGGCACTGACGGAAACATGGATCACCACAGATAACACTGCTACTCCTACTGCTCTCTCTTCGTCCGCCCACGTGTTCTCGCACACCCCGAGAGCTTCTGGACAGCAGGGTGGTGGTACCGGGATCCTCATCTCTCCCAAGTGGTCATTCTCTCTTTCTCCCCTTACCCATCTGTCTATCGCCTCCTTTGAATTCCATGCTGTCACAGTTACCAGCCCTTTCAAGCTTAACATCCTTATCATTTATCGCCCTCCAGGTTCCCTCGGAGAGTTCATCAATGAGCTTGATGCCTTGATAAGCTCCTTTCCTGAGGACGGCTCACCTCTCACAGTCCTGGGCGACTTTAACCTCGCCACGTCTACCTTTGACTCATTCCTCTCTGCCTCCTTCTTTCCACTCCTCTCCTCTTTTGACCTCACCCTCTCACCTTCCCCCCCTACTCACAAGGCAGGCAATACGCTCAACCTCATCTTTACTAGATGCTGTTCTTCCACTAACCTCATTGCAACTCCCCTCCAAGTCTTCGACCACTACCTTGTATCCTTTTCCCTCTCGCTCTCATCCAACACTTCCCACACTGCCCCTACTCGGATGGTATCGCGCCGTCCCAACCTTCGCTCTCCCTCCCCGCTACTCTCTCCTCTTCCATCCTATCATCTCTTCCCTCTGCTCATACCTTCTCCAACCTATCTCCTGATTCTGCCTCCTCAACCCTCCTCTCTTCCCTTTCTGCATCCTTTGACTCTCTATGTCCCCTATCCTCCAGGCCGGCTCGGTCCTCCCCTCCCGCTCCGTGGCTCGACGACTCATTGCGAGCTCACAGAACAGGGCTCCGGGCAGCCGAGCGGAAATGGAGGAAAACTCGCCTCCCTGCGGACCTGGCATCCTTTCACTCCCTCCTCTCTACATTTTCCTCCTCTGTCTCTGCTGCTAAAGCCACTTTCTACCACTCTAAATTCCAAGCATCTGCCTCTAACCCTAGGAAGCTCTTTGCCACCTTCTCCTCCCTCCTGAATCCTCCTCCCCCTCCCCCCCTCCTCCCTCTCTGCAGATGACTTCGTCAACCATTTTGAAAAGAAGGTCGACGACATCCGATCCTCGTTTGCTAAGTCAAACGACACTGCTGGTTCTGCTCACACTGCCCTACCCTGTGCTCTGACCTCTTTCTCCCTCTCTCTCCAGATGAAATCTCGCTTCTTGTGACGGCCGGCCGCCCAACAACCTGCCCGCTTGACCCTATCCCCTCCTCTCTTCTCCAGACCATTTCCGGAGACCTTCTCCCTTACCTCACCTCGCTCATCAACTCATCCCTGACCGCTGGCTACGTCCCTTCCATCTTCAAGAGAGCGAGAGTTGCACCCCTTCTGAAAAAACCTACACTCGATCCCTCCGATGTCAACAACTACAGACCAGTATCCCTTCTTTCTTTTCTCTCCAAAACTCTTGAACGTGCCGTCCTTGGCCAGCTCTCCCGCTATCTCTCTCAGAATGACCTTCTTGATCCAAATCAGTCAGGTTTCAAGACTAGTCATTCAACTGAGACTGCTCTTCTCTGTATCACGGAGGCGCTCCGCACTGCTAAAGCTAACTCTCTCTCCTCTGCTCTCATCCTTCTAGACCTATCGGCTGCCTTCGATACTGTGAACCATCAGATCCTCCTCTCCACCCTCTCCGAGTTAGGCATCTCCGGCGCGGCCCACGCTTGGATTGCGTCCTACCTGACAGGTCGCTCCTACCAGGTGGCGTGGCGAGAATCTGTCTCCTCGCCACGCGCTCTCACCACTGGTGTCCCCCAGGGCTCTGTTCTAGGCCCTCTCCTATTCTCGCTATACACCAAGTCACTTGGCTCTGTCATAACCTCACACGGTCTCTCCTATCATTGCTATGCAGACGACACACAATTAATCTTCTCCTTTCCCCCTTCTGATGACCAGGTGGCGAATCGCATCTCTGCATGTCTGGCAGACATATCAGTGTGGATGACGGATCACCACCTCAAGCTGAACCTCGGCAAGACGGAGCTGCTCTTCCTCCCGGGGAAGGACTGCCCGTTCCATGATCTCGCCATCACGGTTGACAACTCCATTGTGTCCTCCTCCCAGAGCGCTAAGAACCTTGGCGTGATCCTGGACAACACCCTGTCGTTCTCAACTAACATCAAGGCGGTGGCCCGTTCCTGTAGGTTCATGCTCTACAACATCCGCAGAGTACGACCCTGCCTCACACAGGAAGCGACGCAGGTCCTAATCCAGGCACTTGTCATCTCCCGTCTGGATTACTGCAACTCGCTGTTGGCTGGGCTCCCTGCCTGTGCCATTAAACCCCTACAACTCATCCAGAACGCCGCAGCCCATCTGGTGTTCAACCTTCCCAAGTTCTCTCACGTCACCCCGCTCCTCCGCTCTCTCCACTGGCTTCCAGTTGAAGCTCGCATCCGCTACAAGACCATGGTGCTTGCCTACGGAGCTGTGAGGGGAACGGCACCGCAGTACCTCCAGGCTCTGATCAGGCCCTACACCCAAACAAGGGCACTGCGTTCATCCACCTCTGGCCTGCTCGCCTCCCTACCACTGAGGAAGTACAGTTCCCGCTCAGCCCAGTCAAAACTGTTCGCTGCTCTGGCCCCCAATGGTGGAACAAACTCCCTCACGACGCCAGGACAGCGGAGTCAATCACCACCTTCCGGAGACACCTGAAACCCCACCTCTTCAAGGAATACCTAGGATAGGATAAAGTAATCCTTCTCACCCCCCTTAAATGATTTAGATGCACTATTGTAAAGTGGCTGTTCCACTGGATGTCAGAAGGTGAATTCACCAATTTGTAAGTCGCTCTGGATAAGAGCGTCTGCTAAATGACTTAAATGTAAATGTAAATGTAAATAACTTAGAAATGCCTCATGAGCTTAGTTCAACTGTCACACTCCACGAGAACCCAACATATAAGCTTATTTTTATCCAGTGTTTGTAAACATGTTAAATGTAAACAAACACTGTATAGCCTCATAACAAGGTTAAAACAATAATTTTGATATCATGAGGTATGGTTACATTTCTCCACACCCATCCCTCAGCTTTTTACCAAAACAGAGGCAGGGCACCCCATTTGGTTATTGTTTCATATATTGATTCGGCCTTCAAACAGCTGCATATTATCAAAATGTCACCACCAACAAAAAGATAAACAATAGGCCTATAGCAAATGCCACATATGGCATTCCTTTTTCACATGTAAATAGCACTTTCAGTAGTGCTCAAAGCATGCCATTCCATGAGCGCAGCATTTATTTTTCAACTCGAATCAATGAGCCCATTCAGTCCTCCATGACAACAAAATCACAAACAACAGAGCACGGCTGGTTAATAAGTCCTTAGTTGAAATGACTGGAATTCTGGTAGACTTTGGTTTTTAATGTAAATATCTCATTTAATCGTATTATTATTTGTAGTAGAAAGCGATAGGTTTGAAGAAGCTGACACAACCAACCCATAAAGTACAATTTAATAACATCCATATACAGCCAGCTTTGTAAACTTTAACATTTATTTATCCTGCAATATTGTTGTTCAATTGGTAACATACATTTTTGTCTTCTTCTACTGCCTCTTGATGGGAAAGTAATCTAAAAGTAACTGAATGTAATCAGATTACGTTACTGAGTTTGGGTAATCTAAAAGTTAGGTTACTGATTACAGTTTTGGACAGGTAACTTGTAACGGATTACATTTAGAAAGTAACCTACCCAACCCTGGCTATTAAGCATAAGCGCAATTTCCAACAAACTACAAAAATAAAATAAAATTCCAACTTTGCATTACATGCCCCAGTAAGCATAAGCTTGATGTCATGTTCCTTTTGCAGGAGGGAAGTAGGCTACATGAAGCTATTTACATGTTTTACACAGAATAGGCCTAAATTCTTGACATGTTCATACAAACTTTGTTGTCAGTATTAGAGACATAAGCTTGATACAAACAGGCAGTCTAGCGATTTCATGCTCTTTTTAGCTGCTGAGTTACATGCAGTTATTTACTCTTGCCACTATACAGCAGCATACACTGAGTGTACAAAGCATTAAGAACACCTTTACCCACCCAGCCTACTACCATACCCTGTTCAAAGGCACTTAACTCTTCTGTCTTGCCCATTTACCCTCTGATGGCATTAGACAACCCCCCTGGTGGGAAGCGGTACCAGTGCCTCCGTATTCCACCCACTCTCGGTGACGAGGATGCGGAACTCAATGGTGAAGTCAGCCACTGGTCTGGCCCCTTGACAGATGTTGAACAGTCGGCTGGCCGCTTCTTGTCCACTGACTGGGTGGTCGAAGACTCTTCGCAGTGAAGGCTAATATGGAGCTGCAGAATGGAGGCTGCTGTTCCCACACCGCTGTTGCCCACGTCAGGGCCTTGCCCGAGAGTAGAGAGATTATGTAGGCGTTCATGGCCCGATTGGTGTGGAACAAGGAGGTGAGGAGTCCCTTGCGTCCTCCTGGGTGGCCGTCATACCGCTCAGGGGGTTGGGATCTTGGGTTCCCAGTGCAGTGTTTCTGAAGGAACTATGGAGACACCTGTAGCACTGGGTGATGAGACTTGGGCATTGGCTCCTCCTGTGTTGGGGTTGGACTGTGGTTGGAGGGAGCCGGTACGTGCCCGGAGGGTTTCTGATATATAGAAGAGTTGTTCTTGCTGCCTCCCCAACAGTGCTCCTTGGTGGGTTACAGCATTCTTGATCTGGGTGATCTCTGCTGGGTCCATGTTATTGGCTGAAGCTTGCTGTGACATGGTGAGGTTGGACCCAGGTGCAGAGAAGACACCAGACGGGGAATCAGTGGTTAAGGATAAAAATCATACTTTACTCGGAAACGGTAATGGAAGGATCACAGTAACACTGTGAAAACTCACTCAGGAGACAATGCAGATGGCACACAATTCAAGCTTCAGCAAAGACCAACAGAAAACATACCTCTTAACTTCTTACGGCTGAAATCACGTTAACGGTTCGATTTGACAACAGCCAGTGAAAGTGCAAGGCTCCAAATTCAAACAACAGAAATCTCATAATTAAAATTCCTCAAACATATTATACACCTCAAAGTATTATACACCATTTAAAAAGATAAACTTGTTGTTAATCCCACCACAGTGTTCGATTTCAAAAAGGCTTTACGACGAAAGCATACCATGCGATTATGTTAGGTCAGCGCCTAGTCACATAAAAACACAGCCATTTTTCCAGCCAAAGAGAGGAGTCACATAAAGCAGAAATAGAGATAAAATTAATCACTAACCTTTGATGATCTTCATCAGATGGCACTCATAGGACTTCATGTTACACAATACATGTATGTTTTGTTTCATATTTATATCAAAACATCTCAGTTTACATTGACACGTTATGTTCAGTAATGTTTTGCTTCCAAAACATCAGGTGATTTTGCAGAGAGCCACATCAATTTACAGAAATACTCATCATAAATGTTGATGAAAATACAAGTGTTATGCATGGAATTAAAATATATACTTCTCCTTAACTTTTTCGATATAGGGGGCGCTCTTTTAATTTTTGGATAAAAAAAAACATTCCCGTTTTCAACAAGATATTTTGTCACAAAAATATGCTCGACTATGCATATAATTGACAGCTTTGGAAAGAAAACACTCGTTTCCAAAACTGCAAAGATATTGTCTGTGAGTGCCCCAGAACTAATGCTACAGGCAAAACCAAGATGAAATTTCATACAGGAAATGCCCCAGATTTTGAATGCGCTGTGTTCCAATGTCTCCTTATATGGCTGTGAATGCGCCAGGAATGAGCCTACACTTTCTGTCGTTTCCCCAAGGTGTCTGCAGCATTGTGACGTATTTGTAGGCATATCATTGGAAGATTGACCATAAGAGACTACATTTACCAGGTGTCCGCTTGGGGTCCTCCGTCGAAATTATTGCGCAATCTCCAGCTGCGTCCACTTTTCCATTAGGTTCAGAGGAGAAAGGCAACTGCCACAAATGATTTTTCATCGAATAGATATGTGAAAAACACCTTGAGGATTGATTCTAAACAACGTTTGCCATGTTTCTGTCGATATTTTGGAGTTAATTTGGAAAAAAGTTCGGCGTTGTAATGACTGAATTTTCGGGGGTTTTCTTAGCCAAACGTGATGAACAAAACGGAGCGATTTCTCCTACACAAATAATATTTTTGGAAAAACTGAACATTTGCTATCTAACTGAGAGTCTCCTCATTGAAAACATCTGAAGTCCTTCAAAGGTAAATTATTTTATTTGAATGCTTTTCTTGTTTTTGTGAAAATGTTGCCTGCTGAATGCTAGGCTTAATGCTATACTAGCTATCAATACTCTTACACAAATGCTTGTGTAGCTATGGTTGAAAAGCATATTTTGAAAATCTGAGATGACAGTGTTGTTAACAAAAGGCTAAGCTTGTGAGCCAATATATTTATTTAATTTCATTTGCGATTTTCATGAATAGTTAACGTTGCGTTATGCTAATGAGCTTGAGGCTATGATTACGCTCCCGGAAACGGGATTGCTCGACGCTAGAGGTTAAAAGAGGTGTGTTTTCTGTTGTTCTTTGCTGAAGCTTGAATTGTGTTCCATGTGTGTTTGTCTCCTGAGTGAGTTTGAGACTTAGTGTTTGTTGTTTTCCCAGTGTAACTGTGATCCTCCTGTTACTGTTTCTCAGGAAAGTATTGTTTATCCTTAACCACTGATTCCTCATCTGGTCTCTTCTCTGCACCAGATTCCAACCTCACCATGTCACAGGTTCAGAAGGTGAGTAAAAGAGCAAAACGTAAAGGAAGGAAGAGTGTGAGAGCAGCAGCTATGGTAGAAAAAACGAATTTGTGCGTAAAATATCACACAGAACGTGATCTCGATCCTTAGCTTTGAGAAAGAGACTTCCAGATGGGTGTGGCGTGGACGAAAACTCTGTATCCATATCCACGACCTATATTTTATATTTGTGTTATTCAGCAGATGCTGAATCAATGCATGTAGTACAATGAGGGGTCTAAAAACACATACTAAAAATTAAAAGGAAGCTTGGGTGCCAGTCTCAGTCTGTCTGTCCCAACATCTTTTGACAATGAATGCAGAAACAATCAGGTATCCAAGCTGTATGTCTGGATAGTTTCGGATTAGAGACAAGTCCAGCACCTACCTTCTTCAATGCTTCCAGCTTTGGAATCTTTCTTTTTGAGCTTCTTCTTGGAGACTTTCTGAAAGGGGGCAAACTCTACCACAGCTGGGTACTCCTGGCCTGAGCAAATATTGACATAGAGACAGATAATCATTAGACAACACCTGACACACAGATCAAACCATTACCATGGCACCTGTGGCTGTACAAGGATAACCCTCTTGTCTTATGAATGATTAGAGCACACATACCTACAGAGAGAGAGAGAGAGAGCCATCATTGTTTGTCACCATAAACAAAATCCCATGTAGCATCACAACAAAACACTGAACACTGACCGTTGGGGATGCTAAAACACATAGCCTAACAGATTTATTGAATTATATACTGAACAAAAATATCAACGCAACATGCAAAGTGTCCCATGTTTTATGAGCTGAAATAAAATATTCCATAGACAAAAAGCTTATTTCTCTCAAATGTTTTGCAAAAATGTGTTTACATCTCTGTTTGTGAGCATTTCTCCTTTGCCAAGATAATCCATCCACCTGACAGGTGTGGCATATCAAGAAGCTGATTAAACAGTATGATCATTACACAGGTGCACCTTGTGCTTGAGACAATAAAATGTGCAGTTTTGTCACACGTCTCAAGTTTTGATGGAGCGTGAAATTGATATGCTGACTGAAGAAATATCCACCAGAGCTGTTGCCAGAGAATTGAATGTTAATTTCTCTACTATAAATGTCACCAGCCACCCAGACAGCTGATGAAACTGTGGGTTTGCACAACCGAAGAATTTCTGCACAAACTGTCAGAAACCGTCTAAGGGAAGCTCCTCTGAATGCTCGTCACCAGGGTCTTGACCTGACTGCTGTTCAGCGTCATTACCAACTTCAGTGGGCAAATGCTCACCTACGATGGCCACTGGCACACTGGAGATATCATGGTTTCAACTATACCGGGCAGATGGCGTCCTGTGGACGAGTGGTTTGCTGATGTCAATGTTGTGAACAGAGTGCCCCATGGTAGCGGTGGGGTTATGGTATGGGCATGCATAAGCTATGAACAATGAACACAATTTTATCAATGGCAATTTGAATGCACAATTTGAATGCAATTTGAATACACTGGAAGCTGTTGAAATTGTTGCATGCAGCGTTTATATTTTTGTTCAGTGTATATAGAGCACTATACCACCACCTACTTTCATGTGCTGAAAAACATTCTAACATTGTGTAAACACTAACTGCTAAGCACTAACACATTGGTAATAAGGAATATTTAGGAAAGGTTTCCAGGACACATATTAAGCCTAGTCCTGTACTAAAAAGCAAGCCCAATAGAGAAACTCCATCAAAAATGCATTTTAGTCCAAGACTAGACTGGTGTGTCTGGGAAACTGCCCCATGACGTTTATATTATAGGTTTGTGTGAAAAAGGTACCTTTGTTATCAATGAAAACATAGCCATCAAAGCGGTCTCTGAAGAGCAGGATGTCTTCGGGGTTTCTGAAGTTAATGTAAACTCTGGAGAACAGGTGTGGATAGAGGCTGCGGGAAATGAGCAGGTTATCTTAGAAACCCATTCCACGAGAGGAGCCTATCTAGAGTGTGGGCATAATAGGGTGACTCCATAGGCATGATGATGACATTCTCTTCTCCAGTCCCTGCTTTTAGGTGGTAGCCTAATAATTAGTTGGCTGTGCTAGCATCCTTTCTTTGTTTTGGCCAGATAATTTTGAATTTATCCACTCAAGCTGAATAGGTTTCAACAGCAGAGGTTAGGTGAAGTCAATTGTTTGATAGGGGGGAATGTCAATATCACGATGCAGCATGAATCTGAGAAAAACACTGATCTGTGCTGTCAATCTGGCATTTCGGGCAAATGCCAGATGGGCTGGTCCATTTTAGCTTAGTGGGCCCGTCTAACTTGGGTTTTTTGATAATTAGCCGGTTAATGACAGGCCTCAAGGGGGGACAAAAATGGGCAGGTGTATTTTATATTTATTATGGCTCCCCATTGCCAAGGCAGCAGCTACTCAAAGCCAGTGACATGTCGTTAGTAAAGATTGAAAAAAGTAAGGGGCCTAGACAGCTGCCCTGGGGATTTCCTGATTCTACCTGGATTTTGTTGGAGAGGCTTCCATTAAAGAACACCCTCTATGCAGAGGCCTCAGAGAAAGAAATGGGCCGGTGTGGGGTCCCAATCTGCCCCTGGTAGGCACTCTGTCCCAACACATGGTGTCATTGCATTAAATGTTCTAAATATTCACCTTTGATCAGCAGGGAAAAACTCGAAGTAGTCATAGGATGGAAGAGGACTGAGCTGTTCTTCCAGCTGGTCCTTGGACAGGTTGGGTGGAAGTCGCCTTATTACTACCTGGAACCGAGAAGGACATAAATGCACAAACACAGAATAGTGGGTTGAAATTACACAAAAATTGCCAAGACATACAAGACATTCAAGGTCATAATCAAAGTTGGAATGTCTTCTTTATCATAGCCCAAAGGCCAGCAGACAGCAATATTGAGTTTAGTCATCTTACCATCCAAATGCATTGAATGCAGGTTGGCAATACATTTGTATCCCTATTGGATCGTTCGTACCTATTAGGCTGCATAGGCTTTGATTTCCTCAACTTAATGGCAATAAACCAGAAAAAAACGGGGAAAATATGTGCACTTACCTTATGATACACCATTTTCCACCACCATGATAGAGGCTAAATACTAATCCTGGATATTGTGTATCACAATCAGCCAATCAGGTTAAAACTATCAGAACAGGGGTTCTGTTTCTTTTAAGCCCGCTGCGTTAGCAGCGTCACATAAATGTAAATCAAGACTGTACGGGTGTGGCCAAAAGTTTTGAGAATGACACAAATATTAATTTCCACAAAGTTTACTGCTTCACCGCTTCAGTGTCTTTAAATATTTTTGTTGCTATGGAATACTGAAGTATAATTACAAGCATTTCATAAGTGTCAAAGGCTTTTGACAATTACATGAAGTTGATGCAAAGAGTCAATATTTGCAGTGTTGACCCTTCTTTTTCAAGACCTCTGCAATCTGCCCTGGCATGCTGTCAATTAACTTCTGGGCCACATGGCCACTGACTGATGACAGCCCATGGCAGCCCATTCTTGCATAATCAATGCTTGGAGTTTGTCAGAATTTGTGGGGTTTTGTTTGTCCACTCGCCTCTTGAGGATTGACTACAAGTTCTCAATGGGATTAAGGTCTGGGGAGTTTCCTGGCCATGGATCCAAAATATCAATGTTTTCTTCATCGAGCCACTTAGTTATCACTTTTTCCTTATGGCAAGGTGCTCCATCATGCTGGAAAATACATTGTTTTGTCACCAAACTGTGTGTAGGTACCATTCTTTATTCATGGCTGTGTTCTTAGGCAAAATTGGGAGTGCGCCCACTCCCTTGGCTGAGAAGCAACCCCACACATGAATGGTCACATGATGCGTTACTGTTGGCATGACACAGGACTGATGGTAGAGCTCACCTTGTCTTCTCCAGGACAAGCTATTTTCCGGATGCACCAAACAATCGGAAAGGGGATTCAGAGAAAATGACTTTAGCCCAGTCCTCAGCAGTCCAATCGCTGTACCTTTTGCAGAATATCAGTCTGTCCCTGATGTTTTTCCTGGACAGAAGTGGCTTCTTTGCTGCCCTTATTGACACCAGGCCATCCTCCAAAAGTCTTTGCCTCACTGTGCGTGTAGATGCAATCACACCTGCCTGCGGCCATTCCTGAGCAAGCTCTGTACTGGTGGTGCCCCTTGATGATCTGATAAATAGTTGATTTAGGTGCAATCTTACTGGCAGCAATATCCTTGCCTTTGAAGCCCTATTTGTGCAAAGCAATGATGACGGCACGTGTTACCTTACAGGTAACCATGATTGACAGAGGAAGAACAATGATTCCTAACACCACCCTCCTTTTGAAGCGTCCAGTCTATTATTCGAACTCAATCAGCATGACAGAGTCATCTCCAGCCTTGTCCTCGTCAACACTCACACATGTGTTAACGAGAGAATCACTGACATGATGTCAGCTGGTCCTTTTGTGGCAGGGCTGAAATACAGTGGAAATGTTTTTGGGGATTCAGTTAATTTGCATGTCAAAGAGGGACTTTGCAATTAATTGCAATTCATCTGATCACTCTTCATAACATTTTGGATTATATGCAAATTGCCATCATACAAACTGAGGCAGCAGACTTTGTGATAATTAATATTTGTGTCATTCTCAAAACGTTTGGCCACGACTGTACTCAGGGCAGACCTGGTTGTAGCTAGATATTTTTATATTAGATTAGATGTATTTGCAGAGTACAGTGGTATTCGTAAACTACGAGCTCCAACAGCACAGGCCCAAAAGAGAAGTGAATGAAACAATGATTTAAAATATAAATATTGGTAAATACATACAGTACCAGTCAAAAGTTTGGACAAACCTACTCATTCAAGGGTTTTTCTTGATTTTCACTAATTACTACATTGTAGAATAATAATGAAGACATCACAACTATGAAATAACACATATGGAATCATGTAGTAACCAAAAAAGTGTTAAGCAAATATTTGAGAATCTTCAAAGTAGTCCTCCTTTGCCTTGATGACAGCTTTGCACATTCTTGGCATTCTCTCAACCAGCTTCACGAGGAAAGATTCAACAGTCTTGAAGTAGTTCCCACATATTCTGAGCACTTGTTGGCTGCTTTCCCTTCACTCAGCATCCAACTCATCCCAAACCATCTCAATTGGGTTGAGGTCGGGTGATTGTGGAGGCCAGGTCATCTGATGCAGTACTCCACTCTCCTCCTTGGTCAAATAGCCCTTACACAGCCTGGAGGTGTGTTGGGTCATTATCCTGATGAAAAACAAAAGACAGTGGGACTAAGCACAAACCAGACGGGATGGTGTATTGCTGCAGAAGGCTGTGGTAGCCATGCTGGTTAAGTGTGCCTTGAATTTGAAATAAATCAGTGTCACCAGCAAAGCACCCCCACACCTCCTCCCCCATGCTTCACAGTGGGAACCACACATGCAGAGATCATCCGTTCACCTACTCTGTGTCTCACAAAGACACAGGGATTGGAACCAAAAATCTCAAATTTGAACTCTGATTTCCACCGGTCTAAATGTCCATTGCTCGTGTTTCTTGGCCCAAGCAAGTCTCTTCTTATTATTGGTGTCCTTTAGTAATGGTTTCTTTGCAGCAAATTGACCATGAAGAACTGATTCACGCAGTCTTCTCTGAACAGTTGATGTTGTGATGTGTCTGTTACTTGAACTCTGCGAAGCAATTATGTGGGTTGCAATCTGAGGCTGGTAACTCTATTGAACTTATCCTCTGCAGCAGAGGTAGCTCTTCCTTTCCTGTGGTGGTCCTCATGAGAGCCAATTTCATCATAGCGCTTGATGGTTTTTGCGAATGCACTTAAAGAAACTTTCAGTTCTTGAAATGTTCCGTATTGACTGACCATGTCGTAAAGTAATGATGGACTGTCGTTTCTCTTTGCTTATTTGAGCTGTTCTTGCCATCAAATGGACTTGGTCTTTTACCACAACAACTGATTGGCTCAAACGCATTAAGAAGGAAAGAAATTCCACAAATTAACTTTTAACAAGGCACACCTGTCAATTGAAATGCATTCCAGGTGACTACCTCATGAAGCTAGTTGAGAGAAAGCCAAGTGTGCAAAGCTGTCATCAAGGCAAAGGGTGACTATTTTAATTTGTTTACCACTTTTTTGTTTAGTACATGATTCTATGTGTGTTATTTCATAGTTTTGATGTCTTCACTATTATTCTACATTGTAGAAAATAGTAAATGAGTAGGTGTCCAAACTTTTGTTTGTCCATTGTGGGGGCAGGGTAAATGCCAATGGAGGGGGCGGTAGGTAGCTGTCTAGTGGTGGCTTTTCAGCAGCCTGATGGTCTGGGGCAGAAACTATTGGCAAGTCTTACAGTTGTTGTAATGCTCCTATAATCAAAATAAAATACAATTGTATTGGTCACATACACATATTTAGCAGATGTTATTGCAGGTGCTTGTGTTCCTAGCTCTAACAGTGCAGTAGTATCTAACAATTCATAACAATATACACATCTAAAAGTAAAAGAATGGAATTAAGAAATATATCTATATTAGGAGAAATATTGGAGTGGCATTGACTAAAATACAGTAGAATAAAATATAGTATATGAGATGAGTACAGCAGTATGTAAACATTAAAGTGACTAGTGTTCCACGTCTGAGTGATGGAAGCAGGGAGAGGTGGTAATGTTGCCTACCTTCACCACCTGTTTGAGTCATGTCAAAGAAAGCGTAGCATTTTAGCTAATTCGAACCCTTTTCCTAATCTTAACCTAATTCTACTAACTTGCCATGTAAATTCTCCTAGCCTGCTCCGTAAGTTCTCCTCACCTGCTATGAAAAGTAATTTCTCCTCGTCAAAACTGGCAGACCTGCCCTCAGAACAGTCTTGGTTTCTACTAAAGCGATACAGTGCTGCGTCAGGGAGGAATATGCCAAGCGAGAGGGATACCTGGACCCAAAATTTGTCTTCTTCAGTAGGTGCCGTTCATTCTTTTTTTTTTCACTCACCAAGCAAGGAATATTTGTATGGAGGTCAATGAGAAAGTGTTGAATTTAGTTAACAAAAAAATGTCATGGCTTATTTGCTATGAGTGGCTTATTTGATCTAACAAAGGTTTGGGAAGGATTAGGTTGCGAGAATTATACTGAAATCAGTAGGACATGTGACAACCCAGCAACTCTGTGAAAAAACTATTTATATTGGAGTTGTGCCTGGTTGTCACTAATTATCATAACCACAGACCTATTTCTACAATTTCTGTTCTTAAAATGTGAACCTAGCCCTAACCTTAACCAAAATGCTAACCTTATGCCTAACCTTAAATTAAAACCAAAAAGCAATTTTTTCTGGAATTTTTACGATATAGCCAATTTCGACTTTGTGTCTGTGGTAGAGGTCTTGATGGGTCCACCAGATCTGACATTCCGAGATCCAACCCAGGGACCCGGTCCGGATCTAAAATGCTTAGTTTTGTCTCGGATCTGGGTCGGATCTGACATAATTGTCAGGGGTCTCCGTCTGTGCAATTAAAAATGTATTTACCAACTGAACACAATTTGACCCATCCTCTGTTAATTAAATGTGTGACTGAGGTGATGAGAATTGTGTGAGCTTGTTGTGACTAGCTATTTCAGGGCAGGCGGAGTACCTGCTAAACAGAAAAGTGCAATTTTGGAAAAATGTTTAAAAGATTTGCGGCCCTTCTGTACAGTCAGTTACACATGCATTACGATGCATTTTATTGATAAGGAGTGGGAGGCAAGGATCTCTCTGTACCTTATTCTGCTCATCTTTCCCTCGATCATGACTAGTCTCCCAGTCCCTACCACTGAAAAACATCCCCACAGCATGATGCTACCACCACCGCATGATGCTACCACCACCATGCTTCACCGTAGGGATGATGCCAGATTTCCTCCAGATATAACAATTGGCATTCAGGGCAAAGAGTTCAATCTTGGTTTCATCAGACCAGAGAATCTCATTCTCTGTTCTGCCTTTTACTGAGGAGTGGCTTCCATCTGGCCACTCTACTATAAGGCCTGATTGGCAGAGTGTTGCAGAGATGGCGGTCTTTCTGGAAGGTTCTCCCATGTCCTCTGTCAAAATGACCACCAAATCCTTTGTCACCTCCCTGACCAAGGTCCTTCTCCCCCGATTGCTCAGTTTGGCCAGGTGGCAGCTCTAATGAGAGTCTTGGTGGTTCCAAACTTCTTCCATTTAAGAATGATGCGAGGCCACTGTGTTCTTGGGAACCTTCAATGATGCAGAAATGTTTTGGGTCCACATCTGTGCCTCAACACAATCCTGTCTCGGAGCTCTACGGACAATTTCTTCGTCCTCATGGCTTTGTTTTTGCTCTGACATGCACTGTCAACTGTGGGACCTTATAAAGACGGGTGTGTGCCTTCCCAAATCATGTCCAATCAATTGAATTTACCACAGGTGGACTCCAATCAAGTTGTAGAAACATCAAGGATGATCAATGGAAACAGGATGCACCTGATCTCAATTGAGTCTTATTGCAAAGGAATACTTATGTAAATAAGGTATGTTTTTTATTTTTAAGGCTTTAACATAACAAAATGTGTAAAGTCAAGGGGTCAGAATGCACTTTACCTCTAGGCAGTATTTTCTACGGCCCTATTTTAGAGGGAAAGTTCACCCAAATTAATTCATTATTTACATGTTGGTTTCATATGGAGACTGCAATCCATCATATGGTTAGCCACTGCCACCAACCATTAATATTAGCATGTTCGAACCAAAAAAACTGTAATTCAATGTCCCCCAGTTAGAAAACTCTAAATCCCATGCCCAAATAATCTCAAAGTAATTTAAAGTAATTCAAAGTAGCTCAAATTTAAAAGAATCCCAAACCCACCTGACCTGTGACTTGTATTTATTTATTCCAACCTGGTCATGGGCCTAAGCCATGTGACAATATACAATTGCAGGAAATTAGCTTTAAAACAAATACATTTTTTTCATAGGAGGGGGACCCAGGACCACCGTTTAGGGGTGGAGCCAGTGAAATCTCACTCTAAGACATATTCCAAAGTTAGCCGCCCACGGAAAAGTACACATTTTCCCGTCTTCTCGACATTAAATAAAGTTAAGGACGAAATCGAAGTCTATGCAACCTGAATGGAGAATGTTGTAGGTACAAACAGCTAGACGAGGAATACTAATGTATTGCCGGCAACATACAATGCATTTGGACCTTAAGGTACGACTCAATATCGCCATCTGCCGGCAGTTGGGCCATTTGTATTACTGAATTCTACACTGCGTTACGGAGGTTGTTTTACGACATAATGACATGTTCATATCTAGTAATAATCAATTTCCGTTGCCTTTGACAGGTAGGCCCAAATACAGTCAACAAAACAACAAGTGTGCGCTTGTTTCCAGGCGCTGGTCATTGCATTTAATCTTTGGGCACCGGTGCAGACTACTTTTGCCTTTTTATCAACATAGCATAAGCTACAGTAAATAGCTTTACATGCATACACCTACGACCGTATTATGGCAAATTACAGCTATATTGCTGTGCACAACCAAGCATTCATCAGATCTGTTGTTGACATACAGTATATTGAATGCGCCTGTCAATGCAGATCGTTGCATGGCTACGCATCCTTCTCGCGTTCGCTGTCTGTGGTGCTGATTATCTTGCTCCTCATATCTGCGATCGATAGCAATAACAAACCCACCATCAGTGCTCTGCCTACCTTAGTAAAGACCTCCTTCTTCTCTTCTTTCTGCTTTGAGTTGACGGAGACGGCGTCCTGTCCCCTCGGAATATCTCTGAATTGTATTTCGACGACACTTTCCTCCCTGCCCCCGGTCATTAGGTCCGTTTCAGACCTCATCTTTCTCCCTCTCCTGTGGAAGTCATTTTCCCCTCGCGAGAGTTCCAAGCTGAAGAGCTCTGCTCGAGCTGGTGCTACTGTGTTTATGCGGTGCGCTATCTTCTCGGTAATCACACACCATTCACGGAAATTATTTACGTATGTTTTGCATGAAAAAAAGGCCTATTGGAAAACACCTTGTTCATATAATAAAGGACGACCTGTCCCAAAATAAAAATTATTTGGTTCAATTAATTCGGCTACAATAGTTTATCATTAAACAGTCTACAGGTCTGAGCTGCGAATAGGCGTATATTATTTCGATTGGCTGATCGGTGGTGTGCAGATTAGTGAGAGAGTAGTGTATCAAGCCTTATAAAACTGTCACAACAGAAGTTAAACGTGATCACCTGTGTTTTATGTAGATCTCCAAACTATGAGGTTGAAACCGATCACTGCCTGTTCATGTTGGACGGTTCTGACTTAGAATATATGGACAACTACAAATACCTAGGTGTCTGGTTAGACTGTAAACTCTCCTTCCAGACTCACATCAAACATCTCCAATCCAAAGTTAAATCTAGAATTGGCTTCATATTTCGCAACAAAGCATGCTTCACTCATGCTGCCAAACATACCCTTGTAAAACTGACCATCCTACCAATCCTCAACTTCGACGATATCATTTACAAAATAGCCTGCAATACCCTACTCAATAAATTGAATGCAGTCTATCACAGTGCAATCCGTTTTGTCACCAAAGCCCCATATACTACCCACCATTGCGACCTGTACGGTCTCGTTGGCTGGCCCTCGCTTCATACTCGTCGCCAAACCCACTGGCTCCAGGACATCTACAAGACCCTGCTAGGTAAAGTCCCCCCTTATCTCAGCTCGCTGGTCACCATAGTATCACCCACCTGTAGCACGCGCTCCAGCAGATATATCTCTCTGGTCACCCCCAAAACCAATTCTTCCTTTGGCTGCCTCTCCTTCCAGTTCTTTGCTGCCAATGACTGGAACGAACTACAAAAATCTCTGAAACTGGAAACACTTATCTCCCTCACTAACTTTAAGCACCAACTGTCAGAGCAGCTCATAGATTACTGCACCTGTACATAGCCCATCTATAATTTAGCCCAGACAACTACCTCTCCCCCTACTGTATTTATTTTGCTCCTTTGCACCCCATTATTTCTCTCTACCTTGCACATTCTTCCACTGCAAATCAACCATTCCAGTGTTTTACTTGCTATATTGTATTTACTTTGCCACCATGGCCTTTTTTATTTTTACTTTACCTCCCTTATCTCACCTCATTTGTTCACATTGTATATAGACTTTTTTTCTACTGTATTATAGACTGTTTGATTTACTCCATGTGTAACTCTGTTGTTGTATGTGTCAAACTGCTTTGCTTTATCTTGGCCAGGTCGCAATTGTAAATGAGAACTTGTTCTCAAGTTGCCTACCTTGTTAAAGAAATGTAAAATAAAATAAATACAAAAATTGTGAAATTGATGATAAGGCCATTTTAGTGTACAAGCTATTTGAAAAGACCATCTGAAATGTTCAGCCTGTTTTGGTGGGTTGGCAGCCTGGTTTCATAGACTAACATAGTAAATGTAAATCCGGGACACACAAATTAATATGATATGTAACCATACCAAATGTAACATAAAACCGGTTACTTAAGGCAAACACGAAAGTAGGGTCGTTGGTCTGGGTGAGTGTATAACACAAATGTCCAGCAACCCAAATGTTGCGTGGTCAAATCTCATCACAGAACACTTTTAGCTAATTAGCAACTACTTACTACTTTTTAGCTATTTTCCCAACTATTTAGCATGTTAGCTAACCCTTCCCCTAACCTTAAACCCTAACCTAGCTAACATTATCCACCGAGCTAACATTAGACAAAACACATTGTAATTCATAACATATCATATGAAATGGATAGATATAAACAAATGTATAATTACAATACGAAACATATCATATTACATTTACTCGAGTCCAGGTTGGGGATGGAGCTTTGACCTCCCAGTAGTTTATGGTCATGACCTCACCAGGCAGTAAATAGTTAATAGACCAATAAGAGAGTTCCAAACCTATTTGCCAATAACATATCGTTTTCAGGTTTCCCTCTCCCAGACAGTCCTAGCAAAATTATTGTTTGATACATTGCTCTTGCTAAGAAGCTATTTGTTTCTTTTAGACCATTTTGATAGTTTACAAAACACAGTAAGGGACTTAATTGTTACCCAGAAATTTGATATTGAAGTAAAAACGGCTACATGGGGCCTTTAATAAACTGTTTTAAGAAATGCTGTGTCCTTTCCCGGGACATTTTTGGCCATGAAGGATAACGTCAGTGACATTCATAAGGGAAATCAACATTCTCAAAGTTCTTCAGAAACTACTTTTCTTGAGATCTGGACCTCAGTGCGCCAACCACGCACTTCATTTTGCTTGCAGAGTCCTATAGTATAGACAGTATAGACGCAAATCTGTCTCCGCAGATTGTCCGTCACCTCTAGCCGCATGTGGGACTCTCATCCCCGTCAGAGTCGCTGTCTCTCTCGCTGCAGCTTGGCTTGAGGATAGAGTGTGGCAGGCAGAGCGGGCTGGCAGTGGTTGCAGTGGTGAAAGTGCTCCACGCGTCCGGGCTCGAAGGCTGGCTTAAAGACCGCCCATTGCTGTCACGGTACGGAACTGCATATAGAGGAGATTAACAGTAATGACTATAGCAAAGTGACCACTCACAGGTGTCTGCACTGGCAATTAATTGACATTCATGTGTCCAAGCCATTTAACTGGATTTTATTTGAGCTACTAATACCTTAACACATCAGCCTAAGCACTATATTTTAAGCCACCAATAAATTACAATTAACAATGCTGCAATACAAAAATAGGCTACATTATCCCCTTACAATGCTCTGTAAGTACTTTGAGATACCATGAGAAGAATCAACATGTTACTGGTGGCTACTTATAGTATAGTACCCCGTTATATATACTTTCTTTCCCCAAACCTTCCGATAAAGTCATTGAGTGACAATCCTCTCACCACTGAGGAAAGTCTGTTTGCCGCTGCTGGTCTCCAGACAGAGCTGAGGCGAGGGTCTCTTCGGGGTAGACACGGAACTCTTGAGACTGGGGACAAAGGTGGAGCAGGTGTCCAAGTCCCGACACACCCTGTCCTGGGTGTAGGTGATGGAGGACTTAGACGGAGTGCAGCCCATCACTACCCCTTCTGCTTGCTGCTGCTATACTCCATGAGGAAAGGAGCACTCTACTGCACGTGTTCTGCTGAGAGACTGAGGAGAGGGTGAAAGAGAGAGAGGGAGGCGAGTAGAGTGCAGTGGGTGAGTTATGTGTGTGTGTATGTATGAGAGGGGGATAAGTGGAGGAGTTGAGTGAGAACTCTGGTGGTTGTCAGGGGCGCAGCTAGAATCCTTGCTTTAGTTGTCAGGAAGGCGATCGAGAGTAGTAACCAGCCCTCATTTGAAGCAGCACAAGGAGAAATATCAGAAATTAAACATCACTCCTTCCTTCCATCTGACCTTTAAAGTGTGTGTGACGTTTTGCCTTGGTTCTCCAAAAAGATGGCGTCACAAAGACCCCCAAAACGTGCTTTTCTCGATTACATGGCTGTGTGAGTAGATTTGAGCACTATATCCTGACAGCTCTTGAGATGTAAAACAAACACACTGAGCATTACTTTCCACGATGGTGAGGAAGTGGTTAAGTAGGGACCAAATAAGGGCATGGTACGCTTTGTGACAATCATTGGGCTTGGCTGCTTGAAATGAATGGAAATCTGACTGCCCACTTGGTTGATCGACCAAGATCATTACTTGGAACAGGAACCATGGATTTAGTTTCTATTCGATTCCATTATGCATTTGTCTCGGTCCTAACTTCTGTTGGGAGTTCCGCAGAGATGCACAAACATCAACCATTATTTATGAAACTGAAGTTCAAGGGGGCTGTGCATAATGTGTAGTGCGTCGACTTAAAATGAGAGTTTCTACCATCAAATTGATGTAGCCCTGTAGGTGTTGCATAATTACACAATATTGATAACGCAAATAGGTTGACACAATGTACTGTATAATTACCATATCAATAACACTGGGGGAAGATTAAAATACTGGGGTCTGTTGACAAACTTCACCGCTCAATGCTTTGTATTTTCATGACTGACATACCTGAGTGTTATTACACAAGCATTTTTGTTTAGGAATTTAAGTTAAACTCAAGGGACAATTGATAACATGAGATCATCTCCCTGTCAATGCTTTCGAGTATTACTATCAAGAGACAAAACTTGCCAGGATTACAATGATCACAGAAATAAATATAAAAAGATAAATGCATGGTTTATTGTAGGAATTACCAACAATATTTTCATCAAAAAGTTCTGGCATTCAGACAGTTTTGTTTATTCAAAGTAAAAAGCCACAGGTACGCATCCCACATGTTCCTGCTAGGAGGCAGGGATACGGGGCAGTCAGTTGGAGCTCAAAAGGTGTTGCGGCTGCATTAATTCTGTTCAGTCAAGCATCCGAGGACAATGTCTCTGCTTTCCCCACTTCTTCAACAAACTACCTACCTGAGGCCCTATTCCAAACCAATCACTCACCCCACATCCCTGGGCCCTTGGGAATCTGAAAGGACTGGATTACTGGGAGCAATATTAATTCAGCCGCAAAAAAAAATAAAAAAATTTACTATACGGTAGAAAACCAGTTCGACTAGAGCTCAAATTTATGCTAAAAACTCTGCCTTACATTCTATTAAGCGAGACCCAGGTTGTTCCCCACCGCTTCAGCTACACCAATCCAATCATTTCAAATCCCAAAGAGAGGAAGTCGACAAGAAACCTAAAGATAAGTGCCAAAGGTCTGGTTTAGAATTGGTCCCACAACTGGTCACTACGACGATCATGTCATCAGTGACATTACGTGCTGGTGTCCGACATCGAGGTCTCAAGCATCATGTCGCTCTCGTACATGTCACACTCCAGGGGCAGCGAGCGCCGAAGGGGCGTGTCCAACGAGGCCTTGTCCTGATTGGACGGCAACGTCTCTAGGACCATGATGTCGCTCTCCTCCAGAAGTGGCGTGGCTCGAGCGTCACTGGGTTCCGTTGACATGTTCAGCATCTTCATCAACACTGGCGTGCTCAGCGTTCCACGGACTTTGTCCTTTATGTCCGTCCCTGAAAGACACATTACCATTAAAATGCTGAATGTACCATCAGTGTTCAAGTCTGAACTACCTTGTTCTTATAGTCAGTCTGTGAAGAACTCCTTGCTCCCTCAGCCATGAGCTGTGGCATCACATCGGTGAAAAGCTGCGCGTACGCGCACACACCTCTCAATCCTTCAGTTTCCAGCCTAGCTACACTGCAGCACCTTTCAAACATTATCCAGTGTTCTTTCCCTATATTTTGAAGTTGTGTGCGTTTATGAAAACATGAGTATTTCTATATGTCATAATATCGGACCGTATTATGGCGGTTGTATATATCGCCAGTTATAACTCCCTGCAACCTTCCATCATGTGTTAGCTTGCCTTGATCATTTATCATTGTCAGCCATATTCTAGCTACACTATATGATCAAAAGTATGTAGAACTTGTCGAACATCTCAATCCAAAATAATGTGTATTAGTATGGAGTTGGTCCCCCCCTTTGCTGCTATAACAGCCTCCAAGGGCTCTATGCAGGCCGTCAAGTATTTCCACACCGATCTCGACAACCCATTTCTGTATGGACCTCGCCTTGTGCACGCACGGGGGCATTGTCATGCTAAAACAGGAAAGGGCCTTCCCCAAACTGTTGCCACAAAGTTGGAAGCACAGAATCGTATACAATGTCATTGTCTGCTGTAGCGTTAAGATTTCCCGTCACTGGAACTAAGGGGCCTAGCCCGAACCATTATTCCTCCCCCACAAAACTTTACAGTTGGCACTATGCATTGGGGCATCCATCAAACCCAGATTCGTCCATTGGACTGCTAGATGGTGAAGCATGATTAATCACTCCAGACAACGCGTTGCCACTGCTCAGGAGTCCAATGGCGGCAAGCTTTACGCCACTCCAGCCGATGCTTGGAATTGCGCATAGTTATCTTAGGCTTGTGTGCGGCTGCTCAGCCATGCAAACCCATTCCATAAAGCTCCCAACGAACAGTTATTGTGCGGACATTGCTTCCAGAGGCAGTTTGGAACTCAGAGGTGAGTATTGTAACCGAGGACAGACACTTTTTATTTGATACGCTATGCACTCGGTGGTCATGTTCTATGAGCTTGTGTGGCCTACCACTTCGCAGCTGAGCCGTTGTTGCTCCTAGACAATTCCACATCACAATAACAGCACACCGGGGCAGCAAGGCAGAAATTTGACAAACTGAGTTGGCATCCTATGACGGTAACGCATTGAAAGTCACTGAGCTCAACCCTACCGACAATGTTTGTCTATGGAGATATCATGGCTGTGTGCTCGATTTTATACACCTGTCAGCAACAAAGTTGTACTCCTCTAGCTCCGCGTTTTCCAGCACCTTCAAAGAGCCAAATCCAAAATTTGAAGAAGTGTCCATACTTTTATACAGTGCCTTGCGAAAGTATTCGGCCCCCTTGAACTTTGCGACCTTTTGCCACATTTCAGGCTTCAAACAAAGATATAAAACTGTATTTTTTTGTGAAGAATCAACAACAAGTGGGACACAATCATGAAGTGGAACGACATTTATTGGATATTTCAAACTTTTTTTAACAAATCAAAAACTGAAAAATTGGGCGTGCAAAATTATTCAGCCCCTTTACTTTCAGTGCAGCAAACTCTCTCCAGAAGTTCAGTGAGGATCTCTGAATGATCCAATGTTGACCTAAATGACTAATGATGATAAATACAATCCACCTGTGTGTAATCAAGTCTCCGTATAAATGCACATGCACTGTGATATTCTCAGAGGTCCGTTAAAAGCGCAGAGAGCATCATGAAGAACAAGGAACACACCAGGCAGGTCCGAGATACTGTTGTGAAGAAGTTTAAAGCCGGATTTGGATACAAAAAGATTTTCCAAGCTTTAAACATCCCAAGGAGCACTGTGCAAGCGATAATATTGAAATGGAAGGAGTATCAGACCACTGCAAATCTACCAAAACCTGGCCGTCCCTCTAAACTTTCAGCTCATACAAGGAGAAGACTGATCAGAGATGCAGCCAAGAGGCCCATGATCACTCTGGATGAACTGCAGAGATCTACAGCTGAGGTGGGAGACTATCCATAGGACAACAATCAGTCGTATATTGCACAAATCTGGCCTTTATGGAAGAGTGGCAAGAAGAAAGCCATTTCTTAAAGATATCCATAAAAAGTGTCGTTTAAAGTTTGCCACAAGCCACCTGGGAGACACACCAAACATGTGGAAGAAGGTGCTCTGGTCAGATGAAACCAAAATTGAACTTTTTGGCAACAATGCAAAACGTTATGTTTGGCGTAAAAGCAACACAGCTCATCACTCTGAACACACCATCCCCACTGTCAAACATGGTGGTGGCAGCATCATGGTTTGGGCCTGCTTTTCTTCAGCAGGGACAGGGAAGATGGTTAAAATTTATGGGACGATGGATGGAGCCAAATACAGGACCATTCTGGAAGAAAACCTGATGGAGTCTGCAAAAGACCTGAAACTGGGATGGAGATTTGTCTTCCAACAAGACAATGATCCAAAACATAAAGCAAAATCTACAATGGAATGGTTCAAAAATAAACATATCCAGGTGTTAGAATGGCCAAGTCAAAGTCCAGACCTGAATCCAATCGAGAATCTGTGGAAAGAACTGAAAACTGCTGTTCACAAATGCTCTCCATCCAACCTCACTGAGCTCGAGCTGTTTTGCAAGGAGGAATGGGGAAAAAAATGTCAGTCTCTCGATGTGCAAAACTGATAGAGACATACCCCAAGCGACTTACAGCTGTAATCGCAGCAAAAGGTGGCGCTACAAAGTATTAACTTAAGGGGGCTGAATAATTTTGCACACCCAATTTTTCAGTTTTTGATTTGTTAAAAAAGATTGAAATATCCAATAAATGTCGTTCCACTTCATGACTGTGTCCTACTTGTTGTTGATTCTTCACAAAAAAATACAGTTTTATATCTTTATGTTTGAAGCCTGAAATGTGGCAAAAGGTCGCAAAGTTCAAGGGGGCCGAATACTTTCGCAAGGCACTGTATATATTGTGTGAATGTTACAAAGTTGTACTCCTCTAGCTCCGCGTTTTCCAGCACCTTCATGGATGTCAGCCATAAAGAGCTGTTACTAATGACTGTATATAAACTCAGCAAAAAATGTCCCTTTTTAAGATCATTAGTAAAAATCCAAATAACTTCACAGATCTTCATTGTAAAGGGTTTAAACCACTGTTTCCCATGCTTGTTCAATGAACATTAATTAATGAGCATGCACCTGTGGAACGGTCGTTAAGACACTAACAGCTTACAGACGGTAGGTAATTAAGGTCACGGTTATGAAAACTTAGGACACTAAAGGAGGCCTTTCTACTGACTCTGAAAAACACCAAAAGAAAGATGCCCAGGGTCTGTGCTCATCTGCGTTAACATGCCTTAGGCATGCTTCAAGGAGGCATGAGGACTGCAGATGTGGCCAGGGCAATAAATTGCAATGTCCGTACTGTGAGATGCCTAAGACAGCGCTACAGGGAGACAGGACGGACAGCTGATCATCCTCGCAGTGGCAGACCACTGAGGGCTTGTAGGCCTCTTGTAAGTCAGGTCCTCACCAGACATCACCTGCAACAACGTTGCCTATGTGCACAAACACACCATCACTGGACCAAACTGGCAAAAAGTTCTCTTCACTGGCGAGTCAAGGGGTGATGGTCGGATTCGCGTTTATCGTCGAAGGAATAAGCATTACGCCGAGGAGATGCACTGCAGTACTTAACACAGCTGGTGGCCACACCAGAGACTGACTTTACTTTTGACCCCCCCCCCCTTTGTTCAGGGACACATTACTCGATTTCTGTCAGTCACAGGTCTGTGGAACTTGTTCAGTTTATGTCTCAGTTGTAAATATTTGTATGAACATAACAAGATTCTACATGTTAAGTTGGCTGAAAATAAACGCAGTTGACAGTGAGGACGTTTATTTTTCTAAGTTTATAATAACCATGATATCAAAGTAAACTTGGAGTCCGGTGATATGGTGCGTTCCTCCCACTACGACTCAGGCAGGCATGCAGTATTTGGCTACAGATTAAATTAGCTATGATGAAATTCACAGGGTGGCGAAAGTGCACGGTGAGGACCTTGATGCTCCTTTCCAATAAATATCGAGGCTCTTCTTCTGGTGACATTATGATCGATGCGGAGCTGCCATTTGGCAAAAATAATCTCTTTTGTTCATAATAATCTCATGTTGGCTATACCCGCACTGTATCTGCGAGCTGTTGGCTCGATCCCACATGCCGATACCTTTGGGCACATTCGCTATATAACGCAACATTTTTTGTGAAGAAAATGTGATGGAAAACCATTCACTACATGGGTATTTCACCACAAAAGTAATTTTATGTGCACTACATCACACACAGCCTTTTATGAAAACATCTATGGTTTGAAAAATGCATGTAGATTTTACAATATTCACATGAAAATCTGTTCGCCAATTGAATATTAAAACAGCTATAGTGTGGAAATAGCACATTTTTAGCTGCACTGCCCCTTTAACATGTAATTCACCCACAAGGCACACGCTAGCAACTAGACTAGGAAAAAGAAAAACCGAAAACATAAAATCAACAGTTGCCTTGTATCAAATCTGATGGTTCATTGTTAAAAATACAAATGCTATTATTTTTTGTTTTGTTTGTATAGGTGTTCTAACACGGGTTGCAAAGTAGTTTTACCCATGTAGGAAGTTTGACCTATGTAGGCATCCGTGTCTCCAATGTACATCTCAATGCAGTGGCCGAGCATCGTCACAGAAAACGTGTCATCTCTTTTAAGACCGAGTGCCTGTCAAAAAGAAGCAAAACTCAATAGTTGTAATAACATACAAAAAATGTATAGCAAAATGTATTCAACATATCACATGGTCATGTCAATGGATCCATGTCAATGGATTTAACATTCAAATAAAGGAACAAAAACACCCAAAAACTGAATAACCAGTACCGTGTGAAAGTAGTCGATGGCGCTCTCGAAGTCTCCCATGAGGCTGTGCACATATCCGATGACCGAGTAGGTCGAGGCGTGCTGAGGGATGAGAACCAGGGCCTGGCGGTGGTACTCCAACGCCTGGTCATACTTCCTATTGGAGGACAGAACAAAATAACCAATCAGACATTTCTCCCAGAGCCAATCTAGAGATCTGCCTGGTCTGGGTGTGTTCCACAGGAGGTTGGTGGCACCTCAATTGTGGAGGATGGCTGGAGCAGAATAGGTGGAACCATGTGTTTGATAGCGTTCCAGACATTATTATGAGCCGTTCCTCCCCTCAGCAGCCCCCTGTGGTGTGTTCAGAGATCCAAAATAAGAGGTAAACACATCTTCCTCTCTCAGACCCGTGTCCAAATAGTAGTAGTTTTCAAATTCACCACATAGGAAAACAGCCCATCATGTTTTGTACAAATCAAATACTGAACCATGTGTATGTCATTCGCAGGAGTTTGACTTAAACTGATTCAATCAATTGGTCAGTACACACTGCAGTTCGGTTAAGAAGCCTTTATTAAAATAAAAACAAAAAACATTAACTGCAAGGTGCAGATTACCAAATATTGCCCTTTACATAAAGTACCCAAACCTTTTCAAAACCTCCACTTGTACCGCAAAGCCTCTCTCTAGATCTGCTGAGTGGCTCCTACGCATTATTCATGAACAGATCTGTGCATGAATACTCAATTAGAGACCTACTTATACAGAAGTACTGAGGAGAGCAAGTGTGTCTCTCTGAAAATAGTCAGAGGAGAGAGAGGTCCTATCATCACCTCAGGCTCGCCACCTGAAATACCACTCAGGTTAATTTTGGATCCCTGTCCTTTAACGTAGTACCTGGAAGACAATCGATAAATGCCTGCCTACCCATCCCATAAGTGTGATGAGAACATGGAAATTACAACGATGGCATCATAGGAGAGCTACAAGAGCTCCTTTCTGTTCAGTTCCATCCCCTCAAAAGATGTCACAAAGCCAGCTATAAATATTCTGGATGAGCTAAAGCTAGCAAGCTTCAGTTTGCTCCACATTTCAGCTCAGGATTCATCCATATCACAAAGGTGGATATCTAACCAACACCTTCCACATGTTGCACATGGACAACCCAAGAGGATTCATACTCACTTAAGTTTTCGACAAACGTGACCCAGGTTGTTCAGGAGAGGCTCCCACTTGTCCACGGTCACCTGACAAATAAAAAAAACGAAATCATGGCAAAAGAGGAATGTTTGCATTGAACAGAACTCTAAAACTGAATCTTACAACTTAACGATACTGGCTGCCAGTTCTTAACCCTCATACTATCGACTGGTAACCCAAAGGTGGTTTATTCAATTCTTAAAATTGACCAGGTCATTAACAACTCTAAATAATGTGTTTCTGTATCAATATGGACTTAAATATTCAAGACCTTTGGGGTCATTTTGACCTGTCACCCCCCCCCCCCAAATAAAAATATAATTATCTGACTATAGTTATTTCACAGATATTATTTGAATCTAGGTTTCTCTGGAGACATAAGATATCACCCAATGTGTGTATTGTCTAAGAAGGCAAGTCATTCTAGCACAAATCTAAAAACACATCTTTATTTGAATCCAGGAGTCTCTGGAGACCTAATAAGTTATCCATACCACCACAAGAGGGTGAAGGGGGACCTGTATAATTGATTTTGACTAGATAGCCAGAACACCTGCAGTGATGATGCACCTTATGTAGCCTAGTGGTTAGAGTGTTGGAATAGTAACCGAAAGGTTGCAAGATTGAATCTGTCGTTCTGCCCCTAAAGGCAGTTAACCCACTGTTCCTAGGCCGTCATTGAAAATAAGAATTGACGTGTCTAGTTAAATAAATATTTGTAAAAAAATAATAAAAATGTACGCCTATGGTTATAAGTATAACCATGAACAAAATTTAGCCTTGAAATTAAAAGTGTCAGTACTAAGAATACCTGGTAGAACTAATACAGAAACCAGCTACCCTCTATATGAACACAGTGCTCTAGTCATGTGTATTCTCAAAAAAAAAAGCTATTTTACAGGAAATGTTAAAAATACCAGAATTCCTATAATATTCTGTGTGTGAGACTTGTTATGGTATTTGGGTTACTGTACATTTGTTTGAAGTGACTGAGGAGTTTGACATGCTTTTTGAAACGTCCTACAGTAGGCCCTACCACTCCCAACGTCTAACTAGCAGAGATGCCAACACTGCCCGTAGGGTAAGTACATGTTTTAAAACATGTCTTATTTTAACTAGGCAAGTCAGTTAAGAACAAATTATTATTTACAATGACGGCCTACCATGGCCAAACCCTCCCCTAACCCAGACGACGCTGGGCCAATTGTGCGCCGCCCTATGGGATTCCCGATCATGGCCGGTTGTGATACAGCCCGGGATCGAACCAGGGTCTGTAGTGATGCCTCTAGCACTGAGATGCAAGGCCTTAAGAGCGCTGCGCCACTCGGGAGCCACAAAATAATATATCTTTATGAGCATATAACTTGTACTTGCCAACCTACCTTACCCATTAGAATTGACCCCTAACTTTTGCACTCATCTCTCCTGTCCAGGTGCCATCTCCCTCTGTTGTACATAGGGCTGGAGTATGGCCTTACTAACAACTCTAAACTGGCCGAGCGCTTCTTCAACCAGGCCTTGAGCATCGCACCAGAAGACCCCTTTGTCATGCACGAGGTGGCCTTCCAGAACGGAGAGTAACATGCGTATTATTATTTTTGCATGGTCTCTGCACACTCACACTCCACCACAAACAATCACTCACAAATATACTGACTACACACACACATACCCAATCAGCAAATACCTGATACTCTGTTTATCATATATCCTGATGCCTAGTCACCTTATGCTTATACATATCTACCTCTATCACTCCAATATCCCTTCACATTGTAAATATGGTATTGGAACTGACTGACCGTGTGTGTGTGTGTGTGTGTGTTATGCTTGCTTTCTCGTGTTAATTTTATTTCTAGTGCGTTTTTGTTGTTTTTAGTATTACATTGTTATTGGGCATTTCACCATACTTGTACATGGGACATTAAAACGTGAATGGAGAAAATGTATATATTTTTTTACAGAATATGCAAATTAACTGTAATTGTGCTAAAAGTCTTCTGGTAATTTTGATTCTCCAGATAACATTAATACATGTCTTCTACTGTTTTAAAAACAATTTTGCTATGATTGTTGCTTTTTCCCCCAATAGTTTCTTATTGGAGTCAAAGTGAACCCATTTGGTAATCCATGCATGGAAAATATGTTGGTCGTATGATTAAGTCCCAAAACTTAAAGGTTGGAGCATGATACGTGGCACTCGATTGAAATGAGCAGCTACCTCATTCCCAATGGCTTTGATCTTGTCCATGGCATCCAGGAACAACTTCTCGGCTGTTTTCCAGCTGAAAAGGGAAGAACCGAAGACATTTCAGCTAAATCCACACATGAATAAATAAGTAAAAATAAGGCAATAGTACCTTTCACACATCGTGTCAGCCTGAACAGTACTGTGCTCGTTCAAATTGTCTTTTCAAATGGTCCTTTCCAGCAACTATGGTGGACACGTTGCCAGGTACAGCTGTTGGATAATCTTTTCCCGACTAAATAGACAGAACCCGTGTTTTTAGTCACAACCTAATCTCTGTTAACCCAGAAGTAAAATTTTACGTAATTTGGTCAGCTGCGTCTAAGAGTTCGAAGTTCAGATTTCCGGCAAAGATGTCGCGACCCTCACAAAAGGAAAAGTACTCAGCCAAATGTGTGCACGTGGAGGTATTCTACATCATGTTCGGGTGCACGTGCGTGTCTGTGTGTGAGTAGAAATACACATTATCCCAGTATGTGTTCGGGCCAGGATGATGCCAGTATCGCGACACTCGTTAGTATCGTGACAAGGAAAAAACAAGAAGCAAAATCTACTTCAGGAAAACAGCCCATTGTTACACATACATCAGGGATTTAAAGGACGAAAGACATTGTTCTGCTTTGTGTTTTCATTTTTGACATGGAAAAAATATTGCAATACTGGTATCATCTTAAGTTATAATGTCCCATGTACAAGTATGGTGAAATGCGAAATAATGTAAATTCTAAAAACAACAAAAACACATGAGAAAGAAAGCATCAGTCAGTTCCAGTAGCATATTTACAATGTGAAGGGATGTTGGATTGATAGTTGTAGATATGTGTAAACATAAGGCATCAGGATAAACAGTTGAAGTCGGAAGTTCACATACACCTTAGCCAAATACATTTAAACTCAGTTTCACAATTCCTGACATTTAATCCTAGTAAAAACTCCGTCTTAGGTCAGTTAGGATCACCACTTTATTTTAATAATGTGAAATGTCAGAATAATAGTAGAGAGAATGATTTATTTCAGCTTTTATTTCTATCATCACATTCCCAGTGGGTCAGAAGTTTACATACACTCAATTAGTATTTGGTAGCATTGCCTTGAAATGGCTTAACTTGGGTCAAACGTTTTGGATAGCCTTCCACAAGCTTCCCAGAATAAGTTGGGTGAATTCTGGCCCATTCCTCCTGACAGAGCTGGTGTAACAGAGTCAGGTTTGTAGGCCTCCATGCTTGCACATGCTTTTTCAGTTCTGCCCACACATTTTCTAGGTCAGGGCTTTGTGATGGCCACTCCAATACCTTGACTTTGTTGTCCTTAAGCCATTTTGCCACAACATTGGAAGTATGCTTGTGGTCATTGTCCATTTGGAAGACCCATTTGCAACAGAGCTTTAACTTCCTGACTGACGCCTTGAGATGTTGTTTGAAAATATCCACAATTTTCCTACCTCATGATGCCATCTATTTTGTGATGTGCACCAGTCCCTCCTGCAGCAAAGCACCCCCACAACATGATGCCGCCACCCCTGTGCTTCACGGATGGGATGGTGTTCTTCAGCTTGCAAGCCTCCCCCTTTTTCCTCCAAACATAATGATGGTCATTGTGGCCAAACAGTACCATTTTTGTTTCATCAAACCAGAGGACATTTCTCCAGAAGTTGCTGAGCGGCCTTTCAGGTTATGCCGATATAGGGCTGGTTTTACTGTGGATATAGATAAAGTATCTTCACAAGGTCCTTTGCTGTTGTTCTGGGATTGAGTTGCACTTTTCACACCAAAGTACGTTCATCTCTAGGAGACAGAACGCGTCGCCTTCCTGAGCGGTATGACGGCTGCGTGGTCCTATGGTGTTTATACTTGCGTACTATTGTTTATACAGATGAACGTGGTTCCTTCAGGCGTTTGGAAATTGCTCCCAAGGACGAACCAGACTTGTGGAGGTCTGGTTCCGGGTTGGAGCGAGCGGTCGCATCTACACTTCGGTCCGCAGGTAGTATAACTTTTCATTACATTTTCATTACATTTCATTATAGTACAACGGTTTGATTTGTCTAATCTTAGCAATTTCTTCTTAGCCGTCTTTGTATCAAAGATAATTGCGTAATTATCGTATTTCGTCGTCCTAACGCAGTCTACACTGCTATCTGCACAGCAGCTAGCTAACGTCCACCGTCTACTAGCACTGTAGAAACTATTAGACTCAACTGAACGACTCGATTAGTGTAGTGTTAGCTAGCTACATAGTTGTCTTTGCTGTCTTCGTATCCAAGATAATTGTGTAATTTAGAGTGTGTAGACTTAGAGTGATTATCTTAATTTACCGAGGTTAGCTAGCCAGCTATTTGTCGTCCTTAACGTAGGAGATACTGCTAGCTAGCTAGCCAACAGCTAGCCAACGTCTACCGAATTGAACTTCAACAACCCGGTCAACATTCCGCTTCGCTCCACAGGTAGTATCACATTTTCATTTCACTTCATTACAGTACAACGGTTTGATTTGTTTGATCGTAGCTAGCTAGCTACATAGCCGTCTTTGTATCTAAGACAATTGTGTAGTCTGGAGCGATTTTCTAGGTTAGCTAGCCAGCTATTGTCGTTCTTTCAACGTAACGTAACGTAATCAACACTGCTAGCTAGCCAGCTAGCCCCCGAATAGCAGCACTGTAGAAACTATTACACTCGACGGAACGACTTGATTAGTGTAGTGTCACCAACGCAGCCACTGCCAGCTAGCCTACTCCAGCAGTACTGTATCATTTCAATCATTTTAGTCAATAAGATTCTTGCTACGTAAGCTTAACTTTCTGAACATTCGAGACGTGTAGTCCACTTGTCATTCCAATCTCCTTTGCATTAGCGTAGCCCCTTCTGTAGCCTGTCAACTATGTGTCTATCTATCCCTGTTCTCTCCTCTCTGCACAGACCATACAAACGCTCCACACCGCGTGGCCGCGGCCACCCTAATCTGGTGGTCCCAGCACGCACGACCCACGTGGAGTTCCAGGTCTCCGGTAGCCTCTGGAACTGCCGATCTGCGGCCAACAAGGCAGAGTTCATCTCAGCCTATGCCTCCCTCCAGTCCCTCGACTTCTTGGCACTGACGGAAACATGGATCACCACAGATAACACTGCTACTCCTACTGCTCTCTCTTCGTCCGCCCACGTGTTCTCGCACACCCCGAGAGCTTCTGGTCAGCGGGGTGGTGGCACCGGGATCCTCATCTCTCCCAAGTGGTCATTCCGTCTTTCTCCCCTTACCCATCTGTCTATCGCCTCCTTTGAATTCCATGCTGTCACAGTTACCAGCCCTTTCAAGCTTAACATCCTTATCATTTATCGCCCTCCAGGTTCCCTCGGAGAGTTCATCAATGAGCTTGATGCCTTGATAAGCTCCTTTCCTGAGGACGGCTCACCTCTCACAGTCCTGGGCGACTTTAACCTCCCCACGTCTACCTTTGACTCATTCCTCTCTGCCTCCTTCTTTCCACTCCTCTCCTCTTTTGACCTTCCCCCCCTACTCACAAGGCAGGCAATACGCTCGACATCATCTTTACTAGATGCTGTTCTTCCACTAACCTCATTGCAACTCCCCTCCAAGTCTCCGACCACTACCTTGTATCCTTTTCCCTCTCGCTCTCATCCAACACTTCCCACACTGCCCCTACTCGGATGGTATCTCGCCGTCCCAACCTTCGCTCTCTCTCCCCCGCTACTCTCTCCTCTTCCATCCTATCATCTCTTCCCTCTGCTCATACCTTCTCCAACCTATCTCCTGATTCTGCCTCCTCAACCCTCCTCTCTTCCCTTTCTGCATCCTTTGACTCTCTATGTCCCCTATCCTCCAGGCCGGCTCGGTCCTCCCCTCCCGCTCCGTGGCTCGACGACTCATTGCGAGCTCACAGAACAGTGCTCCGGGCAGCCGAGCGGAAATGGAGGAAAACTCGCCTCCCTGCGGACCTGGCATCCTTTCACTCCCTCCTCTCTACATTTTCCTCCTCTGTCTCTGCTGCTAAAGCCACTTTCTACCACTCTAAATTCCAAGCATCTGCCTCTAACCCTAGGAAGCTCTTTGCCACCTTCTCCTCCCTCCTGAATCCTCCTCCCCCCCCCCCCCCTCCTCCTCCCTCTCTGCAGATGACTTCGTCAACCATTTTGAAAAGAAGGTCGATGACATCCGATCCTCGTTTGCTAAGTCAAACGACACCGCTGGTTCTGCTCACACTGCCCTACCCTGTGCTCTGACCTCTTTCTCCCCTCTCTCTCCAGATGAAATCTCGCTTCTTGTGACGGCCGGCCGCCCAACAACCTGCCCGCTTGACCCTATCCCCTCCTCTCTTCTCCAGACCATTTCCGGAGACCTTCTCCCTTACCTCACCTCGCTCATCAACTCATCCCTGACCGCTGGCTACGTCCCTTCCGTCTTCAAGAGAGCGAGAGTTGCACCCCTTCTGAAAAAACCTACACTCGATCCCTCCGATGTCAACAACTACAGACCAGTATCCCTTCTTTCTTTTCTCTCCAAAACTCTTGAACGTGCCGTCCTTGGCCAGCTCTCCCGCTATCTCTCAGAATGACCTTCTTGATCCAAATCAGTCAGGTTTCAAGACTAGTCATTCAACTGAGACTGCTCTTCTCTGTATCACGGAGGCGCTCCGCACTGCTAAAGCTAACTCTCTCTCCTCTGCTCTCATCCTTCTAGACCTATCGGCTGCCTTCGATACTGTGAACCATCAGATCCTCCTCTCCACCCTCTCCGAGTTGGGCATCTCCGGCGCGGCCCACGCTTGGATTGCGTCCTACCTGACAGGTCGCTCCTACCAGGTGGCGTGGCGAGAATCTGTCTCCTCGCCACGCGCTCTCACCACTGGTGTCCCCCAGGGCTCTGTTCTAGGCCCTCTCCTATTCTCGCTATACACCAAGTCACTTGGCTCTGTCATAACCTCACATGGTCTCTCCTATCATTGCTATGCAGACGACACACAATTAATCTTCTCCTTTCCCCCTTCTGATGACCAGGTGGCGAATCGCATCTCTGCATGTCTGGCAGACATATCAGTGTGGATGACGGATCACCACCTCAAGCTGAACCTCGGCAAGACGGAGCTGCTCTTCCTCCCGGGGAAGGACTGCCCGTTCCATGATCTCGCCATCACGGTTGACAACTCCATTGTGTCCTCCTCCCAGAGCGCTAAGAACCTTGGCGTGATCCTGGACAACACCCTGTCATTCTCAACTAACATCAAGGCGGTGGCCCGTTCCTGTAGGTTCATGCTCTACAACATCCGCAGAGTACGACCCTGCCTCACACAGGAAGCGGCGCAGGTCCTAATCCGGGCACTTGTCATCTCCCGTCTGGATTACTGCAACTCGCTGTTGGCTGGGCTCCCTGCCTGTGCCATTAAACCCCTACAACTCATCCAGAACGCCGCAGCCCGTCTGGTGTTCAACCTTCCCAAGTTCTCTCACGTCACCCCGCTCCTCCGCTCTCTCCACTGGCTTCCAGTTGAAGCTCGCATCCGCTACAAGACCATGGTGCTTGCCTACGGAGCTGTGAGGGGAACGGCACCGCAGTACCTCCAGGCTCTGATCAGGCCCTACACCCAAACAAGGGCACTGCGTTCATCCACCTCTGGCCTGCTCGTCTCCCTACCACTGAGGAAGTACAGTTCCCGCTCAGCCCAGTCAAAACTGTTCGCTGCTCTGGCCCCCAATGGTGGAACAAACTCCCTCACGACGCCAGGACAGCGGAGTCAATCACCACCTTCCGGAGACACCTGAAACCCCACCTCTTCAAGGAATACCTAGGATAGGATAAAGTAATCCTTCTCACCCCCCCTTAAATGATTTAGATGCACTATTGTAAAGTGGCTGTTCCACTGGATGTCAGAAGGTGAATTCACCAATTTGTAAGTTGCTCTGGATAAGAGAGTCTGCTAAATGACTTAAATGTAATGTAAATGTACAATTTTTTTATGAGGTCTTGGCTGATTTTTTTTGATTTTCCCATGATGTCAAGCAAGAGGCACTGAGTTTGAAGGTAGGCCTTGAAATACATACACAGGTACACGTCCAATTGACTCAATGATGTCTAAAAAAGCCTAACAGAAGCTTCTAAAGCCATGACATAATTTTCTGTAATTGTCCAAGCTGTTTAAATCCACAGTCAATTTAGTGTATGTAAACTTCTGACCCATTGGAATTGTGATACAGTGAATGATAAGTGAAATAATCTGACTGTAAATAATTGTTGGAAAAATTACTTGTGTCATGCACAAAGTAGATGACTTAACAGACTTGCCAAAACTATAGTTGAACAAGAAATGTGTGGAGTGGTTGAAAAACAAGTTAATGACTCCAACCTAAGTGTATGTAAACTTCCGACTTCAACAGTATGATAAACAGAGTAGCAGCAGCATATATACTGATTGGATGTCAGTGGGTATGCGTGTGTGTAGAGTCAGTATAAATGTATGTGCATATTATGACTGTGAGCAAATGATGGAGTGAGTGTTTGTGTTGGAGTGTCAGTGTGCAGGGACCTGTGAGTGTGCATAGAGACCATGCAAAACTAATATTCTGCGTGTTACTCACTCTCCGTTCTGGAAGGCCACCACGGCCACCTCGTGCATGACAAAGGGGTCTTCTGGTGCGATGCTCAAGGCCTGGCTGAAGAAGCGCTCGGCCAGTTTAGAGTTGTTAGTAAGGCCATACTCCAGCCCTATGTACAACAGAGGGAGATGGCACCTGGACAGGAGAGATGAGAGCAAAGGTTAGGGGTTAATTGGGGCGGCAGGGTAGCCTAGTGGTTAGATCCCCGAGCTGACAAGGTACAAATCTGTCGTTCTGCCCCTGAACAGGCAGTTAACCAACTGTTTCTAGGCCGTCATTGAAAATAACTTTCACACACATCCTGTTCTGTGGGGGTATCTGGGTGTCCATGTGCGTGTGTGGAAGGGAAGTCTGGGTTCAATAACAGTACATACCCCTTCATCAGTTGCGCAGCGGTGAAGTAAGCAGCCATGGCCTGGTCGTGTTCACTCTCCACCGCAAACGAGTGACCGTAGGCGATCCATGCCGGACCGTACGTCCGCTCCAGAGTTGTTGCCTTGCTGCGGGAGACAGAATTAGGATGTTAGTGTAAATAAGAGATATTCTACTCAGTCACAGAACGAATGCAGAGTAAGTAAGTAAGTAATACAGTACCAGTCAAAAGTTTACACTTACTCATGCCAGGGTTTTTCTTAATTTTCTACATTGTAGAAGAATAGTGACGACATTACAACTATGGAATCATGTAGTAACCAAAAAGGTAACCACCTTTATGACAGCTTTGAACACTTGGCATTCTCTCAACCAGCTTAATAAGGTAGTCAGTCACCTGGAATGCATTTGAAATAACAGGTGTGCCTTGTTAAAAGTTAATTTGTGGAGTTTATTTCCTTCTTAATAAGTTTGAGTCAATCAGTTGTGCTGTGACAAGGGTGGTATACAGAAGATGGTCTTTTACCAAATAGGACTAAGTCCATTTGATGGCAAGAACAGCTCAAATAAGCAAAGAGAAATGACAGTCCAGCATTACTTTGCGACATGAAGGTCAGTCAATACGGAACGTTTCAAGAACTGAAAGTTTCTTCAAGTGAAGTCACAAAAACCAAGCTCTATTATGGAACTGGCTCTCATGAGGACCGACATAGGAAAGAAGACCCAGAGTTACCTCTGCTGCAGAGGATAAGTTCAATAGATACCAGCATCAGAAATTGCAGCCCAAATAAATGCTTCACAGAGTTCAAGTAACAAACAACATCAACTGTTCAGAGAAGACTGCATGAAATCAGGCCTTCATGGTCAAATTGCTGCAAAGAATCCCCTACTAAAGGACACCAATAAGAGGAAAATACTTGCTTGGGCCAAGAAACATGCGCAATGGACATTAGACCAGTGGAAATCTGTCCTTTGGTCTGATGAGTCCAAATTTGAGATTTTTGGTTGAAACAGCCATGTCTTTATGGGACGCAGAGTAGGTGAACAGATGATCCCTGCATGTGAGGTTCCCACCGTGTAGCATGGAGGTGGTGTGATGGTGCCTTGCTGGTGACACTGATTTATTTAGAATTCAAATCACACTTAACCAGCATACGCCATCCCATCTGGTTTGCGCACAGTGGGACTATGATTTATTTTTCAACAGGACAATAACCCAACAAACCTCCAGGCTGTGTATGGGCTATTTGAACAAGAAGGATAATGATGGATTGCTACATCAGATGACCTGGCCTCCACAATCACCCAACCTCAACCCAATTAAGATGGTTTGGGATGAGTTGGACTGCAGAGTGAAGGAAAAGCAGCCAACAAGTGTTCAGCGTATGTGGTAACTCCTTCAAGACTGTTGGAAAAGCATTCCAGGTGAAGCTGGTTGACAGAATGCCAAGCGTGTGCAAAACTGTCATCAAGGCAAAGGGTGGCTACTTCGAATAATCTCAAATATAAAATATATGATTTGTTTAACACTTTTTTGGTTACTACATGATTCCATGTGTCATGTCATATTTTAATGTCTCCACTATTATTGTACAATGTAGAAAATATTAAAAATAAAGTAAAGTAAAAACCCTTGAATGAGTAGGTGTCTCCAAACTTGTGATTCATCAGCAAGTGACTGAATCAAAATATTTGGATATCAACATCTGACTGCTGAATAGGCCTGGCAATAAGAACATGACATCTGGTACCTGAGATATCTACGAGCGTGTTCATTTTTGTGACCGACCATTAGATAGTAGCATCCCACAGCAAACCAAGAGACCTGGATGAAAACAATGCTTACCATTTGGTTAGTGGTCAAATATTAAATCCATTAAAAAAAAAACATTGTACCAATCAGAGCTTGGACATATGCCATGTCAAGATGCAAGTATAGAGGGGTATCACAGGAGGTTGGTGGCATCTTAATTGGGGAAGAGGGTAATGGCTGGTAGCAGGATGAGTGGAACGGTATCAAACACGTGGTTTGTAGGTGTTTGATGCCATTCCATTTTCTCCAGACATTATTATGAGCAGTATTCCCCTCAGCAGCCTCCTGTGGTGGGTATACTCATATCAGAGGAAAGTAGTGGGAAACAAAGCAGGGGTTATACTTACTGGGTTGTTGGGATACAAGTCCACAAGCTTGTGTGAAAGGTAAAACAGTTCTGTAGGGGAATAAAGAGCAGAGAATCATGGTACTCTCTCCAAACAATTTAGATGTACATTTATCTTTCATGAGTATGTATGAATAAACACACTTAAAGGAGAGCATCAACCATATTACCATTTGCTTTGCTGAGCTCCACCAGTGTTCCTATATGAACAGGTAAACAGTTGGCATGGAATGGGTCTTTCACCATCACCCTTGAAGAAACAAAACATTCAGGTGATATGTAGACGGGGCCAAATTATAAGTATGCAACTTATACCCTATTCACAGAACTGAGCTGAGAGAATAATATTCCAACAGACATGCACTGAGTGCATAACACATTAAGAACTCCTGTTCTTTCCATGACAGACCGACCAGGTGAAAGCTATGATCTCTTATTTAGGTCACGTGTTAAATCCACTTCAATCAGTGGAGATGAAGGGGAGGAGACAAGTTAAAGGAATTTTAAGCCTTAATTAAGAAAATTTAGACATGGATTGTGTGTGTGCATTTCAGAAGGTGAATGGGCAAGACAAAAGATTTAAGTGCCTTTGAACGGGGTATTAGTTGCCGGGGCACCGTTTGTGTCAAGAACTGCAACGCTGCTGGGTTTTTCACACTAAACAGTTTCCGTGTGTATCAAGATGTGTCCACCACCCAAAGGACACCCTGCCAATTTGACAACTGTGGGACGCAATGGAGTCAACATCACAGTGGAACACTTTCAACACCTTGTAGAGTCCATGGCCGATTAATTGAGGCCGTTCTAAGGCAAAAGGGGGTGCAGATTAATATTAGGAAGGTGTTCCTCATGTTTTGTACACTCAAGTGTATATCATAAGATCTTATGAACAAAAAAAGGTTTGGCCATTTTAACACCTGCACTCATCTTAAAGTAACCCATACCAACGAACTGAAGTAGTTTTGTGCCAACAACTCGTTAAATATGTGTCCCCCAAAAATGTCATATCTCCTCAATATAAGACAGATATTTCAAAACCTTAAGATTTTTCAATGCTTCTATGAGCTATAGTAGTTAGGCCAAGGCCAAATTCAATATTTCATCAAATAATATATTTGTTTTTATACCTGAAGGGGTCTTAAAATGCTAAATCAAATAGCTAAATGATCCTTGGTATGACCATCTCAAAACCATTCCATGTGTTAGCGTCGCTGTTGGGGGGGGGTACTTAGACTGAGGTTATAAACAAAAAAAAGGTTAGTTTGGCAGATTAACACCAGCAGACTGCCAATAAATCTCAAGAGGAGCCAGTCTATGTATTTCTAGTTAAAAGGTTAAGGTGGGCCAGCGATTAGTTATCAAACTTACATGGATGTGAGTTTGTAGCACATTTTGAAGTCGCAGTTGTAATAATGCCTCTCTGCGATGGAGACCACCACATCCAAGTTGTCCTGGAGACCGTTGACCATCTCTGGGACCACCATATCACTGGGTTTGTTATACTGAGGGAAGGAAAGAGAAATGGATGGAGGGACAAAAAGGGTGGGGAGAACATTTTAGGGTTATGCTGTCATGGTTACTGGTTGACTGACAAGGGCAGCTGTAGATGACCAATACTACAATAGGAGTAAATGTAATATGGTTCATTCTGAACTATAGGGCAAAATCCAAAGTGATATGCGATGACCTACTGTGGCCGTTGTGAGATTCTTTCTGCCGGTTATTGTCATGCAAAAGACTGTTCGTCTCACGGTAAATGACAGTTAACATAAGCAAGTTAAGTCTCTAGGCCTCCACGCATACCAAGTGGCTGATGCGTGCCTTTGGAATATCTACAATTAAAAAAGTCTGATTTATCAATTTAATATACAGCATCACAATAAATCCATGACTTATTTCAGTCAGGTCTAAAGAAACATGATACAAAGCAAATGTATTTCAGTAGAACAGAATACGAGTTTGCCTACTGTATGTTATCTGGCTTGTTCATATGGCAGACAAGATATGCTTAGAAGTCCCGTTCCATTATTTAATATTATATGATTTTATAGTAAGAACAATGATACTGAACTTAACATGAATGAAATGGATATTTTTTCCCATTCTGGAGAGAGTGCACATACGTGGCTATGTTGAGCATAAAAGTGATCATTTGAAACAGGTCCTGTATTTAGTTATTTGGCAACTTCAGTTGTGAATGATAAGAATGTCTTAGAAAGTCAAAACATGGGTTGCATGATGCAACTATAGGCTATTGATGATTTAACAAATTGCAAAAAATGCTTGCCGCAGGCTGCACAGCTGTTCTATCATATTCTCACTCAGACTATACTTAATTTAATCTGGTCTTCACTAATATGTCAAATTAGAACGTCCCATTATCAAAGGGGCAGGATAAAAAGTAATCTGTTTGCAACTGAATAGTGAACGGAGGCATGCGCTTTCCCACCAGTCCGTTTTTCAATGATGGCGCTGCTTCGGTTTTATAGCGGTGCATGTGCATAACACGAGCAGCTGAGAAGTCAAATATGAACACACTTATTCCACGCCACGCCTCAACCACTGTTTTGAGGAGCATGCGTTCGCTGCGTGGCAGGTGATATTCCGCCAAAACTGTATGCCATGGGCTCTCCAACCCAGTTCCTGCAGCTACCCAGTGATTCATTTGGAAAGTGAAATCTGTTCGGGAACGTCGACAGTAAAATTTCTTCACAACAAAACATTTAAACTGTTGACAACCCCTCTGCGCACTCCATAAAGGAGTGCAAGGAGAGATGGAAACGCATGGTGGAGATATATTCTGTATAGCTAAAAAGGTAATGTGTCATCCAATTATTTTTGAAAATACATTTTTTAAATTCCTTTTACTAGGCTATTCAAAATCAAATACAAATTCCGTATAATAATAGCCTAACTGAGCCACCCTGCAAAAGCAATGAACCAACAGCATCACCAAGGGCTATACGTTCTCTCCCAGACATGGACATAAATGAGTCAATATTAAAATGATAAAAATAATCCACACTCAAATGTGATTACTCAAATGTGTTTAATTGGAGTATAGGCAAGACTAATTATGTCCCAAAATCTGTTTGATTATGACTTTTTTTGTCATGTGTAATATGTATTGTAGAACGGCTTAATCATCATTTTAATTCAGGTTTATTTTCTGTCTTGGCCTCATAACCCTTATGCATAAGCTCTAATATGTGTATGGGTGTTTTGAATTGATCATCACCTTAGAAGGCATTTTCCATTTTTTTGTGTTAGGCTTTGAAACAGAATCCACAACCATGTTTTGCACTCAGTTTCAACCTGCCGTTGAACTTCTTTCTTCAAATTGATCATCACAGTTTAAGTGAGTTTTAAAAGCAAGATTCTGTTTTGATAAGTGTTGGATGTGATTTCCGATTGCTTTTGCATTGATGTCAGAGTGGTTCGAGGGACAATCGGTGATGTTAAGTCGCAAGTTGGGTACTACCAAAGCTTGTCCGGAGTGCATAAGAGGAGATGACCGTGACTCAATGGTCACGTATAATTTTACCACAGCCCTATGATGACCTGGGTATTCAAGTACAGAAACAACATTGTGATCAACATAGACTGTAAAAACGGAAAAGTAACATCGGAATCTGAACAGAATTGATGTCCTGACATGGAGGATAACAGTGGACATACCTTCTTCAATTTATTCTCAAACAGGAAGTGAAGTAATTCGTCTTCCTCCTCAGTGCACTGTTGGCTCAGAGGAAGTGAGCACAGGAAGTCCTTTTCTATTACACACAAAAACAACCGGTCTTCAAATGGGGGGCTTGGGTAAAAAATATAGACAGTGCATTTGGAAAGTATTCAGACCCTTTGACATTTTGTTACGTTACAGCCTTATTCTAGAATTGACAAAAAATCCCCCCCCCCTCAATCTACACACAACACCCAATATTGACAAAGCAAAATGAGGTTTTTAGAAAAAAACTGAAATATCACAGGTATTCAGACCCTTTATTCAGTACTTTGTTAAAGCACTTTAAACAGCGACTACAGCCTCGAGTCTTCTTGTGTATGACGCTAGAAGCTTGGCACACCTGTACTTGGGGAGGTTCTCCCATTCTTCTCTGCAGATTTTGGGGCGGCAGGTAGCCTAGTGGTTAGAGCGTTGGGCCAGTAACCAAAAGGTTGGTTATCGGTATCATTTCTTTTTTGGCAAGGAAAATATCAGATATTGGCCAAAAGTTTCATATTAGTGCATCACTATATTTCATTTATTTTATACATTTGCTAAAATTTAAAAAAAAAAAAAAGTTTTTGGTGTATTGTGTGTAGATTGATGAGGGGAAAAAAATCATTTAATCAATTTTAGAATAAGGCTGTAAAGTAACAAAATGTGTAAAAAGTCGAGGGGTCTGAATACTTTCCGAATGCACTATACACACTCATCTGCCTACATAGCATACATGGTACAACTACATTTACCCTACAGAAACATCCGTAAGTACAGTATCGTTATTAAAAACAATGGCACAAAATAATCTACAATTAGTTCTGCTACACACGTGCAAAACCCATAAGCTTCACCTTCCTGAGCGGTCAGCATGTGATGGGACGTTAGAAGGTCGAAGGCTTCAAAGCTGTACACGTCCAGTTTCAAGGCCTCTTTGTAGCTGGACGTGGCCAGAGGCCGGTTGTCCATAGCATCATAGATCTTCCCCCGCAACAGACAAATAGAACTGTCGATCTGAGAGGGGGTGAGTGGGAAATGAGGAAGAGAGGGAGCTAAAGAAAGATGTGAGACCACAGGGGTCAGGACCACTGAAGCAGCATCAGTCGGAGAAGCCTCCAGGGGCCACTGACATAAAGACCCACACATTAATTTTGTATGAATGTGGCTACTGTATGAATGTGGTGAACGACAGACCTCTTTAATAATATGACAATCATTACTACAGAAATGAAAATGTATTGCTTTCAAAAGGAATAATTCATGAAAATGCAGCCATGGGGTCTTTGAATACGGTGTTGCCATATTAGTCACCCACAATACAGTATGCAAATACTATAGTTAACCTGTAACCACAACACCATAAATGTGAAGGAACTGGGGATTTATTTAAGTTTTTAATCACACTAAGAGGCTTGAACACAAACCTGGAATTACAGGGCCACAAAAACAAAAATGGACCCTATTGGGTCAGAGCTGAGACTCACAGAGGCAGGGCTCATCTCCCAGTCCTTGGGCGACTGTTGTATCCCGTGGTCCTCTTTGACACTCTGGCCCAGCAGCTTCTTGCTGGCTGGCTCCTCCATGTCCAGGATGTCTAAGGCCTGCTGGAACTCTTTGGCAGCATACTGCACAAAACAAACAATAGGTTAGTGCTTTCAATGGGTCAGGTCAGTTTGGAGCATGGTGCTGGTAAACTCAGGGTTGTAGGTTTGATTCCTGCTTAGGCCACATAATTAATATGCTGGCAGTTCTGTAAGATCATTTGGCTAGGAAGACGCTGCTAAATTACCATATTGGGGAATAACAGCACAAATACGATGAACTTTTACTTGTCTCTAGTCTGTAAGTGTAAGTAAAACAGGGTGGAAAGTAAACAAATAGTGAGAGAAAACATGTTCAAAAGAACACATTTTGGTATAGCTAAAATACAAGTGAAGGGGAGGTGAGCCTAGAGCTTTTGTACCATTAAAAAATAAAAAAGGGAATTAAAAAGTGTCTAATAGACACGACATCGGTCACATAGTCCTTGGGCCAGAGGGTCACTTTGGGGTCGCAAAGTCTAATGATGATTTTCATAAACGGTCATGTCTGTGGATTATATTTTGGTATGATAGCCACATTTAGCTACCTCCGATACATGGCCATCACTGCATTATATGAATGATATGTTCGCAAGGAATAATGGCACCAGAGGGCATTGGCTGCCGGTTTACAGGCTCTTAACCAATTATAGTTCTACAGCTGCACCATCGAGAGCACTGGTTGCATCACTGATTGGTATGGCGGCAGGGTAGCCTAGTGGTTAGAGTGTTGGATTGGTAACCGAAAGGTTGCAAGTTCAAATCCCCGAGCAGACAAGGTACAAATCTGTCGTTCTGCCCCTGAACAGGCAGTTAACCCACTGTTCCTAGGCCGTCATTGAAAATAAGAATTTGTTCTTAAGAATTTGACTTGCCTAGTAAAATAAAGGTAAAAAAAAAAAAAAATTTAAAAAGACAACTGCTCGGACTCTGACCGCAAGGCGCTACAGAGAGTAGTGAGTATGGCCCAGTGCATCACTGGGGCCAAGCTTCCTGCCATCCAGGAACTCCATAACAGGCAGTATCAGAGGAAGGCCCTAAAAAGTGTTGAAGACTCCAGCCACCCTAGTCATAGACTGTTCTCTCTGCTACCACACGGCAAATCGGTACCGGAGTACAAACTCTAGGCCCAAAAGCCTCTTTAAACAGCTTCTACCCCAAAGCCATATGACTGCTAAACAGTTAATCAAATATTTATTTTTACACACTGCTGCAACCTGCTTTTTATTGTCTATGCAAAGTCACTTGACCCCTACCTACATGTACAGATTACCTCGACTAACCTGTACCCTCGCAGCACATTGACACCATTTACAGGGTGTACCATGTCAACGTTATTTTATTATGTTACTTTTTTTCTTACCTTAGTTCACTATTTTGTTTATTAGCAAACACGTCTGCATCGTTGGTGAAGGACTTGTATCTAAGCATTTCAGGTCTACACCTACAATTTGATGTGATTACATTTATGACCCCCATGCAATTAGTTGAGCCAAAAGGATCAGGGTATGAAACATAATTCTGTATTATCAGGGAACAGTCTTCAAAAACTAAGGCAATATGATACGTTAAATTCATAAAACCTCACATTAACATATGAAACAATTGTAATGGTAATGACATCTCTACTGGCTCACCTTTGGGGCATCAAAGGTAATACACATATGCATTTTGGGCTATATCGAACCAGAATGGACAATATTGGGATGTGCTCTATTACCACAAGGTACCCTGGATCAGGGGTACTCAACTACTATTTGAGAAGGTCCGGTCACACATTTCCTAGATGGCAAAGGTCCGGATGGATATTTTAAATGATTGTCTTCGTAAACAAACCCCCACCTCGTGCAACCCCAAACCAGTCACACTACTTGTTGGCGGCAAGAACATCGAGTCATTTTTAAGCTCATTCCCCTCAATTCTACATATTTTGAAATGAAAAGGGTGAAAAGAAAGTCATGATTTTAAAGTTAATTTCCTGCAATTCGATGTGATTTTCGATTGCAAATTTTACCATGTCGTGTTATGATAATCGACTGACTCGAGGCCCCAGACTCGAGGCCCCAGAGCACGTCATCTGGCCATAACTACAATCTTGCTAACATGGCAAGTAGTTGATCAACGGAACATTTCTGACAGGTTAAAAATAGATCTGGTCTGTCAGTGAATGACATGAGGAAAACTGCCCATGCAATACCACATTTCAAAATGTAACCTCATGTATTCTATTATAACAACTCTCAAAAGAAGTAAATGAAAAGCCTGACTGAGTTCCTATATAAAAAACTATAAAAAATTAACACGGTCTGTCTGACCCCATTCTCAGTCCGGATCTGGACTACAGTCTGCCAGTTGAGTATGGCTGCCCAAGATGATAACTATACCAAAAGGATACAGGACAAGGAGACCCATTGGGGAAGTTGTTTTTTAGCAACAGTTGAAGTTGGAAGTTTACATACACTTAGGTTGGGGTCATTAAAATGTCTTGTTAACAAACTATAGTTTTGGCAAGTCAGTTAGGTCATCTACTTTGTGCATGACAAGTAATTTTTTCAACAAATTGTTTACAGCCAGATTTATTTGTGAAATAATTCACGGTCTCACAATACCAGTGGGTCAGAAATTTACATACACTATGATGACTGTGCCTTTAATTAGCTTGAAAAATTACAGAAAATGTCATGGCTTAAGAAGCTTCTGATAAATGATGTCAATTAGCCTGAGTCAATGGAGGTGGACATGTGGATGTATTTCAAGGCTTACCTTCAAACTCAGTGCTTCTTTGATTGACATCATGGGAAAATCAAAAGAAATCAGCCAAGACCTCTGAATAAACATTGTAGACCTCCACAAGTCTGGTTCATTCTAGGGAGCAATTTCCAAACACCTGAAGGTACCATGTTCAAAAATAAACACCATGGGACCACGCAGCCGTCATACCACTCAGGAAGGAGATGCGTTCTGTCTCCTAGAGACGAACGTACTTTGATGCGAAAAGTACAAATCAATCCCAGAACAGCAGCAAAGGACTATGTGAAGATGCTGGAAGAAACAGGTACAAAAGTATCTATATCCACAGTAAAACGGGTCCTACATCGACAAAACCTGAAAGGCCGCTCAGCAAGGAAGATACCACTGCTCCAAAACCACCATATAAAAAGCCAGACTATGGTTTGCAACTGCAATGGGGATAAAGATTGTACTATGGTCTGATGAAACAAAAATAGAACTGTTTGGCCATAATGACCATCGTTATGTTTGGAGGGAAAAGGGGAGGCTTGCAAGCTGAAGAACACCATCCCAATCGTGAAGCACGGGGGTGGCACCATCATGTTGTGGGGGTAATTTGCTGCAGGAGGGACTGGTGCACTTCACAAAATAGATGATATCATGAAGTAGGAAAGTTAACCTCTAGCCTAGAGGTTGGTATTTTCATGTACGGAAGAAAAGCATGGCCAAAGTACACTACCTGCTACTCAGGCCCAGAAGCTAGGATATGCATATATAATGACTGTCCTGATCAGGTTACAGGAGACCACAACCCTACAGATTATCTCTCAACCCCAACAGAGGAGGAGAGATCTAGAGGTCTGAAGATGTGGGGGTTTTATGACCCCTCACGCCCATGGTCAATCTTAGGCCACAGACAAATTCCTTTTGTTCTGTTACTATGGAGAACCACCCTCAGAACATTAAACATGAAATAAAGGGACTTTGGGACAATGGCTTCCATCAGCCACGGTGGTCATGACGATAGATGAAATATGAAAATGTATATGTCATTTGTTTTGTTATTAAAGGTTGGTTAATAGATGTTATTAAGAAAACATTGTAACGTCAACAGTTTACCTAGTATATATGTTTGATGTTTATACATTGTACGTTGTATGGAAAATGTACAAATCAAAGAGCATATTTTGGTAAAGATGAAATGTGAAGTTAATTGTCTAAAATTGGATTTGAGTAAAATCTAGACCTTGCCCTCATTAACTTGGTACGCCCAGAGAATTGTCCTAAAGGCGGTTATGCCCACTTCTGACCCGAGGGTATAAAACCTGTGAGTGAAGAATTTACAGATCAGACTAAGTGACCCCAAGCTGCAGCCGAGGTCTAAAAAGTCAACGAACCCAAAACGCAACAGGTTTGTCTTCAACTAAATATTTTTCTATCCAAGCTACGGATGAGTAGCTGTGTCTAAGCGGGTGAATTCAAGTCGAACCACCTAGCCTCCAGTCCACATCGAATCGTGGTATTTACACTGTTTCATTCCTACGCTGTGAGCTCCGAGCTACAGAGCTGTCTGTCCTCAGAAGAGCCCTTCCAGAGCAAGGGCGAAGGAACAGACTCCTAAGCCAAAAGGACACTGACATCGTGAGGGCAACCAAAGACTTGCACGGGAGAAGTGAGTCATTGAGCAGCCTGAATGGTCCACGCGGAGAATCCACGGAGACCTTCCCCACGTAATTACATTATTATATTCTGACCCATAAGAGCGGCCGTTTGGGGCAAGGCTAGGGTTAGAATAAGCATAGCTGACAAATTCACCCAAATGTATATTTCTCTCGTGTACTTTCTCTTTTAAATCCCCATTTTTGGGTAACACGCACCATAGTGAGTTGGTCCGTTATACGAAGTTCTAATCAAGTCTAGAATGTGTTTTTGTGTATGTATATCTTTTATCATCATTTTAGCTTTCTAGTAAATAAACTCAACTAAGATTGGTCTGGTACGAACTCATTGGTGAGACCCGGGTCCGTGCAGATTCCCGGGTTATGCAATTTTCAGAACGAGACTAACTATACTGATATTCTTCGAGTTAATTTGGGAAATAGAAACTCAATAAAACTAATTTTCCCATGGTGCCCCAGGTTAATAATTGCTTGATTCAGTTAATCATGCAATTAGAAACCTTTAATCATTCGATGAGCAACAGTCGTCACATTAACTAATACAACGTAAAAACACATTATTAGTAGATGTGGATAGAAAACACTGAAGTTTCTAAAACTGTTTGAATGATGTCGGAGTATAAAATAAACTTATTTAGCAGGCGAAATCCCGAGGACAAACCAACCAAGATTATTTTTTTTTGGTCACCCTTTTCAAATGGGATTTCAATGGGAATCTAGAATTCTAAGGCAGTTGCTTGCAGTTCCTATCGCTTCCACTGGATATCAACAGTCTTTAGAAATTGGTTGATGTTTTTCATTTGAGAAATGAAGAAGTAGCCCTGTTCAGAACAAGGGTCGAGTGAAGTGTACTGTTGTGGTTGGGGTGCGTGACCCGAAAGCTCGCTCCACTTTGTTTTTATCCGCTATTGAACACCGTTTATCCTGTCTTAAATTTTATCGATTTACGTTAAAAATACCTAAAGTTGTATTAGCAAAGTTGATATGTTTGGACAAAGATTTACAGGTAATTTAGATATTTTGTAGTCATGTTGTGTGAGTTGGAACTGGTGTTTTTCTGGATCAAACACACCAAATAAATGGACATTTGAGATATAACGACTGAATTAATCGAAAAAAGGACCATTTGTGATGTTTATGGGACATATTGGAGTGCCAACAAACGAAGATCTTCAAGGGTAAGGCATGAATAATATCGCTATTTCTGACTTTTGTGTTGCGCCTGGCGGGATGAAATATGATGGTCTGTGTTCGTTTGATGGGGTGCCATCCTCAGATAATAGCATGGTTTGCTTTCGCCGTAAAGCCTTTTTGAAATCTGACACAGCAGCTGGATTAACAAGATGTTTATCTTTAAACCTATATATAACACTTCTATCTTTCATCAATGTTTATGATGAGTACTTCTGTCATTTGATTTGGCTCTGCAATTTCACCAGTTATTTGAGACAACGCATTACTGAACATAACGCAGCAATTTAAACAGAGGTTTTTGAACATAGAGACTTTACTGAACAAAACATACATTTATTGTATAACAATGGCATCCTGGGAGACCTGGTGAAGATCAGAAGGTTAGTTTAATCGCTATTTCTGACTTTTGAGAGCCCCCTCCTTGGCTGGAAAATGTCTATGGTTTTTGTGGCTAGGCGCTGTCCTAACATAATAGCATGGTGTGCTTTTGCCGTAAAGCCTTTTTGAAATCGGACACTGTGGTTGGATTAACAAGAAGTTTATCTTTAAAATTGTATATAATACTTGTATGTTTTGAGGAATTTTAATTATGAGATTTCTGTTGTTTGAATTCGGCACCCTGCAATTTCACTGGCTGTTGTCAACGCTAGCATCCCACAAATCCCAGAGAGGTTCAAGCGTGGTCGCAAATGGGTCTTCCAAATGGACAATGACCCCAAGCATACTACAAACCTGACTCAGTTACCCCAGCTCTGTCAGGAGTAATGGGACAAAAATTCACCCAACTTATTGTGGGAAGCTTGTGGAAGGCTACCCGAAACGCTTGACCCAAGTTAAACAATTTAAAATGCAATGCAACCAAACACACTCAATTAGTATTTAAACTTCTGACCCACTGGTTATGTGATGAAAGAAATAAAAGCTGAAATAAAAATCACTCAACTATTATTCTGACATTTCACATTCTTAAAATATAGTGGTGATCCTAACTGACCTAAGACAGGGACTTTTTACTAGGATTAAAATGTCAGGAATTGTGAAAAACTGAATTGAAATGGATTTGGCTAAGGTGTATGTAAACTTCCGACTTCAAACTGTATATATAGTCATCATAGATTTTGTCAATCAATCCTAGCAGCCTATTTCAAAGATGGCCACCAGTCCTTTCAAATGGGAAGAAACTGCATTGATTTTGCATGGCCATAACTGAATAAATAATTGGTGTAATAAGACCAATAATTGCTTAAAATGTGTTACAATGAGGACAACCCAAAATGATGGCCCATGCAAGTTATATGTATTTCGCTAAATAACTACCAGAAAAGTGTTAATACATTTTGTAGCCTTTCAATTACATTAAATTGTTTATTTTTATTTTATTTAGTTAAGTTAGTCAAGAACAAATTCTTATTTACAATGACGGCCTAACGGGGAACAGTGCCTTCTTCAGGGACAGAATGACAGATTTTTACCTTGTCAGCTTGAAGATTCGATCCAGCAACCTTTCGGTTACAATGCTCTAAACACTAGGCTACCTGCCGCCCCTGAAACACTTAGAAACTGTTCTAGAAACATTCACTGATATATAAATCATTAAAATGATATGCAATATTATACAATAAATGTTGATGTGAAACCTGTCCCATACATTGCACTATGAGATCCCATAGGAATGCATTACATCCAGCAAAGAGGTACCCATTCTTGCAAAATGCCTTCATAATGAGTGCACACAAGTTGACAAAGCTAGGAGAAGTGTAAACAATGATGCCTAGCTATTGTGGATTTAACCATAGGTTAACCATTTCCCAACACAGCCACAAACCAGATCCACTGGTTTTAATAATAGGTAGAATATGCTTAATGATAATTAAATATTTTAGTTATGCAGATAACAATTCAGCCAGGTTTGCTAAATATCTCATCTTTGTAAAAATAGATGAGCAAAATTCTTCAAACAACTGTTTTTGGTCTGTACTTAGAGCTCTAATTTGTATATTTGGAAAAAAAAAAAGACATGTTCTGTAGTGATAATGATATGCCATATTGTGAAAAGTAAAAGCTGCCTTGTATGCTGTCATAAATACACACACACACTACTTTCCAACAAACCACCTGATAATTAGGGGACATCAACTTACATAGCTGGTGTATTGAAGCCTTATAGATGGTGTCTAGCTACCCTATCTATGGGAAAATACATTGTAGTGTACGTCCTACTGAAATATGTACTGGTTAGAGCAGGGTTCTACATCCCTGTACCTGGTGCACTACAGTCTGTTGCTTCACTCCTACCCTATTCTGACACACCTGATTCTAATAATTAGCTGGTCGATAAGCTTAAAAATCAGCTTAGTTACAACTGGAGTTGGCGTGAAAACCTACAGGAGGGTAGCTCTCCATGAACAGGGATGGAGAGCCCTGGGTGAGGGTTGTCGAGGGTGTCAGCAATGGTCTAAATGCACAAAGGCTGGTTATTTGTTTATTTTAGTAACCCCCCCCCCAATATCCAAATTGGTAGTTACAGACTTGTCCCGTCGCTGCAACTCCTGTACGGACTCAGGAGAGGCAAAGGTCGAGAGCCATGCGTCCTCAGAAATACAACACTGCCAAGCCACACTGTTTCTTGACACTGCTCGCTTAACCAGGAAGCCAGACGCACCAATATGTCAGATTGGTGATTAGAAAAACCTTAGAAATGATGCCATAGGCTATAACATTTGCCAACCAGCTGCTGAACTAATGGCTGCCAAATTAGGTAACACATCAATAAATAACTTAAGGTTGAAGGTTAGAGAGCATAAGTTTTAAATCATGATGGTCAAGGACAGAAGTTAGTTAAAGGTTAGATAAAAAATTATCACAAATATTCTTTTTTAGAGAATGTGTTTACCTAAATCTGTGTGAACTCAACAAATGACATGGCACACATTTCATGTTAGCATTGCAGGTGACAAATATAAAACCAACATGATACCAGATTTGGATTTCTTGGTATTATTTCCCACTAAGCCATGACCAATTTTCCTTAAACAAATATGTATTTCTGCTACATCTAACATCAGCTGTTTCATAAGATGAGTCAGTCTAGGTCATCATTAGAACATTTCCCAAACCACACGGTTTTTAAGATGAGCTGCAACCAATAAAATGTTCAACTGTTGTTAAATCCTCATTTTCAATGAGCATGTGAACATTCCACCTTGTCTCAAATGTCCTTCAACAGCCTCCAAAAGATAATTTTGCATAATTTCCCATACAAACAAACATATATATACACACACACACATAAAAATAAGACTATAAAAGTGAACACATTTTCCAGAAGGCCCATGGACTAATAGGAGGGTGGAGAGTTTGATTTCATCACAAGTAACTGCTTAATGTTTATACTCACGTGGCATCTAGCAGCGAGATATTGACACGCGCCATACAACTGTGAAATGAAAGATATATTGGGAAAATGAAAACCAAAGCACAAGCTGACAGACAACTTTTCACCTCAACAATGGCACCAGCATTTGCCCATTCAGACAGTAACACAAGCACGTTAGTGTCCATTTACAAATATCTGGCATTTATGAGGGAAATGCCGACAGTCTAAACGTTAAAAGGGACAGTTCAAAAATGTTACACTTCATAATCATAATCTCCCGCACCGCCCCAACATCAACATGCACAAAAAGGTATGCGGACACCAGCTCATCCAACATCTCAATCCAAAATCATGGGCATTAATATTGATTTGGTCCTCCTTTGCTGCTATGACAGCCTCCACTCGTCTGAGAAGGCTTTCCACTAGATATTGGAACATTCCTGCAGGGATAGGCTTCCATTCAGCCACGAGCATTAATGAGGTCGGGCACTGCGTTTTCCTGGCATCTGCTAAGCCCAGATTCATCCATCGGACTGCCAGATGGTGAAGCATGATCAGCACTCAAGAGAACGCGTTTCCACTGCTCCAGTGTCTAATGGCAGCGAGCTTTACACCACTCCAGCCGACACTTGGCATTGCGCATGGTGATCTTGGGCTTGTTATGCAGCTGCTCAGCCATGGAAATCCATTTCATGAAGTTCCTGACGAACAGCTATTGTGCTGACATTGCTTCCAGAGGCAGTTTGGAACTCGGTAGTGAGGACATGCGATTTTTACGGGCTTCAGCACTGGGTGGTCTCTTTGTGAGATTGTGTGGCCTACCACATGGCCGGCTGAGTAGTTGTCGCTCCTTGACGTTTCCGCTTCACAAAAACGGCATATTTCTGTTTTGAGGTCAAAACAATGGTTTCCAATGACATTAACCAATTATTCGAGATTTAGTAGGCAATGACTACTCACAATTGGTCAAAAAAATATATATATATATATTATATATATATATATATAATCACACGATGCACACAGAGGTCAATGGAAACACTTATTCCTCTATATTTGACTACAAAAACACACCATTTTTCACATAGTGGTTGCTCCACTAAATATTTTGCGATTATGCTGCGGTACTTGGAGGTAATTTGTGGTTTAGTACGAAACCCTGCGTCACCACTTCATTGCTCCAGAACAGCGCAAGGTGGAGTTAGAGCACTGATTATGCTTTTGGGTCCTACTGTGTCTCTAACTGACAATGAATGGGCGACATAAACCGAAATAGAAACTGATACTTACTAAAACTGGTTGTTAGACTAAAGGTTATTGTTTTTTTTGCTCTTATTGAAGTACACTCCCAACTGGTCACATTGTACAGCGCCTAAGCGGTGCAACGGTCTAAAACACTGCAATGCTGTGCAAGCCGTGTTGCTACAGATGCTGGTTCAATACCTGTGCTGGCCTCGACTGGGATGACTTGGTTTTTCTCCCTCTAAAAACATAACTAATTCTAAAACAATAAACTAGCTTTATTTACAAATTAGTAACCATGTCTCACCCCGTGTTCAAGAATACCACGCCACCCCCCCCCCCCCCCTCGCCCATTTTACGTTATTTGAAAACGAGATCTCCAAAATAGTTGGTTTTTAAACAAAGAAATTATTATTCATTTAGAATTATATAAGAAACACTTGGATATTATCACAGATATTATTAACCCTGTTATTAGCAGGACAATATATATATTGGTCATGGCTCCCAAGAGGCGCACAATGGGATTGCCTTGCAGTTCTCCAGCTGAGGAGTAACCTTTAACTAGGCAAGTGAGTTAAGAAGAAAGTCTTATTTACAAGGACAGCCTACTCCTTCCTATCCGTCGAGGAATTTAACCTTAGTCTCCCGCGTATGACACAGTGATTCTTTAGCTAAATAACATAGTACTGTGTAGCCTACTCCCGACCGTCACATTGTACAGTGCCATATTTGCCATTCCATTCAGTTTCTTGGAATAGAAATAGTATTGCCTTAAACACTATAATATTAATCAAATTAATGAAGCAACATTTCTTAAAATAAAACATCTGTCCCATTTCCTATGTTCCTACAAAAAAAAGTTTGAAATTCTCTAGTACAGCCACTATTGAAGGCTATCAAATGCTTCAAAGATGCCCTCTGGTGGTCAAACTAGCACTAACCAGCATTAATGGTGGTTGACACTTATGTGAAATAGAATCTTTTAAGCATGAGATAGCCTTCAATAGTGGCTGTACTAGAGAATTTCAAACATTTTTTTGTAGGAACATAGTAAATGGGACAGATGTTTTATTTTAAGAAATGTTGTTTTATTAATTTGATTAACATTATGGTGTTTAAGGCAACATTATTTTTCAAATTGGACTTTGAAATTGAAATTGAATTGAAATTTGCCACAAAAAAAAAAAAAAAAACATGGAGTGTGAATGCGACACAGAGCACGAAGACCGTACCTAAAAAAGAGGGGTTACTTCAAAAGCATGGACGTGGTTTGAGTATGAAAAGTCTGACACGGACTAGAAAATCAATCTCCGCAAAATACGCCGCTGGCCGGTCCAGTCAAAAGGCTCAAACACCAATAACCTCTTACAACCTACGCAAGAATCATGTGAAAAAGTACGGAGAGAGTCTACGGATGAAACCCAAAAAAGTAGGGTCGAGTGCTCAAAACAAACCCCACTCAGACGTTGCAAGAGGCTTTTGCCCGCGGCACACCATATGGCAAAGAATCATGAAGATAACAGCTGTCATTACAACTTATATCTGCAAAGACATGTCCCCAATTTACAAGGTTGAGAAACGGGGGTTAAGTGAGTTGGTAATAACACTCGACCCAATATCTTTTATTTGTTGAGTGTAATTCAAAAATGTAATAAGAAATAGGCCTTTACGTGTGGTCCTTTTATATAAACAATTTATTCATTGAATTTACAGAAAGTGTACATCGTAATATGTATCGTTATCGGGATATGAGATTTTGGCCATATCGCCCAGCCCTATCCTGGAGATTTACAACTTGGAGTACACAAGTGGTAAATTCAATAGATTGGACATGATTTGGCAGAGAAGATCGGGAGAAACTCCCCAAATACAGGTGTGCCACGCTTGTAGCGTCATACCCAAGAAGTCTCAAGGCTGTAATCACTGCCAAAGGTGCTTCAACAAAGTACTGAGTAAAGGGTCTGAATACTGATGTAATATGTTCTGTTTATTTTTAAATACATTTGGAAAAAAATTCTAAACCCTTTTTTTGTTATTTATGGGGATTTGTGTGTAGATTGAGGGGGGGTGGGGCAATTTAATCCATTTTAGAATAAGGCTGTAACTACGGATGCACAATATCAGTAAGTATATCGGAATCCGACTATATTAGCTAAAAATGCCAACATGGCCCTATGTCTATTTTAACGCCGATGTGCAAAACCGATGTCAAAGCTGACGTGCATACCTATATAACGTAGGTACATGGTGTAATGACGCCACGTACAATTTTGCGCTACACATGCAACACAGCATTCATAACCTAGCCCACAATGTCTGCTGTGTGGATCGAGCAGTCATTTGAAAGACTGTTGTCTCGCTGAATTTTCTTAAAGGCAAAATCCAATAAACGCCAAGATAATGGAATTCATTGCCCTTGACAATCAACCATTCTCTGTCCTGGGTGATGTTGGCTTTGCCGACTGGTCGAGCACCGGTACACACTACCAAGTGTTCTATTTTTCAGATGTTGCCCTACCGGAGTTACACAGTAATAGCGTCACTGCTAAAAAGCTTCACGGCTGACATTTGGACCAGCGATATCAGCCCCATGAGCATGCTGAGTCTGACAGCACAGTGGGTCGTCAAGGATTTCGAATTGAAGAAAGTCGTATTGCACGCGCATTAATATGCTGGTTGTCATACCGCTGCTGCCATTTCAATGGCATTTGAGAACATTTGAAACTCGTAAACATGAACACACTCCAAGCTCTATTCGAACAACTGACTGGAGAAATAAGCTCATCAACTGCGTCTGCAGCTGACTTGATACCCTCTGTCATGGCATTGAAACGCTTGCGCAACAAAACTGCTGACAAAGGCTGTGAACAAGCGATTCGGTGGCACTCTCTCTTTACTGTGTCGCCACCATGCTCGATGCTATGTACAAGGACCGCTACTTTGATGCAGATAAAGAAACAGGATTTACGTGAAATGTTAGACACAGCTGGACAAGAAGGAAACAGACAGTGACAGTGCGCACAAGGAAGAGGCGCCACAGACAGAGAGCTGAAACTTCACTGCTTGACATGCATGATGAAATCCCGGTTGAGAATAAAAACGAATGAACAACGAAAAAGCACAGCTAGTAAGTGAAAGAAGTAGGTTTTGTTTATGTTTGACGAGTAATGGGGACATGTAAATGCAAACAAAATATTTTTGGTCAGTGTGGTGTGTGTAACCTTTATTTAACTAGGCAAGTCAGTTAACACATTTTTATTTACAATGACAGCCTACCTGGGCCAATTGTGCGTCGCACTATGGGACTACCAATTACAGACGGATGTGATACAGCCTGGATTTGAACCAGGGACTGTAGTGAAGCTGCTTGCACTGAGATGCAGTGCCTTAGACCGCTGTGTCCATGTGTGTGTATTAGCTACTTAACTTTACTAAATGCTTAAGGCAGCAAATATTTTAAATATCGTTTTTCGTTGTTTTTTTGGCAAGGGAAATATCTGAATCAGCCAAAAATGCCATATCAGTGCATCACTAGCTGTAACGTAACAAGATGTGGAAAAGGTCACGTGGTCTGAATACTTTTGAGAATGCACTGTATAATAACAGAGTAGCAGCAGCACTGCGAGTGGTGTCAATGTGCGTGTGGGGGGGGGTCTTATGGCTTGGGGGTAAAATCTGTTCAGGTGTCTTTTGGTCACAGACATGGCGCTCTGGTACCGCTTGCCACGCGGCAGCAGAGAGAACAGTCTATGGCTTGATCATTTTTAGGGCCTTCCTCTGACACCGCCTGGCAAAAAGGTCCTGGATGGTAGTAAGGAGTTCGGCCCCAGTAATGTACAGGGCCTTAAGCACTACCCTCTGCAGCGACTTGCGGTCGGATGCCGAGCAGTTTCCATACCAAGCAGTGATGCAGCCAGTCAAGATTGCTCTCAATCTGTACAACATTGAGGATCTGAGAGCCCATGACAAATATTTCCTGCCTCCTGAAGGGAAATAGGTGTTGTTGTGCCCTCTTCACGACTGTGTTGACGTGTTTGGACCATGGCCCGCTATACTACAGCCTAGTCACTGAATTGGGGCACGTTTGGCCTTTAGTTTCCTCTAGTCCACAACAAGATTATTTTTTTATTGCTCACATTGAGGGAGAGGTTGATGTCCTGGCACCACATTACCATGTCTCTGAACTCCTCCCTATAGGCAGTCTCATCGTTGGTGATCAGGCCAACCACCGTCATATCGTCTGCAAACTTAATGATGGTGTTGGAGTATTGCGCGGCCATGCAGTCGTGCGTGAACAGGGAGTACAGGAGGGGACTGAGCACGCACCCCTGGGGGGCCGACGTGTTGAGGGTCAGTGTGGCAGATGTGTTGTTACCTACTCTTACCACCTGGGAGCTGGCCTTCAGGAAGTTCAGGATCCAGTTGCAGGGGGCGGTGTTTAGGCCATGAGCTTGGAGGACACTAATGTGTTGAACAATGAGCTGTAGAGTCAATGAACAGCATCCAGACGTAAGTGTTCCTTTTGTACAGGTGGGAAACGGCAGTGTGGAGTGCAATAGAGATTGTGTCATCTGTGGATCTGTTGGGGTTGTATGCAAATTGGTGTGGGTCCAGGGTTT